>NC_072411.2:78430648-78738796 GCF_028858775.2 Pan troglodytes | reverse complement strand
AACCGCTGGTCCAACACTCTTCCCTTTCTCATCCAATAGCTTATTCATTAATTCCACAAACATTTATTGGGCACCTATTTTGTGCTAGGCAGGAGGGCATTTCTAATCTTACTTCCAAAAAATAGTCTGTAAGAGTATCAGAACATCTTTCAGTGCTAGTGTCTAAGACTGGGTGAACATTCTGGCCATATTGTAATCATTATCAGATCACATTTTTACAGTTATACTGGTATTTCTCTATTGTTGTTGTTGTCACTATTATTATTGCTGAGGAAGTCTTCCTTTGAGTGAGCACTTAGAAAGAGGTTCAAGGTAGAGCTCAGAAAAAAGCATGGCTGCTCTGGCTGAAGGAGGAGTACCTCCACCCCCAGAACCTTCTGCTGCAGCTCGGCCAAATTCCTAGCACTTCAATGTTATCAGAATTTGGGAACCACTGCATTGCACAATTCTCTTTCTTGGATTTGACTTAATTAGAAGTTCTATCTCTAGACAGAGTTGAGAAGTATTTACTATTATTTCGAAGAGCCAGAGAAACTTTGTATGGTCAAAAAAGGTTAACCTGCTTTCTTTTCATCATTATATCCACTTCTTTGAGATATAAGTGAACAAGAACTTTGAATGTTCTTGTTTGGGAAGATGCTTCTTTTGGGTATCCGCATGTTACTTTGGCCAACTTCAGGCTACAATTCTCCAAAATACAGGCCTGTTAAGATTATTCTAACTTCATATGAATGAGATTGTTGGTTGGCTTGGTTATAGTCTGTAAAGACATCCTAATGATATTAACAAATCCATGATCAGAGTATATTTCGCAGGTCCAAAGTCATCTTCTCTCCTAGGAGTGGGGGTGGTGGGTTTGATGTTTTGATACAGTTCTTCCACCACTAAAATATACCAATGAAGATATTATACTGAGAATAAACCAGGGCTTATTACAGTCAGCAAGTCAAAATAAAGGCACACTGAAAATATACACTAATAAAGCTTGCTGGCCGGGTGCAGTGGCTCACGCCTGTAATCCCAGCACTTTGGGAGGCCAAGGTGGGCAGATCGCCTGAGGTCGGGAGTTTGAAACCAGCCTGACCAACATGGAGAAACCCCGTCTCTACTAAAAATACAAAATTAGCTGGGTGTGGTGGCGCATGCCTATAATCTCAGCTACTTGGGAGGCTGAGGCAGGAGAATAGTTTGAACCCAGGAGGCAGAGGTTGCGGAGAGCCAAGACTGCACCATTGCACTCCAGCCTGAGCAACAAGAGCAAAACTCTGTCTCTAAATAAATAAATAAATAAATAAAGCTTGCTATGAAATCTAAAACAGTTGCATTTCTCTACATTAAGAAGAGGTACAGGGCTGGGTGCAGTGGCTCATGCCTGTAATCCCAGCACTTTGGGAGGCCGAGGAGGGCGGATCACCTGAGGTCAGGAGTTCAAGACCAGCCTGGCCAACATGGTGAAACCCTGTCTCTACTAAAAATACAAAAAAAAAAAAATTAAAAAAAAAATTAGCCAGGCATGGTGGCGAGTGCCTGCAGTCCCAGCTACTTGGGAGGCTGAGGCAGGAGAATTGCTTGAACCTGGGAGGTAGAGGTTGCAGTGAGCTGAGATCATGCCACTGCACTCCAGCCTGAGCGACAGAGCAAGACTTCATCTCAAAAGAGAAACAAAAAAAGAAGAGGTATGGGACATGCAATAATGAATGAATGAAAATAAGAAGTAGCTTTTTTTTCTCCCTTGTAATAAGTCTATCACAGGGAAAGCACTATTTCCACAAGAGTCCAGTTTAGGAGAGTGTGTTTACTTCTTTCTCCATCCTGCTCCCCTACCATTTCTCTCTCTTTTGTCCCAACCTTACCAAAGTACAGGAAAGCAAAATATAAAGCCTGAGGTAGAGATGGAAATGAATGGAAAGATGACTTACAAGCTGTCTCAGCTCATCTACTGTCCACCAGATGCACAGATAAAGGGCCCAGCCTTACTGGTATAGAAATAACAGTTCGCCAAAGCTACTCTAAAGAATGATCAGAAATGCCAATTTTTTAACATTTACATGTAAAACATTACATTTTTGTGAATGTAAACTGGTATCTTTCTCGAGGAGCAATTCGTCAGTATATTTTACAAACCCTTGGTATCAACATGTCCAATTATAGGAATTTATCCTAAGAAAAATAATCATGAATGCATACTAAGAATCAGCTACGTAATGTTCATGGCAGCATTGCTTATGACAGTGTAAAACTGGAAACGACCTCAATTTCCAGTATAATGATCTGTGTAACATATGAAATACTCATACACAGAATATTAAACAATCATTAAAAACAATGTTGTCAAATAATATTTGATGAGATGGAAAGATTCTGATATATTGATAATTGAAGAGAACAGATTATATTAAAAATTGTATACGTGTAAAATAAATATTGGAAGGACATATACTAAAATGTTAACAGTAGTTATTTCTGTATTATGCTATTTGGGTTATTCATGTATTTCTAGATTTTCTACGATAAACATGAATTACTTTATTAAGAATTTTTTTTAATATTGGGAAAAAAGAAGTGCCCTGAAGAAGATGAAATGTCTTTGGAGAAATTGAATGATTCATTATTTAGAAATCTGAATTATACCTTCACATTTTAAGTGCAATCCAAAATAAAAAATGATTTCTTTGTAGAAAGTCTTAATTATTTCTTTAAGGAAAGTGTCTTCCCCTTGGCAATTTGCAGCCTATCCTGTCACATGTTTTACTTTTATTCTTTTTCTTCCCCCAAACAGAGTTCAGATTTATAGCAGCTGCTATTGCTTTTAATGTAGTAGTTGCACCTAATTCCTATAGCACAGTGAAATTCCACCACTCTCCATTCCACACTTTGCCTTTAGCAAAAAGCAGTCTGGGAGACATAAAACCAAGATATTTTCTAAAGACAGGTAGCAGACACTTTTACTAAATATGAAATACCAAATCTACCCTAAGCCAGAAGGGCATTTACTAAAAAGGTTGCAAGTAAGCATGAGATAATTTTAAGCTCCTCAGATGGGGCAACTTTGGAAGTTGGATATATGAGCACCTTAAGTCAAAGATGTCTTTGAAAAGAATCATGAACATCCTCCAGAAAGAACCACAAAATGTCCATCTGCAAGAGATGTGAATTTGACCTTTGAATAAACGATATGAGATTTAAAAAAAAAAAAAGAATAATATAGAATTTCCTTTTCTCTTGCCAAAGCCCAAGAGGCATTGTAAAAAAGGATGGTTACAAATATGGGCTATGGAGCCCCAGTCCAAATACTGACTATGGGAGTTTGGGAATGTTTTTTTTCAATCTCTCCATGCCTCAGTTTCCTCAGCTATTAAGAGATATTAAAATGTCTTCATCTCATAGAGTTAAAATAAAAGTTAAATAAAATAACTGATATTTTGCATATGCTTGACAAATGAAAAGCATTCCACAAATGCTACTGTTTTATCATTTTTAATTATTTTACGTTATTAGTTTTATTCAGTTCAGCCCCATAACCAATGAAGAAACTCATCTTACTATGAATTTTAAGAAATCAAAGAAATTATTTGGAATTGCTGTTTAGAAAACAGAGGCATATTCCAAAATTTGTTTCATATTCATACATATGGACAAAACTTGTTTTTAGCTGCAATCCATAACTTTCATTTATAACTGCAATTCATGACTTCTCAACTGATTTTTGCTTCAAATTACATTCCTACATAGCTCTCCATCCTGGAATGCATATATATGATAGGAACAACTAATTGCCTTTTTAGGGTGGAATGATGGGGCAGTCATCAGTAGTGCTTCAAAAAATTGCCCTTTAAAACAAGAAAGGGCTTGTGTGTTCCCCTATTTTTTGAACCTAGTTAATTAGTAAAGATTTCTCCATTTCCTGTTAATCTCACTGTGATTGCAGGGATGAACATACCATTAACATTTCTGAGAATTTCTCTATATATGGCAGAGAAATTCCACTTAATCTTGATCACTATACCCATCTTCTCAATACTTCATAAAACCACCATTGCCTACAGAAACAATTAATATTTTAGGATGTCCTTACTTCTGCTCCACCTAGCACAGGATAGGTTGCTACCAATTTAGTGCAAAAAGTGAAATATACACTCTTTTAATCATCCTTGAGGAGAATTAAAAACCTAGCCAGGAGCTTTACATGATGCCCATCAGTCGTATTTAAACATACAAGTCCACACTATGACCACTGGACTCCAAATACTATCATTAGCATTTATTACAATAGCAAAGAGAAACATCAGTGGGCCACAGATTATATGTTTGAACATGAAAAAAGTAAAAGACAATATACCAGGAAAAAACTAGCCTCTGTAAAACATTAATCGACCCATCAATTCATTAACTGATGGTCAAAATAGATAGATGTTCTGGCATATACGGTAAATTGAAATAATCCCAATTTTCTTCATTCAAAAAAATGTTCCCATTACACATTTCATTAACAAAACCCCTCCACTGCAAAGGCTGTAAAGAGAGAAACCATATCACATTTAAAGAGTAATGAACATATGTTTGGGCTATATTTTAAGGATGAGACATGTATAGTCAATACAGCCTAAAACAAGTAATGCCAAAACTAAAATCCTGACGGGCCACAGCAGGCAAAGAATTATCTGCTACTGTTGTCAAAACCAAATAGTGGGAATTGAAGCAAAGGAGCAAAGGACTAAAGCCCAAGAGGCTAAAAGAAAAGATCTTAGAATTAAGCTCCATGAAGGCAGGGGTGTTTGTGTTTTTTTCTCTGCTGTTTCCCAAAGTAGTACATAGTTGACATTCAATATTTGTTGAATTGATGGAGAAATGATGAAAAATAAGATAATACCAGAAAATTAGAAATAGAACTACCATATGACCAGCAATCCAACTTCTGGGCTTATATCCAAAGGAAATGAAATCAGTGTGTCAAAGAGCTATCCACACTCTCATGTCTATTGCAGCATTATTCATAACAGCCAAGATACAGAGCTAACCTAAATGTCCATCAATGGTTGGATGCATAAAGAAAATGTGATATGTACACAAAGGCGTACTATTCATCCTTAAAAATTAAGGAAATCCTGTCATTTGCAACAATGTGGATGAACCCGGAGGACATTATATTAAGTGAAAAAAAGCCAGGCACAGAAAAACAAATACTGAATGATCTCACTTATATGTGAAATCTAAATAAACAGAACTCATAGAAGCATTGAGTAGAATGGTGGTTACCAGGGGCTGGGGTAGAGAGAAGGGTTAGAGGAGATGTTAGTCAAAGGATACAAAATTTCAGTTAGACAGGAGGGATACATTCAAGAGACATCTTGCACAACATGGTAATTATAGGTAACAACAATGGGTTTTATACTTGGAAATTGCTAAGAGAGTAGATTTTAAATGTTCTTACCACAAAAAAAGTATGTGAAGTAATGCATATGCAAATTAGTTTGATGTAGCCATTCCACAATGTATACATATTTCAAAACATCAGGCTGTACACAATATACACAATTTTCATTTATCAATTAAATTAATAATAATAATAAATACCAGAAACACCCTTTATATTACAGTTGCATGGCTGTGTGTGCATGTGCACACATTATTCTAACAACTGCAGCTGAATGCTGGTACCCTGAGTAAGCAAACCCCGTAAGCAAAACTCTTTACAGAGTGGTGTCCCAAGAAGTCTTATTCCTGTCAAGTACATAAGTTAGGAACATAAACTGCCAGAACTACATATTACCTGGCATTATTTATCCTGGCACTTAAGATATCTTAGCCATTACCTAGGAATTAAACAAAAATTAAAAATCAAATGCCTGAGTTAGCAATGAACTCGTGTAAACAGAAAAAAAAATAGTTATTGTTTTAAATAAATCACAAAATTGGACCAAGGCCTTGGAAAGGTTAAAGTTGGAGTGTAAATGGCAATTATCCAAACAATTCTACATTCTTAGCTCTACTTGAGAAAGATCTTTTGTGAAATGGACGTTAGGGAATCACAGCATCAAAAAGGGAATGAAAGAATTCCGGTACAGAATCGCCAGAAAGCCTAAGTATTTGGGATGCTTTCTTAAATCTCTATTTTCTGATGTATATATAATGTTAACCATAAGCCTTACCATTGCTGTTGTATATTCTTGATGGCTCTGTAACTTCCTGGTATTTAAAAAGACTATGACTATGAACATGTGTTGGAGATATGTTTTTATATTTTCTTTTTGGCTTTGGGTCATTATCTGATGCATAAATCAAAAGCAGGGCTTTGGTCCTGATGTTTGATTGCATGCACTGTAACAGGACTAAAAGGAAACATCAGGTTTTCAGAATTTGGGTTATAATGATTGGATTATAGGTTTTTTATTTCTTTAGTTTTCTGGGGGGAGGGCCTACAATGTTCCTGCTATATGAAATACATTTTAAATATGACTTTACAGAATATCACCATCAAAATAGTTTGCCAGCCATCATTGAAACCAAGGCTTAGTATTTTTCAAGTTGCTCTATATGAATTCCTTTGTTACAATAATTTGCTACATGTCCCTCATCACACTAGATACTATTAAAGATGCAAAAGAAACACATGATATAGCCCCTGCCTTCTGAAAGCTGACATAAGGTAAAATAAAGAGCATTATAAGACCAAAAAGGTTCACTGCTAAAATGTGTATGATGAGCTATGCATGCCATGAAAAACCAGCCAGATGGCAGGTATGCTGAGGACAAAGTAATTAATGATGGAGGGAGCTGGATTTGAGAGGATACCTGGCAGAAGATACAACGGAAAGAGTAGGGTATTCAGTTCAGTGAACTGTATATGCAAAAATGTGGGAAAACCAACCAAAAGAAGATGGAGTGTGGTTTTCTTTCTAAAAACTCCATAATTATCTATTATATAACACTTATTGAATATTTATTAAGAGCCAGGCTGACTTGACTTACATAATTCAACTTAAACCTAAAAAAGAAATGGTAAGGTAAAAGTATTATCACAGTTTTCCAGATAAGGAACCTGAGATCTACAGTGCAAGTAATTTAGTTACACAGCTAGCAAACAGAGAAATGAGAGGTGAACCCAGGCAATGCAGCTCCCAAGCCATATTACATGCGTGACACTGGTTCATAGAACTCTTGAGGAGTTATTACTGGTAAGGGGGATAAATAGGCTTAGCCTAAAGTGAGTGACAGAAGCTTCACTGTGGTGAAACTATATAGAGATCAGAAACAGAATTCCATGACTGGAAAATACTCTGGGTCCCACGCAAAGATGTCTTCAACTTGATTCCCATTTTGTAAAATGCGCACGTGCTTACAAATGCAACAGCAATATCTCTTTAATCATAGAATCTGCTGTTATCATGGAGTTCAAGAAAGACATCCAAATTCTATATAAGAAGTCACCCAGAGAAACCAAACCCAGGCAAGTAAGTCACTTAACCTTTCTCGATCTCAGTTTCCTCATCTTAAATGAGGGAGGAAGGACTTAGTGATCTCTTGGGTCCAGTTTAAAATTCTGCAAGCATTTTATAAATGTCACTAACAATTTCAGACAAACTCTAGAATTCCAGAAATGAAAATGTCAACTGAATAATCAGTAGCAGATGCCACGTGGAAGTTCTGTCATGATTCTTCTTGAAAAATAAATTTGTTTAATTAATGACACAGGAAGGCAAGTACCCCAGGAAAACTTCCTTTAACAACTTGAAAGTCTTTATCTATCACAAGACAAACACAAAAGGACTGAGGTGTATTGTATGAAAAATGGGGACTGTGTATTTAATATCAATTTTTGTCACAAACCCTATAGCTTCCTACCTTAATTAATCTAAATATTCAAGATAATGAAATATATTTTGCTGAAGAGTGCTTAAGGCCAATAATATCATTAACTAATTGAGCTCTTGTTAAGACAAGTGATGCATCAACTGAAATTATCTATTTCCTGGTTGTTTATGTTTAAACAACACCATTTCCTAAGGAAAACCTTGTAAATGAAACACTTCCTAATTTAAGAGAAGCACTCAGAAAATAAGCCTTTGAAGAACTCTTGGTGAATTCATAAGCATTTCAAATAATGATTTTGGTTTCCTGAGCCCCGGCATTTTTATGTCATGTGATAAAAGTAGGAAGAATAAAAGGCTCATATTTTTTCATTTATTCTTTTTCATTTAGTCTTTAGAATATTTTCCTGATTTTGTCTTTGTTCATGATTGCTCTTAAGAAATGAGTTCTCCATGTATTTTTTCCACCTAGCTTTTAAAAACTTCTATTTATTGAGCTATCATTTACAAACAGCAAAATGCATAAATCTTAAGTATACAGCCCAATGAATTTTTTACATATGTATATACCATGTTAACCACTGCCCAGATTAGGATATAAAACATTTTCATCACCCAAGTGAGTTCCCTTGTGCACCTTTCTAGTCAATAACCCTCAGCCCCACTGAAATAGCTAGTATTCTGATTTCTATTTTGATGGATTAGTTTTGCCTGTCCTTGAAATTCATATAAATGGATTCACACACAATGGATTCTTTTGTGTCTGGCTCCTTTCACTTAATGCAACATTTCTTAGATTCATCTGTGTTGTATGGGAATCAGTAGTTCATTGCTTTCTCTTGCTGAATGCAGAGATACATGACAGTTTGTTTATCCATTCACCTGTTGATGGACATTTGGGTTGTCTCCAGGCCTGGGCTGTTATGAATAAAGCTGTGTTGAATATTCCTGTACAGGTCTTTTTGTTGACATATGTACTTGCTTCTTTTGCGTGTATTCACAGAAGCTGAATTGCTTGGTCATAGGGTAGGTGTGTGTTTAACTGTCTATGTATTTTTTTTATTAACACTGTCTGAGAGGTGCCATATTAAACAGCAATTATCTTTTCTAAGTATATCAGGTTGAGCTCTGCAGTAGGAAAAAAGTGGAGTCTCTGGGCATTCTCATAGTAATCTCCCAAACTCAGCATTCAGGCTGTTATTAAATAGAAGAACTAGCAATTTTTCAGCAGTTACCTGTGCACACACAGAGGGTGGGTGCCTTTTTCACATCCTCCACAGGTGCTGGGGAAATCCTGCCCCTCTACCATCAGGGAGATTCTCTGGAGACCACGTGACATTCCAAACCTCAGACTTCCTAGCAGGAAATGCATCAAAACCCAAATCCTAACACGACAAAATCCTTGGCAAGGCCAACATGACATCCCATTCAGTCACTCAAGCTTCCACAGATTTTGATAACTTATCAGGACTATGACTGCCCTGGGTGCAGCACTGAGCAGTAGACTTCAGCCTGGAGAAGTCTCAGTCATTTTAAAACCCATCTTCCTCTGCTCAGATGATCATCTTCCCTCTGATTTACAGGGGCTGACCTGCAGGTGTTGAAAAGGGGCTCTTCATTTAACCAGAGAGCAATAATCTCAGGAAGTATATTTCCACAGCTACATCATCCTTCTCCCATTCTCACCACCAAAGCCAGCCAGCAACTCACTCCCTCCAGAGGTGACTCTGTAATGTGCCTTGGGCTATATTTGGGTCAGTGATAGGAAACCCTTATAATTCTACCCCCAAAAAGGCAAGAGAAAAATGATCACAGGGATCAAGGAGAGTGTCTCCTTATACTAATCTTTTTGCCTGATAAGAGGTGACCCATATCCAGAACTGGAGATTTATATATGCATTTTGACATAAATCTGCATCTGTAATTATGAGTCATAATGATCTTTATAGGCTGCACTAAATTGGTGAAGAAGAGTTACTGTTATTGACAAAGCATTGACCTGAACATTAGTGGTGGAAGAGCTAATTATATTTTTTCCTGAGGAGTGGGACTTCTTTTCTAGTTATGAATCACTTAGAATTGAGGCCTTTATTAAATACCTTTTCACATCTGAAAATAAACAGAACTGAGCCTCCCAAGCACATCCTTTATCTTCACATAATTACAGATGTATAAAAATTTCAAAACACATTCTAGAGGCTTTTTTTTAGTGTTTCAAAGACAGTGATGAGGGTTTTGCAAGGTGACTGAAGAGGCCGATATATATTTTGTGAAAGCAAGCTGTCTGCAGGATACACTCCCATGTCTGAAAGACTGAGACCTATTTTTAGCTGGGCATGCTGGGATTCACGTGTGGAGCCACCATTAGCGTTAATAGAGCTCTGTGCGGCTGACTACTGTGTGCAGGCAGCCCAGAAAATGTACTCTTTAGAGCAATGGAATCTTCAAGCGAGCTTTAAATCATAGCCTTATCATACTTGCATGTTATTGGCAAGCCTGCCTAAAAATAGAATCTCATTACTTTAATTCTACAGTATTCTTAGGTGAGCCAACCTTTATTATTAATAACAGCATTTCACATATATATATATATATATATATATATATAGCACTGTCTGCTTAAGAGAACTTCACAAATTATACACATAAAACTTTCCTAGCTTAATGTAACAAGCTATGGGTAAAGGGGACAGGAGGTAGGTGGTAAGTAGTGGCTCCCACTCTCCATCCAGGGTGGAGGACTGAGAAAATGTCACTAGGTGGCTCTAAACAAAGCCACTCTTTGAAGTTGAGCCATTTGCCCAACAAGCATTTTAATTCTGTGAAAGTATGTTGTATTTTTCATTGATAATTTGTAAGGCCCTGGGGACAGTCACAGCAACCCTGAGAATAATAGGCTGCTTCTATGATATATTTTTTGTTTATCTATTCAGGTCTTAGCTGAGTCTTGGAAACAAGAGCCACAATAAAAATGCATGCCTTTTCCACTCTCCAAACCACGAGCTTGCTCTGAGGAGCCTTTCTCTAAGCTTATGGACCCAAACTCAGCTATCGAGAATAGAAGGAGGATGGAACATTATCAGCCACCTATGCACTTACACCAATTGCTTACCAAGGTTGTGTGAATGGTTAGTAGAGCTAGTAGCTGTGGTTTATGGATAAATGTAGAGTGGATATGTAAATAATGCCTTCTGAGCATAGAGTAGTGTTACAGGCATGATTCTAGTTCTACACTGTAACCGCATAATCATGTGAGAAACAGAGAGTGAACTGTATGGTGGTTCAGACAGGTATTCATGCAGCCTGCAATTCAGTGGAACAAACACGGGATACCTATCTCCATTCCCTTAGTGCATTTAAGTATAAGCGCATGTCATCTATAGAAGCCGTCAAGTTCAGGATTTCCACAGTAACAAACATCTATGAAATGACTTCTGAGTCAAGCACTGTTCTAAAAACTGGATATGAAAATACTGAATAAGACATAGCCTCTACCCTCCAGCCAGCTTGCAGCTTAGAGAGGAAACAGATATGTAAAAGGAAATTTCAATCAGTGGGAGAAGCATTTTGATAACAACAGAATATGCAGGCATTTCTAGGAGCACAGAAGAGAGGTGTGCAGCCAGGTCTTGAGTGGTCAGGGAATGCTTCCTGGAAGAGATGGCACGTCAGGTAGCCAAGCCAGGGAGGAGCAAGGAGAAAGTCCCTAAAGGCAGAGGAATCAGCAGGTACAGAGTCCCTGAGGCAAGAGTTACACAATCCTAGCACTGAAAATGAATCAGGGAGACTGGAGTTTATCTAGCTAAGGGCAAGTAGAGGCCGCTGGAGGATGAGGCAGGATCCTGAAGGGCTGTGTGTGCCACATAGAGGAGCTTGGTCTTTATCCTGAGAGCAGTGGAGACTTCACAGCATAGTATTTGAAGGGGGCAGGACTAAGGTTTTATTCTGAAATACAGCAGGTAAGATAGTTCAGCTCATTCTACCTCATAGTTGTACTTCTCAGTGTGGCCTATATTGTCTCTTTTTCCCTGAATTTCCCTTTTCTTCCCTTTATATGAACTGTCCTAGGATAATGACATCTCAGTACTGAGTCACAGTAAGCACACTGGGTCTTCCGGTGAACTCAGAAGTAAAATCAATGGAAAGACCCTCAGGACACTGGTTGGTACCAGGACACATTCAATACTCCCAGCTGCGTTTGTGACACCAGAGTCTCAGAGGTAAATCCTACAAAATGTCACCGAGTTTTGTGCTCTTTTGATGGCTTAAGGCATGAAAAGAGGGACAAAAGGGAACTGCACAAAAAGGGCATTTCTTGTACATTGACCATGATAGATATGCTTGTTCAGGAAAGAAAAGGTGAACTGGAAAGCCCGTGTGTCTGATATGGACAGGAATGTATATGTGTTTGTGTTTCTGAGATGGAGAAATGCTTCTCAAAAGGCCATTCTATTGGCATGAACTCCTATCGTGGCCCCTGACAGCCTGCAGAGCACGGGCTGTTTGCATCCCACAAAGCTTCAAGGGGACTGCTGGCCCAGAGGGTCACAGACCAAAGGTGGCATGACACCTCTGAAAGCTTCTGGAAAGAGACCAGTTCAACTGCCTTTCTTCTTCCTCCCTTTCTTCTTTGTTTCTCCCCATAGGAGATCCCTCTCCTCCCACATGGCTTTGGGAGAAGATACTGTGATTGTTAATCTGGATGAAAAACGGGAAAATTGGGCTGATTATTTTGGACTATTCCTTCCCCTTGGAAAATCTGCTTTCAGATGTTCACTTCCAAATGCTAGTAAAGCTTTGTCAGCTGTAAAATGAGGGTTTGGGGAAAATTCAATAAAATCACCCATGTAAAGAGCTAAACACTGACCTGGTTATTATAGGAAGACCTCAATAAATGTTGGCTACTGGTCTCGTGACTCCTGTGAGCCAGCCTGGTTTTGATTTATTCTTCACTCCAACCTATAGGCTCTGAGTCCAACATGGCAATTCTTCCTTGTCTACCAACCTCCAAAGGTGCTTGGGAGTTTGGGCACATATCTCATTTTGTATCCTCTAACAAGTACTTACATCATTCAATCTAGTGCTATCTTTTAGCAAATATTTTTGAATTGGAGAGTTTCTGTGGGAGAAAAGGACTCAAGCCTAGGCAGAAGTTTGATGAAACTATATTCACACAAAGCATTGTAAATGGAAAAGCAATTTGGCAATATATATCAAGACCCTTAAAAAATGCTCACATTTTTCAACTCAGTCATCTACCTTATTTCTGAAGATCATTTCCAAGGAAATCATCCAGAATATAGGAAAACATACGAACATAAATATATCGACCGTGATACTATTTAAAGTATTTAAAAATTGACAACGACCTAAATATCTATGGATAGAGTTGTAGTTAAATTAATATTGATATATCAAAATAATGAAATAGTAGCAATTCAATTCTGCAGTTCCACTGGGAAACTTCAGAAGGATTCTACAGCAGTTTAACCTGGGAGGTAGGTTTGAAAGAACCTTAATGGCTTTCCTGATACAGCCTTCTTTTGAAAGACGATATATTCAAAATGGCCAGGCAACTTTGCTCAAACATGGGCACAATGAATAGATGGCTTTTTGAGTGTAGCTACCAAGCCCCAGTAGTACAGGGATCACAACTTTATGTTTCCTGATAAATGAGTAGAATATGCATTGTTTATTGAGAATATGGGCTATGCCATTAGTCAATTTACATATATGATTTTATCTTTAAAAAAAACTTATGAGGTATTATTACCTCATTTTACTGATAAGGAAGCTAAATTCCAAAGCAATACAAATGATCTGTCTGACTTCAAAGCCAGTCATGAGGTTATCCTGAGGATTAGATGACATCATGTGTGTGAAGCTATAGTAACATCCCAATACATAGCAGCTGGTATTTTTACAAATCACTATGCCACATTGCCTCTAGCAATGCTAAATAATCCAATTTAAAAAGATTTTTAAAGTAATTTTTGGTCTGAACCAGAAACCATTGATGCCATGTAGACAAGTTCCGGAAGAATAGTA
Organism: Pan troglodytes; assembly: GCF_028858775.2. NCBI lineage: Eukaryota > Metazoa > Chordata > Mammalia > Primates > Hominidae > Pan > Pan troglodytes. The sequence goes on along the minus strand of NC_072411.2, from coordinate 78,724,940 downwards.
TGATCAACACCTTTAGCAGCATAGCCTTTCAGTAATTAATATTCCTCTCCTGTCACGTGAATGCCAGTTCCTTGTCAAGCTGGAGATAAAGGTGAGCAATGCTTTTAGTACATGGAATTCTTCACTATTTGCCATAGGAGAGCCTTCTGCAATGATGGACAACTAGAATTGACTTATCCTTGGAGAATCACATTATGATACTTTGGAAGTAGTAGAAAGGGAAGGAGGTTTTAGAAAATAGAACATGAGTAAATTTGCTATGAGAACATAATCTTAACAAATGAATTCATTAGCACAGATATATGAACTGTCATTTGATGAAATCAAATGAGGCAAATATTTAATAGTGTTAGGTTGTAGCAATCCAATTAAATAAGCAGTTTCCTTAGAGTAAGAGCATCATTCCTTAAAAATAGAGTCTTTTCACACGATATATGAAATTATCACTCAATGAATAAAGTGTTCACCTTTTATTACATGTCAAGCTTATTTTTAAAAAGCATGTTGAGCCAAATTGCCTTTTTCTGTCTCACACCCAATTATTGCTCTATCGTACCTTTCAGGTGGTACTACCTGATGAACCTGGCTTCTTGTTAGATGTTCAAACAGCCCATTAGTTTTGTAACAGCCAAGAGAGGAGAGGTTGGGCTGCTCCATGTTCTAGAAGCAACTACCCCTGAGCCAGTGTGTAGCAGCAAGCAAGCCCATACTGCTTCCAGTATAAGAAAGCCTCTACTTTGTATCTGACAATCATCAAAAGTTTTACTCTATTAAATGGAATATGTCCTTATGTCTTTTGCACTATTTTTCTGCTTCTAGAAATTCCCGGACAGATTTAACCTACCTGAATTTGAAATAAGCACTATTTTTCTCTCCGTGTCTTCTATCTAATCTATTTTGGGGTTGTTTTTCTGAAATGAGAATAATGGCAGACAGAAACGCCATTTAGCTTGCTCGCTTTTTCTTTGCCTGCCTCTCTCCTTCCTTACCTCCCTCCCTCTCTTCCTCCTCCTCCTTCTCTCTCTTTCTCTCCTGTTAGGGCTTAGTTAGAAGAAGAGGTGTTTATAAAACAGATAAAGTTCAGCTTGCTTGCCTTGCCTTGCTGGCTTAGAATGTGAAAACTATGGAAGAAGGCACACATTCTAACGGATGCCTGAGAAAAATTGCCTCTTCACAGAGTGTTTGGAAGAAACACCATTAAATGAAAGGCAAAAAATAATTGCACAACATCTCAGAAACCTTGCTCTCAGCTGCTTGATGAGCTATTTGTGTCTCTTCGTGGATTTTTTTTTATTTAGAAAAATGGGATGAGTCACTTTTTATTTTCCCCTCCTTTGGAGTCTTAGAGGTTGTTTAATCTCAGGCGAACTCAATTCACATTTTCCTGGCAATGTTAGCTATCAACTCAAATCATTTTAGTCATTGCATCATACTGCCAGTCAGCAAGCAGGGACCTAATTAGCTCTTTGCTTTAATGGCAATAGTTAAATTTGCATTATTAATTTAAATATTACAGACACTGTGGACTTGAGCACATAGCTGAGAGAAAGATGTAGAATGAATAGTAACTTGCTGAAAAACACCAGTCATTATTCCCATCATGTTCAAACTTTTAGCTATAATGATATCAACTAAAATCCTAATCCTGGAAAAAGACTTACTGGTTCTCTTTTGTTGTAAAAACTGCAGTTGTACTTAAATGCAGGGCTGGGGTATTCAAGCTATATGTTGCAAAATACAGTGGTCACACAGATCAAGAGATACAACTAGAGTTTTAATTATATTTTTGCTTTTTTAAAAATATCCAAATGATAAAAATGTATCAAGTTCTTTGGCATCCTGTCCTGAACATTCCTAGTGTTTCGCATGTCCTGAAGTACTGCGATCACTCTGCAGTGTCAAAACCTGTTTGGGTTACAAGACAGATGGGACTTTCAAAATGAAATGTACCTATGACTGTTTGCTACTATATATATAAAATGTCTCATTTAGTCTCATCTGTGATTTTCCAAGAGGAAAATGTTTCCAGGAGCAATTTATCTCAGTCCTACAGGTTTGTATCACTGAATGACCATCTGAAAAACAGGGCTGGAATCTTTTCTTAAAGGGAAAGTGCATAAGTGTGTTACAGAGTTATTTTCAATGCAGTAGGTGAACAGCACGAAAGAGCTCTAAAATAAATGAAATGCTAAATATGAAAAAACTGAAAATATGAACTTTATATGTTTTCATCTGGTGTGTGAAACCTTTCATTTGAGTTCAAAAAATATTTCATACTGTATCTGTGAAAACAAAACAACTGGTAGAAAAGATAAAATTAATAGACAACAATGCTCAATTTTGTGCCAAATTGTACTTTTTAGCTTCTCCTTCCCTTTAGTTACCTAATCAGCTCCTTATTTGAGTAAACCAGCCTATTACTTCTTTGACATGAATGCCCTCCCCTCTTAAGACAGCTACCACTTTGATAGGGCCTACAAGTCAGCTAGCTGCAAAGACTCCCTTAATGCCCTGAACTTCGATTTCTCTTTTATGGCCTCTACTATATATTTATTTATTTTGTCTTTAATTGAAGATCCTCATTTCCTCTTTCAAATAAGTTCTTTGCACTCAGACTCTGTGTCTGATTTATTTTTGCCTTCCTGACAATGCTTAGTACTTGGGAGGAGCTCAGTGATCTTGACTGAATGAACAAGAAATGAGCTGGCTACAGAGGGATGATGCAATGGCTCAGTCATCAAATTTAAAGTCACTTTTGCTTTGGTTGCATAAAATGCATTACTCCAATTTTAAAAGACGAACTATGATTTCATAATTTATTTGGGTCAAAGACCTGAGTTCAAGCTATACTTGATTTTGCTCATCAGTGGAGTGGTTCTATCCAAGGCTCAGCTTCTTTAGCAGCAAAATGGAGATAGTAGTGACTTCCCAGTTAGGATTACATAAACAAGAACCCTGTGGTCTTGTTGGTGAAACATGAGGTCTCAATAACAAAACATATAATGCCTCTTGATTCACTGGAAATTGCAGATAAAAATGTACAGGGTTATAACTGCTAATAAATGCAGTTGCAACTGTGTTTGATCAATACAGCATGGTGGCAAAGTATAAGGTCTAAGTCTTCAAGGAGGACAGGCTATACCAGAAGAGCATCTAGTACTTTAGGTACCAGATTATTGAGTACCAGTTTAACCCAATACTGAATGGGTTAGCAATCTATATTGTCTTAGGATGGCAGTTTAGAGTAGTAGTCAAGAATACGGACTCTGGAGTTAGAATTCTTGGGTTCGAAGCTTAGAATAATAATAAGTGTCTTTTAGGTCTTTCAGGATCCTTGTAAGGATCAAATGGCATAATTTACATAAAGCTCTTAACACAGTGGCTCTAGCCTTTGATGAGATCTCAATAAGTGTTAGCTATGATCAAACAATCAAATCATTACTAGTTCATCTGTATGCACAAATATGCTTCCTGTTGTTTTAAAAGTAATTCTATGTATTTTCATGTTTCCAAAAACAGGGGATCTCCCTTCCCTTTTTCAATGGACTAGCACAGGACCTGCCCACAGAGGCCCTAACTCAGTGCTCTCTGAATGAATGGATGAATGGGTACAGGTCAGTGCTCAAAATTAACGGGCAGGATGTGTCGACGGGAGCCAACAAAAATATCGATACTCCACTATTTACGTGTCAGGGAGTTGAATTATTGTCTACTGGACTCTCCCAGACCACTCTGGGCACTGTTTTTAGTGAAGCGGACACTTGGGGTCACACTTTTGATGACAGCAATAAGAGTGAACACTTGGTGAGGGTTTACAATGCACAAGCACCATGCTAGAAGCCTTACGTGCATTATCATATTTTATCTTACCATAACCCTCTAACATGATACCATTCTTATTCCCATTTTACAGGGAATATCACTGAGGCTCAGAGAGGTAAAATTAATTTGGCTGAAGTCAAACAGTGAACAATGAGGGCACTGTGGCTCAAACTCAGATCACTGGAATTCCAAGTATATGTACCTGACAGTACATAATATTGTCTCTGGAATGCTTTGAGGAAAGGAACCTAAGATTTTGGAACTCTGAGACTATGCTGAATCTGCTAAAATTTTGAGATGCTCTCTGTTCTGGAGGTAAGTCTCAACTAAATGATTCTTCTGATTGTTAAGTCGGCATCCCTGTTTTGAGCCAGAATCAACTCCAAATTTGCAAAACCACCTCTTTTCCTTTGCCAGCACCCTCTGCCACCTGCCGTCTTTCCTGTGTTAAAACCATGGGGCAGAGAACACTTAGCAAATTAATAGAAGAAAAAAACCTCACTTTTCTGGCTCATAAAATGTTGAGCCAGTTTCTTTGGAACCTCCTTAGCCAAGATACTGAAAAGAATGGAATTTATACTACAACTTTCTTCCCAGATGGTAAAGTGCTTTACAAATAATGGAACTAATGCAATTCATTTGTAGTGAGTAAATTTGTCACCTTGGATGTTGTATTAACTCTCTGAAGCCAATTCAATTGCGGATTCAATAAATAAGCTCTTCCAGTGTACTACATGATGCCCTGCTGGTTAGAAAGAGTCCTGCATAAATGGTAATTTGATCCTTTGCCACTCTGAATTCTTTAATCCTTGAAACATGCTTTTGAGAGATATGGAAAGAATTAATGCTTCCATTTTCTTGCTGGAGAAGCTAAGGAACATATGCCATAAGGAATCAATCAGCCAATCTCAGCTCTTGCTCAATTCTGTGACCATTTCAATGCTCATTTCATAAATATCATCTAGACTGATTACTGCTCATGGGTGTAAAAGTGATCAGCAAAACTCTGCTTGAAAATATTTCCCTGACTCAGCCATAGTTACTGCTGTCCCCTCAGGTGAATTTGAAACTGCTCGTGTTTTGTATTCTGCTCTCATCAGCTTCGGTTCTATTCTCACCCTTAGCCATTCTGAAGGGTTTCATTCTTTGGAGGGGCACAGCTCTGTGCATTACGTACTAGATGCTTCCTTCATACCAAGTTGAAAGTCATTGTTTATTGAACCAAAGTTGGCACTGAGAATGGAAACAAATGGGAAAAGGATGTCTATCTGCATTCACATTGTGTTATTTATGCCCACAGGTCCATGGCATGTAGCACGTATAAGCATTTTTATTTATTTATCTTTTAGTGAACTCAAGTAGTCCTTAAAGAAATGCATAAATATAGAATAAAATTGAATTTCAGAAATAAAGAAACTTGTATTAAAAAGCAATGCATGTCACCATGTTCAATGTAATTCCCTGAACAGAATTCCTTTGGAAAAGTAAAACTGACACATCTGGCCTCACTAAACTGTTAGGATGAGTTAAACATTGATTATGGGGGAAAAAATGAACCCTGGACTAGGGGGGAAGTCATTCCTTATAATGCAATGGATAATAATTCTGTAGCTGTGCCATCCAGAAGTCCACGTAATGCTCTTTTATTCCGGGATATCTTATGTGGGATTTAAAATGTCTAGAGGGATTTTCTAGAAGCATTGTTTTGTTTTGAATAAGGAAGATAGGTCAGAATGGATAGGGTCTTTTTTTTTTTTTTTTTTTTTTGGCCTTAAATGAGAAGGCCCATTTTTAATACAATCACTGATCTGGTGATTGTATTTGCTTTATTAGTAGCTAGTAGTATTATTGTTAGTATTTGCTGCATATTTTAGCCTCATGATGTCATCCTACATAGCTCAGTATTTCTGGGCTTCTTCAGATTCTTCCTTGTGAGTAATTTGCCTTCTTTGGATTTTTGATGGATAGTATTGTATGAAAAAATATTAAAATACTCCAATGAACACTGTATACATCTATTGTGAATTCCACATTAAAGGGGTCCAGAAGCATGTTATGAATACAGAGGGTTGGTTCATTTGCTTTCTTCAGCTTGCTGAATGTACTGTTTGTCTTGATGTAGACTGTTATTTATGAAAAGTCTGCATAGTGGAAGAAAACATAGGGAGTACTGTTCAAAGAATCGTTAAGGAGGTATTATTGCAGATAATAATGTAATTAGACTCCTTTAGAGGAAAACCTAACTTCATATTTTCAGTTTTTCTATGGGAACATAGCTGTGGCTAATTAAGGGAAAAGTCAACTAATTTATAATGTTTAAATTTAGTGTTAAACTTGATAATATATCTGAAATTACAAAAGCCAAAACAACTCCAGCCCTGGCTCAAAAGCAGTTCTTTAATTTAGGATTAGATGAACACTCTTTCTGTAACCAAAATTCTAATTTTGTAGAGCCTTCTAGATCTTAAAAGGCATCAAAGGCAAAAGAAAATTTCTCACAAATCTGCCATGTTCAAAGTATCTACTTCAAAACAGAATCTTTTTTTTAATCTCCAATTTAGCCTGACAAAAATTCTCTTGGGCTTTTATTTCAAAAGATGAAAAATGAGCCATGGCAGTCAATGGAGTGCGGTGACTATTTATCTGTTTACGCCTATCCATGTGATTGCTAGAAAAACCAGATTTGACTTTGAATGTGATATGAAGAATGTATGCTAGTCACAAGCCCATATTCCTCAGAGGAGAAATAGGTTAAAAACTCAAAACTAAAATTTAGAAACCATACCTTTTATTTTTGTAAAAAATAATTCAAAGCCTGATTTTTTTTTTCAGTTAAAATGTGTGTCCAAGTTTTAAATAAACCTATCATATGGCAAATCAACTCCCAGTTTACACTTTTTCCCAAAACCAAAAAAAATCCAGGTTCCCTCTCTCGACTTTGGAGCCCCGCTCCCTCTGTCTCTGAACGGGGGAGCTTCTATCTTCTGCCTTCTCCCATCTTTCTTGCCTATTAAACTCTCCACTCATTAAAACCACACACACACACACACACACAGAGACACACACACACACACAAATCACAAGGCTAACTATTTAATAATGTCCATGTTTTACTTTATGTAACAGGTATCTATCAGAAAAATACTAATTTTGATTAATTGAAGAATGACATAAATGCACAAAAGATGCCTTTTATTTATAGAATTCTATGGCAAATACCTTTGCAAAGCAAAGAGCATTTCTATAAAGCTAATAATAATTCTGAATCATTCTTATTTTGTAGTTCCCAATTTTCATAGGTTGGGCTTTAAGTGGATGTGCACTTAATTTATAAGGAAAAATTTACACAGAAAATTTATATGGCAGCCATTCTGCCATAATCAAAAAGCAAATTCATTTCTGAAGGAAAGTAGGAAAGACACAACGGCATAGTGCCTCTTTTATAGCCACATCTGCACAGCTCAGGGAAAAGTTAACAGATATGTCTGCTGATCACATTACAAAGCTGTTATGAGAGAATAAAGTTGCACCTTTGATGGGCTATTGCAGCTGAGTTAGGGGTCCCCAGTCATTAGAAGTTTTGCATGTCACAGATCAGAGCAGATTGGAGACCCAGAAATACTTTATGCAACTAGCTGAATTTTGGTCATTTCCATCAAATATCAGTGGACTCATTAAATAAAGATGAAACACACACACGTACACACACACACACACATACACACACACACACACACACACCCCCGAGATAAAGATGGGTTTAGGTTATTTCTGACTTTCACCTCTGTGATAGAAGGTCCATTGTGCTCATGCAGTGCCTTCAGGACACCCGCTGAGAACAAAGCTGCTTTCAGGAGCAGTAAGTGATTTCATTCTATTAATGTCCAGGTGATATGTGAAGCCCATTATCACATCGCTAATGTGGCGGCAGACATTTCCTGGCCAACCCAAGGCAGTAGCTCAAATGTTGGTAAAATGTGTGACTGGAAAAGGTAGTCCTTAGAAATCTTTTTAATTTTCTACTAGTGAATGCTAAAAACAACCACAAAACTGATCTTTTCAATTTCAAAAGAAGATGAAATTGAATGCTGCATGAAAAATCACAGGAAACATTTACACAAAACAATTTACAGGAGTTAATGGAAGGGTTTGGGTGAAGTGTGTGTTTTCCAGACGCAATGGGTCCCATGTTGTCGGAGAAAGCTTGTCATTTGAGGGGAAAAGTGAGTAATGTAGAAAAGCAGGTAATTCCGGCTCACTTCACAGCACACTGAATGAACAGGAATCACCCCTGACTGTCGCTCACTCTCCCCATGAGAACATATCATAACACATTGGGGGCCACCTCCATGGTCCCCCGTCAGGCAATGCGCCCTGTGAAACCAACATAATCAGCTCCTAGAAACATTGAGTATACTGAAGTACAGAGATGAATAGGCAGGTTAAAAACAGAAGCTGCAATATTATTAAAATTAACCACTCAATTTTAAGAAGATACTGGAAAATGATGCACATATTCTCGATTAACATCTTGTCAACAGTTCTAAATCCAACGAGAGCTCATATTACCCAGAACTGTAACTACTTCTCTGAATTTAAGATCCCACCTCAAATAAATGAAAATGTATCATTTTTCAGATTGCAATGAAGGCCTACCCGGTAAGCCTGATTTTTTTTTAATGAAATATGTTACTTTAAAAATAGTTAAGATTTGAGTTTCAGGCAAAATTTTTAAAATCTAAAATGAATACAGTAAAATCAATATTGATTATTAGGAGTAAAGGTGCTAATTGAGCCTGGAAAACCTTTTAAGAACTAAGAGGAGAAAATTTCCAGTAAAACTACAATAAATTACTATTCAATAACCAGAATATTTGTGTGGAATTTAACGTCAGTACGTCAGCCTCCCTTTAATTTTTTTAAAATCATATATTACTGATTCACCCAGGAAGTCTCTTCCAGTAATAAGAGCAGTGTCACTTTGGCAAGTTACCTTTTCAACCTACATTTCATTACGTTCTAAAGAAATCCACTTTTTAGATTTCTTATGCTTTTAAGAATTCATTTTTAATCACCCCTTGTTTTTTAGCGCTCAAGTCTTTCAGAGCTTGATATATACTGTTCTCACAGTAAAGTGAAAGCAAAACCATTTTATTTTAATAATGGATCACATTTTAATATTTCACACAACATTCTGAGAGCAAATATTCTTGATGACAAGTTTAAGAGAACAAGATTTTATTCCTTATTGTGTTATTACAAAAGCTGACCCAAAAGTTCAATAAATTGCCCTGACTGGGCAAATACTGGCAAAGTCCAAATCCCCTATAAACGTTTGCTTTAATCAGTGTCAACACTGGTGCTGATTGTGAGTTGAAAAACCCCAACATTAAATCTGTATGTTAGCATTTAGACACTCCATTGAAGAACTTTTCATTCCTGAACACTCCAAGGGCTTCATATAGGCTGAAACCTATTTTCTGAAGCAACATTCAAATGCCCTGAAACATATTTCTGTTCTCGTTAGACACAAAAGCAATTCTGGTCCTTCCCAACAGATGCTTCTCTATGGTACCCCTACCCATTTAGTACTATATTTTACATTCAATCTATCTAATTATCCTCTTAGAGAAAAAAATCTGTAACCAATTCATATTTCTGGTTTCCTAGACATATTTATGGTTTTCTTCCCATCCACCCAGGGAAATGAGAAAAATGGAGACATTTGAAACTGGGCAACAGTTTCCTCAACATCTTTTTTTTTTTTTTTTTGAGATGGAGTTTTGCTCTTGTTGCCCATGCTGGAGTGCAATGGTGCGATCTCGGCTCACTGCAACTCCTGCTCACTGCAACCTCCACCTCCCAGGTTCAAGCGATTCTCCTTCCTGAGCCTCCCAAGTAGCTGGGATTACAGGCGCCCACCACCATGCCCAGCTAATTTTTGTATTTGTAGTAGAGATGGGGGTTTCACCATTTTGGCCAGGCTGGTCTCAAACTCCTGACCCAGTGATCTGCCCACCTCGGCCTCCCAAAGTGCTGGGATTACAGGCGTGAGCCTCCGCGCCCAGCCCTCCTCATAATCTTTATTGACTGGGTTCCCTTCTCCCATCTTACAGGTGACACGGGGTGACAGTGGTGCTCCATATTCCTGAAGACACCTGGAAATATTGTGGGACGTGCCCTGAGTTGACATCAGGCAGGTCCTACCTTCCTGATTGGCCCCTGTTGGTGCTTGAAGAGCCCACTGAAACAACAGACTGAGCAAAGACTTATAAACGCTGCACCTGGAATCTACCTCAAAGAATATCTAGTTCAAACTGGTCATTTTGCAGATGAGAAAACTGAGGTCCAGGACCACGAAGAGTTAACAGAGGATTAACACTAAGGCTCTGTCCCCTGATTTCCATCCCAGTGGTCTCTTTCCAGCACACAGGCTGTGCCATAGATTTTACAGGCATCTGGAATTTTGCTGGCAGGGTTACTTCTAAGGAATCTTTCGGTGCAATCTCTTTAAGTGGCCCCTGGAATGTAAGCACTATGGGCAGTCTGTAGTGACCCAGAGCTCCAAAACAGAGTTTCTAAACAGGCATGGCAGCAAATCCCAGCAACATCAGGCAGATGCTTTAGACATTTAAGGATCTGCAGATACTGCAGAATCCCTCAGTTGTGTGGTCAGCACATTACAACTCACATAATTGTAAAATTTTTCTGCAATAAAAATTATTTTTATAATAAAAAACATACTGTTATAAAAGTATTACCACTGGTAATAGCACCTGTTTTGACATCACTTTATAAAGACTTTTCCTGTAATTATTTCATCTTGTCTTCACAAAACCTGTGATGTCGTATGAGCATACCTATTTCCATAAAAGGAAACTGAGGCTCAAAGGGATTAAGTGATTTGTTTAATGGTACTCAGTTATTAGGCAGCAGAACAGGAACCTGAATGCCAACTCCCCTGCTTCTATACTTTGCTCCTACTAAATCACAATCCCTCTTGATATGAGCTTTAAAATGACTTTCTTTGCAAGTTTCATGAGCATGTTGATAAACAAAGGTCTCTAGGAAGTCCAAATGTTTTTTCGCTGACTACCGCCTGGCTTCTAGTTCTCTTTCAATCTTTTATTTTTAGTCTCCTTTGCATTTAAGTTTGAGACAATAAGATCCTGAGGAGCTTGACTGTGGCCTGGGCCTGGGGATACTTCAAGATTGTGAACTCAGGGAATCTGAGGCAGGAATTAAAAGGTACATGAACACAAATAGGAACACATCTTCTCAAGAACTTAGGCTTTTTTTTTTTTTTTTTTTTGGATAGGCCTCAGCCTCTTTAGTAGCTGGGACCACAGGTGTACCACCATGCCCAGCTATTTTTTTTTTTTAATTTTTTGAGACAGGGTCTCCCTATGTTGCCCAGGCTGGTCTTGAACTCCTAGGCTCAAGCAATCCTCCCACCTCAGCTTCCCAAAGTGCTGGGATTACAGGCATGACTCACTATACCTGGCAATTTATGCAGGAACCTTTTTTTTTTGTAATCTCTCTGTGAATTCATTATAACACCATTTTACTGTATATTTAACAAATAAAGCTATCCAAGAAAACAAATAAACAACAACAAGAACGACAAGAAAAACAAGGAATTCAGTAATTTACTACTAATTCAACATTCACCAAGCCTCATGTAATACTTATCTAAGGTAGCCAAACTACTGTTTTCTATGAGAAATCTTAGAATTTACAGCAATTTATGATCAGGACTGATGTCTGAGCTCTTGAAACAAAATTGAGAGCTGGGGTGTCCAGGAACCCAAAGAGAGTTGCTATCTGTTTTGTGTTTTGATTTGATTTGTTTTGCCTCTCATTTCTCAAGGAAGCCTTTCTGTGATCTATAGCCTTTGCAAAGAAGAAGAGTTGTATGGAAGGGCCAGCTTTGGGGTCCTTAGATGAATTATCTGGGAGCATTGCCTAACACTACTTTTACTGACATTCAGCCAGGTCAAGGCCATGGCTCCAAATAAGGAAAAAATAAAAGGCTACTGCCCAGCTGGGTCAGTGGCTGGTATCTCAGCTACTTGCACCAAAGCTCTGGTATAAATATTTGATTGTTTCTCTCTAGATTTTTGGGTTACATTTCTGGGGAAAACAGAAAAGCTACAGTATACATGCCTGTGTTTACGCACACACACACACACCCACAATCACACAACAGTAAACATTCATTGGAGGTGGAATTCTGGTTTAAGGATCAACTCTGCCCCAGATTGTATAAAAATAATAGTAGCATAATCTTTTAAACCACTGTTTTGATCCCTAGCTTATTTTTACTTTATTAGTTAAATAATTAATATTCACGTTAAGCCAACGACGTATCAGTGGCTTTAAAGCTTTAAAGCAGAATCCAACATGTGAAGTTAATTTCTTCTTTATTCAAAGTGTTATAGTGAATATAAATGTGAAATCACTTTACAAATTATAAAGCAATATACAAATGCAAGCTGATATGATCATTAATTGAGTCCACGCATTCATTCATTAAGCAAACATTTACTTAATGTTCATCACATAGCAGCACAGTTCCAGGTACTTGACAGTGTCAAAGTTGCCTGCAGTCCCCTTTGATTTTGGTTTGGAACTGTGAACCAGCAATTTATCCAGTGAGTAATAAGCCTTTGAAATGGGTCCTGATTTCAAAGAAAAGCATACAAAGCCTTTCAATTTTAAGCTTACCAACAACTGGATTTCACTGAGTAGGATTCTGAATACACACCAATCTATTCAAAGCAAAACTAGTTTCTTAGCCTCATCAGCTGCAAGAAATGTTACCTGGCAATTGAAGGCTGGAGGTTTACCCAATGCAAAGTAATGTAGCTATTTGGTGTTTTCTTAATTTTGTCATTGCAGAAAGCAAATGAAAATAATTTATGCCCCTAAGGAGATTTTTCTTCTTTCCTCCTTTCCTTTTTATTTATTGTTGCTGCTGTTAGTGGTTGAGATATTTTGAGAGAAAGTGGGAGAGGGCTGAACAATCATCTTGGTGAGCTGAGTAGATCAAAGGAATAGATTCCATGGGCTAGGCGCATTCTAAATGTTCTTTGGGTTTTCATGTGCCAAAATCACACTAGAACCTGTAATTTAAATTTCATTGTCAGAACTTTATCTAGTTAACTTCTACTTTACCTTATCAGAAACAAGGTTTCTTTGAATAGTACAGAGAAAACAAGAGGTAGAGAGAGAATTCTCCAATAAACCTTTATTTAGGATCTATAGATAAATACTCATTTCACAACTTCTGCTTGTGTTCTATACAAGCCCTCATGGCACAAAGAGAGACTTTTAAAAATTTTTAAATAAGATTCTTGAAAAGGAGTTTCAAGCTCCTTGAGAATAGTGAGTTTATTTTGTTTTATCTCTTCAGTACATAGCCTGGATCTGGCAGTTTGTTAAATAAGGAAGTGAATGAATGAATTATGATAATACCAACAGCATCTACCAAAACTACCGAACAAGGTTCCAGCCAGTACTAAGTGACATTCAACCAGAATTCTTTAAAAAGCATCAGGCACAAAGAAAGTTAGCCAGAGCTAGGAACAAAGCTATGCTACGGCCATACAGAGGGAATTTCATAATGTTGCTCATCCTAGAGAAGTGATTTCCCAAAGGCAGGTCTGTGCAAACATTTTCACAGGTCCAGAGCAAAATGAGGAAATTTTCTTAAGAAAGATTTTATTTTTAGATTATAGTCTTCTCATATTATAGTATAAAAATTTCCCTTCTTGTATGAAACAAAGGAAAAAAGAGACTGGTTGTGTTCACCGTCTTTACAGGAGTGAGGTGGGAGGGAGTTAGCAATTCTGTTAGTCCTCAAACTATTTTTGGAAACTGCCAGGTTATGAAAAGCCAAGGTAAAATAATCAATGGACCACAGAACTTAGCCTCTCAGCCTGCTCTCCTGAAAGTAAATGGGACCTACAACTACAAGTCACAGTGACCTCCTATCACTCTCATGACTGCCTGCAACAAGGTAGTGAAAACACAGAACATCTCCTCCTGATGTCTCCAACTTTCTGGGTGTGATACTGATCACAGGTGAGGTTTTCACAGTCTGTTTCTAATTCATTCCTATGCTGACACAGGCTGCACTTTTAACCAAGTTTTTGCTGCTGAATGCTTCATTGAATTCTCCTTTCCTGGAGAGACTTTAGAATCACTTGATCCCCAGATTCAAACAGCATTCCAAGGCACTGGGGTTAGGGGAAGCAAAACCAAGTGCACGTTTCAAATGACAGGAAAGGCCTCTGCTGACCTCCCTGTACATGGTCCTGTTTGTCATGATGAGACGCTAATTTCAAACCAGGAAGTCTATTTAGTGAAGGAATGGAAACTCCCCACACGACACCAGGACTGTTTAAGATCACACACTCTACTCCGATCACACACTCACAGTGCACTAAAGTGGTTGAAGAAAATCACTCCGATTCTGGGCACTCCAGCTGTCTGAGAGTTCAAAAGCTTAGACCATCATGTGCTTGTTGCTATTATTCATGCTAAGAAAATCTTTGCATCTTTTTTTAAAAGTTGGTCAGAGAAACTGGGTGGTGCTTTTCCTTAAAATAACTTGAACAAAAATTAGAAATGAGATAACATGGTGACAAATGAAAACTCTACATTGTATTCATTCACTGAAAACTCTCCCAGCAATATAGGAAAAACCAGCCAAGCCTGGAAGGCAGCCTCCCTATCTGGGGAAATACTGTGAAGCTGGACAAATGATGAAACTGAGCTTTGAACAAATATACCCCTAATCCAACATAAGACATGGCTGAACAGCAAACTCAATGAGATCTTTGGTTTAGCAGAGAAATTATGTAATGTCAGAGAGCCCCAGACTTGCTTAGCTACATGTCTGAGAATGCTTAAAATGGTCCTTCCACAGCAACTAATACAGATGTACAATTCACTGACCTAGTTTTCCCAAATTGGATCAGTAGCAAATGATGATGATTTATGTCCCAAACCTTCCACCATGAGCAATCCAAAAAACATAGAACTCAAAGGGAAAAAAATCACATGTTCAAGGAAATACAGAATACCTGGATATTGTAAATTAGGTTCCAGAGCCACTGGCTAGTAGCAGAATATATCTGCAGCATTATAAGCTGCTGCTAATCTATGAATATACAAAGAAAGAACACTGGTCTGGCACCTCAGACATTTATAAGGAACCATTCATTCATTCAAATGAACAAACCTAAGGAGAGAAGAGTCTACCTGTGAAGTTAGACCCTAATGTAGGGCATACACATTGGTATTAATATCAGATGGCATCCTAAAAAGAGGGTTCTTGTCGACTAACCAGCAATGTGTCTTAGGCAATTGATTTTGCTCTCTGGCCCTTACTCAGTTTTGTGATCTGTAAAACAGGGATTAGATTAGAATATATCTAATGTCCCAAACATCTCTGATACTTTCTAATTCAAGTTGTTGATCAAATACCAAGAGAAGATTGTTAAGGACTAACATGATTTTCAAGATAAATTTAGATCAATCTCCTCAGTGCATACTGAACATCTTCCATCATAGACCACTGCCTTAGCATATGCGGGAAGTGGGCCAAAATGTTCAATTCCAGTCTTTAATTTGAAAGGGTCTGACACTTTGGTTCAGGAGATAGGACACATACATAAAATTGCAATACAGAGTAATCAATGCTAAATTCCAAATGTCCAGCACAGATACAGCACAGAATTCAAAGGAAGAAAAGCTTCTCCAAGGTTTAGGGCAGAAGGAATCATTTTCAAGGAACAGGTGGAGCTTTAGCTTAATTCTCTCTGAAGGTAAAAAGCTAAATTGGATAACTTCTCAGGATCCTTGCAAATCTAAAATTATCCTGTAACAACAATTAATGTTATTAATTCTTATTAATGTTAATGTTATTAGTGTAACACTAATTAATGTTAATAGTTAATACAGGCTCCACCTCTAATAGGTATAGTAATATTACTAGTACCATAAAAATTAGTTCAATTTATATAGGACTTATTTTTCTAGTAAAGGTATTTCATAATTAATTACAAATTACCTTTGAATAATTATACCATACAAGCTAACTACGTATCTTATATGTGACTTAACAACTAATTCAGGTTTAAATCATTGCTTCAAAATAAATTGAAGATGATTGTTGAAAATTATGACTGCCCAACTACAAGGATTTATTTCTTGACCTTCCAGTAGCTATCTCCGAGTACTGCTAGGGCGGAACACAGGTGAATTAAACCAGTTGTTTGGCAGCTATAAAGAATTCCTCTCTTTCCATGCCACTGACCTTTTCATTGGTAAACTGGTGGACAGGGTTAAGAGAGTAGACTTAACAATTCTGCCATCATCAAGCAGTTTTATCATGTTTGGCAACTTTACTCAAATCTGAAAGAACACAAAAGAAAGCTTCCCCATAGCAAGTGGTAGAAGGTTACCTGTGACATATCCCTCCTTTTAGTGACCCCACCAAGATTACAGTACCCAGGAGAGAAGAGGACTCTCAGCTGCTACACTCAGGGGGACATTTAAAGTACATCCAATTCTGAATTAGAAACATGAGCAAAAGCCTAATTTCACAAAATTGGGCCATCCTGTGCTTGCAGCTCTGCTAATGGTTGAAAGGGAAAGATTTTTTAAAAATTAAAAAGAAAGCAGAAAATGGGAAAGCACTTATTTAAAATTAATGTCACTTCTCATTTTCAATTATTCTTTCCTGAACTCTGCCTCACCCTTAACCCTTTGCTTGTTGTATACACTTAAACCTGGAGACAAACATAAAATTAGTTTGCATATAGACACTAATTAACATACATTGCTTGATGATAACAAACCCATCTTTTCATCTATTTTTAAATTCTTATTGTGAATCCTTAAAATATATCCCATTTTAAAGCATCACTGATTCAATTTTAAAACATTGCCAGAACTTGCTTTGCTAATCTGCAAACTCGATAATTCTCCCCCAAACCTCAGCACACTCAGCAACAATTTAATAGCAAATATCTCTAGTGGGACTTCATATTACTAAGATTCTATTACTTTTTATATTACCAAAAAAGTGCTAGTACACTCTAAAGTATTATAAATAGTTCAGACCAGGCAATGCTTGTCAAAATATATGAAAGTTTATTTTTTTGCACTCAGAAACCTGGGATTTTTATCTTGTGTATTTATAAGCTATAATGTGCCCTCCATAATTAGTACAAAATGTAGATTACTAATCAACTTTCTAAAGTTTCTAGACATTTTATTTCTGTTAACGTGATTACTAAGGTTGGTACGTTGTACGCTTAATAACCCGATCTTGCTACTAAATGCAAATTATAAACATATCTTAAAATAATTGCATATATGCCTAAAATGGGCTTCTTTAATTATATTCTTCTTAGTCTGCTAAGCAGCCTTTTTTTGATTGAGGGAATTTGTGTTTATGCTTCCTGAAGATTTTTAGTTTGGGGTTTAAGAGACGGATATAATCTACACACTTATTTAATAGTTTCAATACATTTAAAAATGACCTTTAAGAAGTATATATCCCCCCTTAACTACCAAATGCTTTGTATCTTGTCAGAAGTCGCTGTAAAACTGTTCAACTTTTGAAACGTTCAAGTTCTTCCATCATTAGTACAAGTTCAACTAGAAGTATACAGAAGTAGGTCAATCTATAAATACAGAGATATTTCCATAAAGAAGAGATTTTATAATGCTCGATCAAGGTATGTCTTCAGCAATTTCATGCTAGCTCCATTTTTAAACAGATTATTACTCATTCTGCGTGAGTCCACTGTGCTTCTTATTTGCAATAAATACTATTCACTATACAAACCAATCTTTAATAAACTACTCACATTCTTTATTACAGGTGAATTGCAAAATGCCACCTTAATTATAAAGCAAATCCACTGTTGATATTTGCACCAAGTGTGTATGGACAAACCAGCAACACAGACATATTAATAACCTCCAACTTGTATTCCCATGCCCCATGAAATTTCTCTAAGGGTTACAAAGTGATGCCCTTTTGGCCCAGTTTTCTGCCCCTCCTCTACCCTTCACTGTTTCTCTAGTACATTCTATCCCTTTAAATTCCCACTCCATGCTAATACAATCTACTCTTTTTTTTTTTTTTTTTTTTGAGACGGAGTCTCGCTCTGTCACCCAGGCTGGAGTGCAGTGGCGTGATCTCGGCTCACTGCAAGCTCCGCCTCCCGGGTTCATGCCATTCTCCTGCCTCAGCCTCCCAAGTAGCTGGGACTACAGGTGCCTGCCACCATGCCTGGCTAATTTTTTGTATTTTTAGTAGAGACGGAGTTTTCACCATGTTAGCCAGGATGGTCTCAATCTCCTGACCTCGTGATCCACCTACCTCAGCCTCCCAAAGTGCTAGGATTACAGGCATGAGCCACTGCGCCTGGCCCAATCTACTCTCCTTTTAAAAAATTTACAGTGAGGTATAACTGTCACAGGAACAAAAATACTTCAGCTTCTTCTCTCCCTGTAGATGGATCTAGCTGGCAAGCCAAATCATAAGGAAGAGGCTCTTTAACAAACTTGATCAAACAAAGGCGGGTACCTGGAAATAGACTCAAAGTGGATCCTGTGCATTGAGAGATGGTCTTGCTCATTGCAATGGAATTTTCCACCTCCCAGTGAAGGAAGCATAACACTGCTCTGGGTTCCCCTTGGCAAAAATGTAGTCCTGCTCCCTTACTATTGCCGTGGTATGATCTGAACCATGTCCCAGAGTGAGAGTGATTCCATGGCAAAGCTAGAAGGGCAGGCTTAGTCTCTGATACACTAATCAGGTGCCTTCAAGTGAAAAAAGTCAACACATTTTTCTGGCTTGAAGGGCAGAAGTTGCCCTATCCATCCATTCCTCATTCAAACAATTTCTGACAAATTCAGCACCTACTACTATTCCAAAACACATTTGTGCCACAGGTGTGGTCGTCAATAAGCTTAATGCCCAGCTGCTTAGAATCACAGAAAATTCCAAGTTCCTTTTATAGACACAGAAAACAAGACCCAGAGAGGTTATATGATTTTCCAGAATTAGACAGCTGGCTAGAATACTCCGGCTTTTCTTTATATCCTTTTTTTATTTTTATTTTTTTCACAAGACAGCATTTAGTACAATCTTTACTGGTTTTACAGCTATTTTTTTATTTTATTTGTCAGGCCTGAGGGACTCTTCCATCCTTGTCAAAGGGGGTGCTAACCTCTCTAGCTATTAAGTAAACTAGACCACAAGTGACTACTGCAACCAAGCACACAGAGGCAGGGTGTGGAGCACTGCATTCAACTTTAGTTTTCAGAGGTCCTCGGTAGGGTGCTTTTATGTTCTTGTTAATGAATATAAATAAAACTTAAAGTTAGTCTCCTCAGAGTGAGGGTCTCTAAAAGCACAATTCAGACTCCAAAAACAAGGAAAACTCATGGAGCTATAGACTGTTACTTGCGGAAAGTAGTAAAAAGGACACAGAATAATGTCTCTGAGCTTCTTGAATTTACATCTCTGCTTCTACCTTTGTCTGTGAGAGAGATATAGACAGATAGATCGATATATATATCACATTAAATATGCATATATTGCATATATGAATTATATATATCTGTTTTCTATATACAGTGTAAAGAATATCTTTAATGTTTTCAAGCTTCTATAACTGGAGCTAATGTAAAATTGTGAAAATAATTAGATTGAGTGGATTGGCTGTGTCACAGACAGATACAGATTTGAGATACGACTAGAGGATAATATTTTGCTGTCCTGGTCCTCAGTGTCCACCCCTCCCAACCCCCTGCTAAGGAGAGAGCATATCAAATCATTTCCTCACACAAGTAACATCAGGAGTGGTGGGAGGAGGTCATGCAGCTCCTAGAACAAAAGATTAGAATCAACTGTTGATGACAGAGGATATTTGGGAACTTAGAGTCCTGTGAATTATATTATGTGTAAAAATTCTATATGAGTGAGCCAGGCTGTCACAAACCCTGGTTGACAATATAACTGGACAACAAGCCATTCACCCCTAGGAGCCTCTTCTCCACCCTGGAAGCAGCCCTCATCCTCCTGACGGCTCCCTGCCCTCTAAAGATCACATGTGTCTGCCTCTTCATGTTCCTTCCAGTCAGAAAGCTGCTCAGGAGGTAAGTATAGATGTTCTGTTCTACCTTTTTCAGTGGCAGAAAAAATAATGAAGACATTTTAGTTGCAAGAAGGCACTTGGCTTTTAGCCACTGGCCAATTTTCCCACTCATTAGCGGCCTTTGAGCCTTTTTCACTTATCTTACTTATCTGCTTGTTGTTGTTCTGCTTTTTCGGAATATATCACTTCTGATACAATAACTCAAAAAGCCAGTGGTCTGAATGTTGTTTTAATCCCTGAGGACATCGCCACTGGTGCAGAATTCAGCCCCATGGGTGTTCCCATACACCTGATCCTGGCCCACCAAGAAAAGATTCACAGTGTTTTGCCTACACTGTGTATGACAGCAGGAGGAGAATACTTTAGAAAGGCTTCATTATGAAGTATTCAAAATTAAGGTAAAGTACCCAAATCTTAGCTCTTCAGAAAACCCAAATGTAGATATCCACGTTTTTGGGGTTTTGAAAGGATCTTAAAGACCATCTCATATTGCTTTATTTTATAGACAAGAAAACTGAAACTAAATGAGCAAGAATCATTTGCTTTTTGAGATTTTTAAAAACTAAAATGAGAGACAGAATTAACTGTGTCATAAAAAAGTAACTTTTGTCTGCATATACTTTCTTCTGTAAGCCACTTGTTACTATGTAAATATTAGTGCTACAGGTCTATTTAGTAACCATGCTAAGTTACAGGAAAGACCTCATAATAGTGGCTTTTCTTAAATATTAGACTATCAACTGTGGGAACCAGTGGCTCATCAGGGAATACTTCCATGCCTCTGACAACCTCAGAGCAGAACAGAACAGGGAGGACTGATGAGAACATACAGCTGCTGTTGGCGTCTCAGACCATCCTTTCTGGAGGAAGCAGCAGGATCCTAGGAAATAAATGACCTGGGGTCTAGTCTTAGATCTGCAGTAAGCAGCTATATGGTCTTGAGCAATACATCCAGTCTTTCTGGGTCTTGATTTTTCAACTACAAATTAAAAGCTTTAAATTGTATTGCTTCCTTCTAGCTCTGAAATTCTTTGAGCTCAGTATGCAGAGCTGGGGAGTGACTATATGATGTGTATTCATGTGTTTGCGCAGAACAGATGTGCGTTCTACCTCTGTAACCAGCAAATAGTGAGTGGGCAGAAGGGTTAAAAATGTAAGCACGTTGGAGTAGCAGCGAAATAAATAAAAGCCACAGCTCCTACCTCTTCCTTATCGCCATTTGATTCATAGGAGAGTTACAGAGAAAGCATCTCTTTTCCAGGGAAAATTAAGAGAACCAGAGCATAATTCTGATGCAAGGGTTCAAGAAGAATGGAAAGAGGTGCTGGCTAGAGTGAGAAGTGCACTGATAGGAGATGAGAGGAATGCAGACACGCATAGGCGGTATTGTGGATTGGGTACTAGGCCACTGCAATAACACAAATCACACACATTTTTTGGTTTCCCAAACGTATAAAAGTTATATTTATACTCTTCTGTGGTCTACTAAGTATGCAATAGCATTATGTCTAATAGCACAACATACACACCTTAATTAAAAAATACTTTATTGCTAAAATTTAAAAAAAAAAGCTAACAATCATCTGAGCCTTCAGTGAGTTGTAATCTTTTTGCCATTGAAGGGTCTTGCCTTGATGTTGATGGCTGCTGACTAACCAGGGTGGTGGATTTTGAAGGCTGGGGTGGCTGTGGCAATTTCTTAAAATAAGACAGCAATGAAGTTTGCCATATCCATTGACTCTTTCATGAAAGATTTCTCTGTAGCATGCACTACACATGCTCTTCACAGAATTAAAGACAGTTAGGGCCTTGTTCTGGATTAGACTTTGGCTTAAGGGAATGTTGTGGCTGAAGTGATCTTCCACTCAGACCACTCAAACTTTCCCCTATCAGCAATAAGGCTGTTTCATTTTCTTATCATTCATGTGTTCACTAGAGTAGTACTTTTCACGTCCTTCAAGAACTTTTCCTTTGCATTCACAACTTGGCTAACTGTTTGGCACAAGAGGCCTAGCTTTTGGCCTGTCTCAACTTTCAACATGGCTTCCTCACTAATCATTTCTAGCTTTTGATTTAAAGGGAGGAACATGTGACTCTTCCTTTCACTTTAACACTTAGAGGCCACTGTAGGTCATTAATTAGCCTAATTTGAATACTGTTGTATCTCAGGGACTAGGGAGGCTCCAGTAGAGGGAGAGGGACTGGAGAATGGGCCAATCAGTGGAGCAGTCAGAATACACACAACTTTTTTCTCACAAGAACTACCCATTTATTTATTTTCTTTAATCAAATTGTCTGACACCCAGCCCCTGACACCTGACCAGTCTGATGGGAATCTTCTGTCTCCATCGTTAAGGAGCATTCTACCTTCCCAGGGATTTCCCAGTCAGGAAGCCTTACCCAGAGCCCAAAAGGCTGTGGACATTTCTTGGTTGTTCTCCCAGGATCCATTCCCCCTCCACCCTATTATTAATTCCAGATTTTCCTTTGTTGTACAGCAGTCATGGGGTTTAGGTGAGACTGACCCCGTCATCAGTTTCAGAGGAGGGCCCTGCTAGTCTAAGGCAATCTTCATCGTCTTATCCCACCTGCCACTGTGCTTGGTTTGCAGTTTGCATCAGTCCAGTCAGAGCAAACCTCAGGAACTTGTTCTCTGATGGTGGGAACCAGCAGTTTCTATCCTGTAGGTGAATGGGGAAGCTGCAGCCCCAGAGTTTACAGCAGCTTTCTCGTGACCATGAGAAGAGTCAACCTGAAAATGAGGCTGATATGTGGAAGAGTGAAGAATAAAGAGAATAAAGAGAACCTCAGAGCAAAGGAGCTGGAGCCCGATTAACCATGCCTGAGGCTGGACCTACTTTTGAATAATCACATTTTTTTTTATTGATACATAGTATTTGTACATATTTATGGGGTATGTGTGGTATTTCATATTTCGTTATGTGCATAGTATGTATAATATAATGAATGATCAAGTCAGGTATTTAGGGTCTCCATCACATCACCTCAAGTATTTATCCTTTCTATGTGTTGGCAACATCTCGAGTCCTCTCTTCTAGCTACTTTGAAACATACAATATATTGTTACAACACACCCAACACTTAAGAGTTAAGTTTGCCATTTCATATGGGCACAGTTAGTGGTGCCCCAAAATAACTACAATAGAAACATCAAAGATCCACTGATCACAAGATCACCATAACAGATACCATAAAAAAAAATCTGTGAAGCACAACAAAGCAAAGTGCAATAAAATGAGGTATGTCTGTCCATCGCTCAAGTGTATGCATGGATAGGAAGAGTTGGCCCGCAAGGTGTCTATCACCTGCGATCAGCATGGTCTGAAATTTTCAAACTTCCTTTAGCTCAGGAATCCTGTTGTGGCAGCCTCTATTGGTTAAGGAACCAATAGTCATTCCCTTCACTCCTCCCTTTCTGCCCTCCCACACCAAATCTCAAGCAACCACGAGCTTTACGTAGATAGGGGTTTTCTTCAGACCCAAAGACCAAAGTTGAAGAATCCTATCCAGGTGTTGAATACAAATGACTGAACCAACATCCAGATGTTCATTTTAGCGTCTTAACTAAACTTGCCAGGGCTACGGCTGCCCAGGCACAGATTATACAACCAGCTTTCAAAAGGGATTAACCTCGACTTAGGTGCCAGGTAAGTCAATACTCCATCACCACATTTCTAATAATTGTTTCAATACATAAGTGTCAGAGACTGGGTAAGTGCGATCCAATTGCAGTGAGGAGGAAAGATAAAGACACAGCTAATCAGGCACTCACACTTCCTTCTTGAAAGGATGAGCATAGGGGACCAGATTCTGGCTACAGGGAAACCCAGCTGGACCGCCTTAGCAGCAGTCATGATAAGACAGGACCAAATTTGTTTGTATGTTTTTTTTTTTTTGCTTGCTCACATTTTAATGAAAAAAAAAAAGGTATTTCCTGTGCTTTTTGTGTTTTTGAAGATTTTCAGCATCAAAATCTTATTGCTTTTGTTAGAAAAATAAACCATAAATATTTTAATGGTACAAACTTTGAATCTGATAACTATTGCTCCTAAGACTATATGAATTTCCCTTAAAATATGATACACAGTTATATATATATATATGTGCATGCATATATATTTTAAAAGAACCAGTAGATAGCACAGTACTTCAAAGAAAAAAAAAGTGAATATTGATTTTTCCCTAATGAGATATTACCTGGGAATCACAGCCAAGGTGAGACTATTTAGACCACTTGATCATTAATCTTTCTCCATATGTAAGTTCACAGACATCCAACTATAGAATGTGGTTGCTGTATCTAAAGGGACCTCAAGTCTAATACAAACCCTTATTTTGAAAACGAATATTTCTATCTTATTTCTAAAGTACTCCAAAAGTTCTTAGGGCATCCTGTTCCCATGTTCAGTCACAACCACAGGTCATCAAGTCTTCCTGTGTCTTAAAAACAGATTTTCTCCTGATGCAGTCTAAACCCATTTTCTTCTGTTCAGTCCAGTGAGATGGAGAAGGTTGACTGGTGTTCTCCAGAGTTCCACCTCACTGCCCATAGGTTGTTAATTTTGTCTCCCTTCAGCCTTCTCTTCTCCAGAATAAACAACCCACCTCCTTTCCTTGTGTACATAGTCTCCAATCCCTGTCATCATTTTCCTCTTCTGTACGTGGATTCTATGCAATTTTCCTGCATATGTTTTAAGTTACAGACCCAAAGTGTAATATTCAAATAAAAGCCCAACCTACAATAAATTTGACACAAGGGTTATTTCCTAGCTGCAAATAATACTTGTCTTAACACAGCCCAGGATAATATCGCTTTCTTAATGCCATCACTAGGTTAATGACGCATATATTTCTGGAATGCCAGATCTTCTGCAGCCAAGTTTGTGTCAAATTATACCCTCTATCTAGACCCTTCTCCTACCATCTATTCTCCAAAGGAAGTCATTATTAATAAATTTACATTTTATTTCTTCCAGTGGTTTCTACTTTAACTCCAAATAAATAATATGCCTGCATCTCTCTTTCTTGATTTTTCAGTCTTAGGTAGCCAGTACCTGCTGACTTCTCTGCATGAAAGATGAAGAATTTCATTCATTTATATGCCTTCCTTCCCTCCCCACCTGCTCCCCAATTTGGGCTAACTCATGATTTTTTAGTTCTTCAGTTGGATAGATGTATTCATTTCTGGATCTAGCAGCTTTAGAAAAGAGTTATTGACCTTAATACTCTCAGATAAGAAAGTTAACATACCTCACCATCTCTGGACTTCTGTCAGGGTATAGCTCTATACTGTCAAAGTTTATAATATTTATATTTTGTTTTATAGATATTATGACTACTGATATTATGGAAATGTTATTTATTACAGATACAGGAAGAAAATTAATCCTCTGTCACCAACTCATGCTATTCAAAATAGAATGTTCTAAGCATCACAGTCAATAAAATACATTCTCTTAAACTCTAACAAACTCTCAAAATCATGCCACAATTTAGTTTACCTGTTATTTGAGTCCTGGATTTTTAGGCAGTGCTATAAATACTACAACTGGTTACAAGCAGTTAATTTAACAGATTAACTTAAGAAATTTGTTGGAAGGATATAAGGGTCACTCTCAACTCAAAGGAAAAGCTAAGGATTAAACATTAAAAGCAATGGTAAAAAACGCAATTACTTTTGACCACCGTAAATACAAACTTTGAAGATCTTTATACTATTAAACTAGAGAGAGAGAGAGAGAGAGAGAGAGAGTGAGTGAGCGAGAGAGTGCACTCATTACTGGAAAAGGGCATCTTACTGGCCCAGCTTGAATCACAAGCTAGGTGGGGCAGTGCCCCTCGACTAAGAGTCTCATCAAGGTTGCATGCAATGGTGAAGGATAGCTCTCAAAACAAAATCAAGATGCTGTCACCGGAAGAATAGAATCAGGGTAGACAAAACAACAGCATCTATTGCTTCCAATAGCACTTATCACATTTTCATTAATAAACAATTTGGGTAATTTTCTGTTTGATATTGTCCTTCCCAACCAGATTTTGTGTTCTATAAAGGAGAAGTTACATAGAGCATTCATTCTCTTAATTCACATGCCTAGTAGTGTCTGACAAGTTACAAGCACTGACTAAACAGCTCTTGAATATTGTTGAATAAAAGCCAAGGGTTTCCAGGATGCACTGCCTAGACTATTTGTCATAGACTATTTGTATTATTTTATTTAAATAACAAGTATTTTCAGATGGCTGAATTACATATTAAAGAAGGGACTACTCTTTCCAAAGGCACGTTATCATGGAGGAATACAGCCTAAGTTTTCTATTACAAGTATTGTAAAAGAAGGGCACCTCTCCAAACTTTTGGATCATGGCAGGATACCATGATCTTGTCTGCATGCTACCCACACAACTGATTGTGTACAATCACCTGATCCAAAGAATTAGCCAGCAATTTAAATTTTCATTATTCACTCAGGATGTCATAGTCAACAGCCTGGCGATCTCTGCAGTCAGGACTTGGTAATAGCACTACATAATACCTGGTCTAATATCTCCTCTTCAAGGACTCAGTCCTTCTCCTGACTCCTCTCCATGCCATCTTTCCCACTTCTTTCTTCTTTCTTCTTCCTCCTTCCTTCTCCTTCTCTCTTCCTTCTCCCTTCCTCCCTCCTCCTCCTCCCTTTCTATCTTCTACACTTTTCTAGCTTCTACATTTTTCTCTGTGTTTCACTGGCACTCCTCCTCCCTCTGTGTTTCACTCCCCCTCATCCTCCCTCCCCCTCTCCCACCCTTCCCCCTCCTCCTCCTCCTGAGACAGAGTCTTGCTCTGTTGTTCAGGCTGGAGTGCAGTGGTGCAATCATAACTCACTTCAGCCTTGATCTCCTGGGCTCAAGCGATCCTCCTGCTTCAGCCTTCCACATATTTGGGACCACAGGCATACGCCATCAAACCTAGCTAATCTTTTTAAAATTTTTTTGTAGAGATGGAGTCTCATTTTGTTGCCCAGGCTGGTCTCAAACTTCTGGGCTCAAGTGATCCTCCTCATCCTTGGCCTCTGAAAAGTGCTGGGATTACAGGCATGAACCATGGCATCCAGCCCTTGCCCACTTCTTAACAAACTGGGTGACAGTTATTTTTTTACAAACCTGCCTCTCCAACTAAACTGTGGACCCCATGAAGGAAGGAAGGAAGGAAGGAAGGAAGGAAGGAAGGAAGGAAGGAAAGAAAAAAGGAAGAAAGGAAGGAAGGAAAGAAGGAAGGAAGGAAGGAAAAAAGGAAGGGATGGAGGAAGGGAGGAAGGAAGGAAGGAAAAAAGGAAGGAAGGAGAGCTTTAGTTCTCTAAGCTGTAGAGAAAATTTAAGTTCTTTTTCAAAGAACTTAAAATTCATGGATTAGTCAGAGGGGTCTAATATCTCTAAACCAAATGATGACAAAAGAAAAAACAAAGAATGCAGAAATTATCCTCTTCCAGGGTTTCATTCCTTTATGTCAATCAAGAAAAATGTTAATAAGGAGGGTTCAGCAGGGGTCAGTAATTCCTCACTGATGTCACAAATTTAGCTTCACTTTTCAGAGGCTGTTCGTGGCCATGCTTGTGAAATTTGTAATTCACCTCTAGACAATAACTAATTATTACTGATTACTATGAAATAAGTCAACAAAGATTTTCTTGTTTACATTCTTATCAGACTGTATCAGAACCATCTGTTTTCAAGTTTGTTGTTGCTGGGTGTTTTTTTTTATCCCAAGGGATAGATTCTCCATATTGTTCTCCGAATATATGCATGCAAAACTGCCTTTTAATGTACAGTTGCAGTTTTCACTAAAACATTTGGGTAGGGGGGAAAAATCACATATGTTTTTGTGAAAGATGATGATAATAATTAGGTATCTTGCTGAATTTATTCTATCTTCAAATGAAGGATATGTTGGGGTCTGTCCCACCTCTAATTACCATCTCTTCATTTGCATGGGGTGACTATTGATTTTGCTAAAAGTACATATGTGGAGCTTTACGACACTAAAGTAACTTCAACCTGGAAAACACAGTAAAGGACTCCATTAATATGAGAAAGAGTCTACAATTTTAAAACAAGCAATATGTGACCCCTTTGCTCCATTGTTCATTGACACCAATCTCCTGTGATACAAGCAATAATTTTGTTCCATTGTTAAGGAAGCAAGAGTGTAAGATTTTAAATACTGGTACTCACCAAGTTGCTACATGGCTTTGGGCAAGCAATTAACCTTTGGTGTCTCAGTGACTTCATCTGTAAAATAGGGATAAGGATTTTACACAGGTGTGATGCCTGGACTAATTAGTATAATTATCATTATTGATGGGAAAATAATGTTGGTCATTGATATCACATCTCATGTTAGCACCTGGAGAATCACATATTTTCTCTATGTTGACTCCATTTTACAGGAGTCTGTAAAAAAATGATGACAAAAGCTACATAAGAAAACTGGGACAATACAGTTAAAAAGGTCCATATCCACATAGGCTCATATCCTTAATGGATTATTTTTGAATTTGCATTTATCATTTAGATGCTTTCTAAAGTTAAACTGAACACATAAACTATGAAATTACAAGGAAATTTTTCAAGGCCCACATTCAACTGATAAGCTTCCTTGCAGCAAAATGCTTTCCAGTTCATTCATAGGTAACATCATGAGCTACCATAGAAGTTTAGGGTTGAGCAATAGAATTTAGGGTAATCAAAGTCAAGTAAAAGTATACACTGAAGACATTGCTCATATAACATTCCAGACTCCCCACTTGTGTGTGTATGTGCCCTGAAAGAACCCCAGATCAAACAGTTAGGGACCAGGACAAACAACAGAGCTACATGAGAAGCCAACTCTGCAAGACTGGGGTCATTGAAGCTGGGGACAGTAGGGTGTCCTTATGCCAGAGCATGGGTAACAACTCATGGGGCAAGGAAAGGGACACGTTGAGAAAAACAAAAATGGCATTTCTCTTGGGGTTCATCTAGGACTCCTAAGTGCACTTACTATGATTCCCAGGTCAGGATGAAATAACTGCTTTAAAAAAAAGATTACCTCTACATGTTGGCAAAAGTGCCAGTGAAACACAGAGAAAAATGTAGAAGACAGAAAGTGCTCAAAAGATCAGTACTCAACACTATAGCCTCTGTATCCCTTACCATAGACTCATGTTCTTTCTAGGTCCAAAATTTCTTCTTTTGGCTTTAGTTCTTCCCAGCAGAAAATTCTCTTTTCTTGAGCTCAGTAGATGTCAAGCCTCAAATCTCCAATGTCTCCAAAGAAGCAGCCCTAAATTAGCCTCTTCACAAGTCATTCATACCAAGGACCGTATTCTTTTCCTCTATATTTGCCTCAAAATTATGGGCAACAACTTCCAAATGGAAACGCTGAAGCTGTTGCCATTTTCCTATTATCCTCACCTATCATATGAAACATAACAATTAGCATTTTTAGCAGGATTGAAACTGCTAACACAACTTCTCTATGTCTTACACCATTAAACTTGATGAGAAATCCCTTCATGATTAACATTCATCTCGCTGTATCGTGCTTGAAGGTTAATAATATCTACCATCTCCTGAGAGAGGGGGAGGGGAGCTTATTTATCAAATGAATAGCCAAGTGAGGCAGCCAGGAAAGGAAATTCCCCCCTCAGTCCACTAGAGGGTGGCTTGGCAGAGCCAAGGGAGGACGGCCGAGGCAGAGAGGCACAGACAGCTTCCTGTCTTGTTTGCCTGCACTTTAGTTGGTAAGAAGAAGCAACATTAGTATTCATTGCTTTCTATTCCTCACCCTGGGTAGGCTTTCATTTCTATTACAGACACTTTACAAATGCCAGAAGTCAGCGCTGGCTGGGCCATGGCATGGTGGGGGGGGGAAAAAACTATAGAATTAGACTGCTTAAAAGAACATCCGGTCTAATTTCTTCTAAATCAACACTGGGTGAGATAAATACATATGTATTAACAGATCCTAAGTTTAAAACTTTCATAGATTATGTAGCAGTATGTGTGCACTTCAGATATGGATGTGGAGTGAATGTTGCATGTACATTATGGGGAATTATACATAATGCATAAAGAAATGTACCTAGCCTTTAGCACACCAGCTGTTTCTGCTTATAAGCCTGAGTTATCCATGAAATGCAGTAGACATTTTGTAGTAAATATCCTACTTGGTTGACTTTTTTTAGGCCTAGTCACCTATGCTGATTTATAGCATTTAGGAAGAAATATAAATTTTAGCAATGAAAGATAGAATTTTAAAATTTCACATATCAAAACATGTTGTGTTCTGAGAAAGAAGAGATGAGGAATTAGCCTGTTTTCGTGGTCTCTAGATAGGTGGTAAAGCAAAAAAGAATACGTTTTTCCTATCTGTAATATTGTTCAGTGTAGCAAACCCTTTTGCTTGTTACAGTACAGCAAATGGAGTGTTTAATTTGGGATTCAATGTAGTCTAGAGTCAAGGTGCAGCAGTTTTATTACAGAAATACAATTTTATTGGAGGCTGAAGATTTAATTTCCACCTTACGTAGAGAGCCATAAATGGCATGCCTGTTTTACATTTTGCATAGTATTTGATATATGTAATTCCTGGCCTAATTTTAGAGTTTGAAAAGGTGGAAGAATCACAATACGTAGATTCAAATACTTCAACACTTCAGCCACAGATGACATTTTAAAATGAGCAATTTTCTGTTTCTTAGTCATGGATTTGAAACCCTGGCTTCCCTCCCCGGAGCTCTGTACCACATCCTTTTCAGGTCTTCCTAACTAGGTGAGCCACAAAGCCACCTAAAGGACGTCCTCGAGTCGGAACAAATGCTTTCTTTGTTTAAATCTGTCTACTAGATGGCATTCTACTAAAACCTAAGATGATCAGACGATATGGATAGTTTGTCATCAATTGTACCTAGTATCTGTTAGGGTCATCTGTTAATATCTGTTCAGATGTATGTATTTTGAATAAAATAATTTGTAAACATATTGGAATGACTGAATGTGAAAGAAATAATCAAATAATGTTAGCTGTAAGCCTATATCCACACTGGAATCCAAATTTGGAGGATTTTGTCATTCTCTTTCCTTCAAACATATTCATTATAGGAGACATACACACACACACACACACACACACACACACACGTTGCTCTTCCATCTGTTTGCCTTTGCAGCATTAGTTCTCTTCATCAACAGTTCATACCTCCTCTTTACCACCAGGTGGAGCCCTTTGTTTATGGACATCTGTCCATTTCCTTTTTCTCAAAGATGCTACCAGATAAATAGCTCCAGAGCTAAAATACTGTTGCAAACACGAAAATTTAACACACAGAGATAAAAAGTAAAGCTTTTCAGGCACTGGTATAATAAACCTTGCTTTGAGTCCTATTGCTACTAGATTTAATGGCTTACACATTTTCCTATTTACAACTCCTGCACACCAAACAGCAGAAAATAATATTGTTGCGTGTGCCATAAACAGTGTTGCTGCAGGTCTATTTTATGTAGTACCTTCGTTTTTATAATCTCAAATGTTTGGCAACTGCAGTCAAAAAGCAAAAAAAAAAAAAAAAAAAAAAAAAAAAAAAAAAACTAACCAAATACTATATGCTTTAAGCTTCAGTTGTCTTCAGTCTTAAAAATATATACCTCGTTGAGAAGAAAATATTTTTCTTCAGACAAAAGAGAGTGGTAATTCAGCTGTAATGGACAACAATGTAAAAATCTTCTCTTAGTCAAATTCATCTCTCCTTAATTTGAGATCCAGTTAAGGGTACGTCAAAATCCATTTTAGCTTTGATTCTATTTAGGAGCTAATTAAAACTGAATATTATTAGCACAGGTACATTGTTCAATTATTTTAATATTCTTATTTTAAGAATTTAATCAAAGCTCTTCTCATGAACAAAAAGCAATAATATTTTTAAAACTGGAACCCCAATTTGCATGTGCAAATAACTGTAGAATGAGCTCACTAAACTATCTTGCCAATGACCTCAACCTTGATCTGGAAAGATCGTTTATGCACAAGTAAAACATTCACATTCTCTACGCTAACTCTGTGTTGGATCTTTTCTCAAGGTAGTTTACTTATGGCAATGTTGGAAGGCCTTTTAATAACATATGTATTTACCAACACCATTGAATTATATATTTAAATGGAATATCATTTCTGTCCATTTTTTATTTTAATCAGGATTTGCTCCCTTTGTACTTATATATGCAAAATTTTGGTTAAGCGTCTGCAAAGCAGTGAGTAGAAGAAGATTTGCGTATATGGTTTATTTAGTCAGTCTCCCAGCCTGAGAAGTCTGGCTTTTCTATCGGTATACAAACTGGTTCTTCAATCAGAGGCTGAATGCGAAGGAGTCCTTATACAACAAAATGCTGGAACCACCATTTTGCCGTCCACTCGCATACAATAAAATGGTGGCACAGAAAACAGTTAACACATTGTGCCCACGACAGTTGTCTGAAAGTATTCTACTCTCTAATCCAGATATCAAGCTGCTTTCTAAAATACTGTTACCAAGTGGCTAGAGGTATTTGCTTATGTATATAATGCACGTGTGTGTGTGTGTGTGTGTGTGGTGTGCGGTGTGTGTATGAGATGCCGGAAGAAATGGATGTGTACATTTGACGAAAGGATAGAAAGAACTAGTCAAAAATTAACACTCAAGCTGAGAGTGAAAGCAAACCTATGTAAAAGCACAGATCCTGGAAATTGCTTCTAACAGTTCACAAAAGCTGTATAGTGAATTTGGCCTTGATAACTCCTTTCATTTTAGCATTCACTGCAAGCAACTTTGAGCTAGGAAATTTAAGGGAGTTGGTATTCTTTTTCTTTCTTTTTCTTTCCTAATGTCCTGTATAAATTAAAAGCAAGCCCACAATTGACTTTCACCTGGAAACTCCATGGTCTCGCTTAACAGAGGGGAAGGAAAACCGGGGACCAATCTTTCTTTCCTCTTTTACTTCTTCTGCTCTTATTTTTAGTCATTACAAATGCTGCCTTGGCTCTTTTAAAGTGTGAAAATTCTCATTTTTCTGCAGTGCTTCAGACTCACGCAGACTCCTTGGGGATACAGTGAGGAGCTAACCAACTGCACATGGGAAATGAGACCGTTCGTGGTTAGAAAAACTGCAGTCTTTGGTAATTTTCCACATGGAGTAGAAGCCATAAGTGACTTTTTTCTTTTCCACATAATGACTTTACGTGAGTAGTTGGTATAGAATTGTAGGCTCAGGTTTGAACATGTGAATGCACTAATGTGTTTTACAAAATTTAATTTGACTTCTTTCTATAAACATTTTCAGTATTTTCAAGTGAATAATAAATAGGTTAAAACAGGGCACCCTCCCTCTGCAATCCCCCACTTCCAGACAGAATTATAAAAGGCTACTGTGTGTAAATGAGAAATAGCCCGTAAGACCCACCAGCAGGTTATGCAATATGTGACATAGACCACCAGGGGCTGAACTGAAACCACTAATACTCTTTTTTCATAGCATCATTAGCTAGAGTTAAACAAGGTGTCAAAGTGGAAAGATGGGGAGGTTAACCTGGCTCATTATATTTGCATGCCTTCATTTTAATTATTTTTTGCACTAAAATTAAACACTAATATTCAATTTTATTATTTAAATGTGTTACCCACAAACAGTACATTACTTTTTATCTTTTTAAATGATTAATGCATTATTTTGTGATTATTATCTAAACTTGATTTTCAATAAATACTAAAATTCTCTTGACAAAAATGCAATTTAAATTTAAGGCTAAGGAGAGGTTATTAGTAAAAATTTTCCCTGTTGTACTTTATGAGATAAAATTGATTTTCATTTTTTGAAATTTAGATCTTAAATCAAAATCTGCCTCCAACCAAGATGAGTGAGCCCAGGGCTCATGGAGTGAATTTGCATGCATTCTTGATCTCATGTTGACAGTCATCGGGAAAAAATATGTTCTCTTTATAATAGCTCCTTTACAATTTAGGACATTGCTAGGTTTTTACATGCACTAATATTAGTTGCCCCATGTACCTTAAATAAAGCCAACCCAATAAATTTAGGATTGTGACTGAGAAATAAATGCCATGTCAGTAAACCTCAACCAGATACCAGAAGAAGGATTATGTGATTGTTTAGTCCAAAAATTAAGTTTCATGTCTTTAATTGGTGTCATATCCTGTCCTAAGTATGTAGTGCTTAAATCAAAGGCAACCACATTAACCTGGAAAGGAAACATAATAACAACTCCTTTCATCCCCTGCCTCAAATGTTTGTATGCTCTACCCTAATTTTTGTTAAAACACTTTCAGGCAAAGACAACAGGAAATAGTAAACATGGCAACACCATGAAAATAGTTTTCGGATGCACTATTTCTCTCCATGTTCAAAGAATCAGTAGTATAGGCTGCAGAAGAAACTGATGCATCATTAAACCCAGTGCAGACAAAAACAGCCACCCTTCCAGCAAAATGGATAGTTCTGTTCATTTTATAAATCTGGGTTCTAGCCAGACGAAAGCCAGGAATTAACTCGGTCTCTCACATCAATGGCCTGAAACGGTGGTGCATCACGGTAATACATTCAAAGGGAATCAGGAGTATCTAACAACAACTTTAGGAGCAGGAATGCAATTATAACTGACAGCCAGATGTCTGGTCAGGCTGCTACAACTACCCATCAAGACTGCAGATGGTCTTGAGATCTTTGCATCTAAACAGTGAGTCCAAGTGAATGATATACAGATAAACAACAATACCACAAATCATCAACACAAACCAAAAAAGTCGTGACTGATAAAGATTTCAGATGTCAAGAGTTAGCCAGCTCAACTCCTTACTCTCCCCTTTCTCTTCTATCCAAACAAAAAGCTTGTTAGTGGTTGAGGGCCCAGCGGGAAATGTTTGGACACCCAGTGCCAAACGCCAGTCTTTCACTAAAGACTTCAATATACTTTAATGTTTAGATTACAGAGGCAAAAAAAGCCTCCAGTAGAAATTACTTTACATGTAGAATATTAATAATTTGACTAACTCTATATTACATGTATTGTGCTTCCTCTTTACCTTAGAAGAGTACAGTAAAATTCAAAGAGAAAGAAAATTTAATTACCATTAAAGCAATGATCGGCATAAAGCTTTTTGTTCCTTGAATATGTCTCAAAAAAATTTGAGGTTATGCTAGTAGATTAGATAGCATTTCTTAACCTAGCTAAATACACATATTTCTTCATTTTCACAGATTCCGTATTATCTTGAAATACTTTTCTTTTGTATATCAGATTTGACATGAATTTGCGCTTCATAAACTACTACAAATATCAAGCCATTCTAATCCAAATGTGGATAAAGAATTTGGGGGAAAAACTTAGAAAAAAATGTCTTATTTTGTAAAGCAGTTTGAAATTTTAATGAATTTTATGGTATTAAACAGTTGCAAAAATAATGGAATTATATTCAACCTATTTATTCTTTTAGTGAGCATGGGTGGATATTTCAGTACCATCAACCATTTTGCAGTTTTCATAAGGTCTCTTCCAGCAAAAATTATGCCCTTTCAAGCAAACTCTTTTTAATGAAGTTAATCCAAAGGTTCCTAGATTAAATATTTCAAATACATTTCACTTATGTGACATTCTTCTCCAGGGCTCTAGTGTACCCTCCTATTGTTGTCGGTTCCAAACCCATTTTGAGGTCTCTGCTTTTTCCATGAGAACGTCAAAACTGGAGGCCTTTCAAAGTAGCTGCTGTGAACACGGAGGCCCCACAGCCAGCCTGACAGTCCCTCCAGTTGCTCTCAGAGACTTGCTTCACATGGATACACAGAGCAATTCTCCAGACACAGACGCATCTGATGCCCTTTCCCGAAAACAACATTTCCAGAAAATATGCTGACCAAGAAGAAACAGCAGGGGTGAGAGAAGTGGCCAAAGCACTTGAAACATCTTAACAAGCACTAATTAAATGTCGTGCTTAAAAAATATGGCTGAAGAAAGCCAAATAAAATAGCTTCTTACAGATGGTTTTAGGAACTAACAAGACCTATAGGAAATGGCGCATTAAGATTAGTGTCCCCGAAGTCTCTTACAACCATTAGTGACTGGAGGTGCTGTGCACTTTAGAAAGAAATAATCAAAATTTGCCTGATGTGAAGCTGTTTTTTTTTTTTCTCATTTCTCTCTGAAGGGAACTGCGCATCCGTCAGTGCATTACACAGTCAATATTGACATGGCCAGCCAATGGAATATAACAGGAGCATTAGCGGCCTTGAAATCTATTTTTTTCTGATGGGGTACAAAGCCATCCTGAAAAACAACTGTGAGTATCAAGAAGGCAGGGACTGTGCTTCATCATATATGTATGACAATGCCAATATAGTGGGCATTTTATAACTGTTCACTTATTTATTGAACAAATATTCCTTCGGTGGTTACGCTCTGCTGGCTATGGACTATGATTTGGAGATAAAGTAGACAGATATGGTATCCACCTTTCAGAGTGTGGAAGCTGTGTAAGGTTATTTGTTGGAGATGGATGAATGGATGGATGGGAAAATGTGTGCTGGGGGAAAAAAGGTGTTTCTCAGCCATAGGTCTAGTGCTCTGGTCTGATATTCCTTTAAGATAAGACCCTTGGTCTGAGCACATTCAAAGAAATATATAGGTAGGTTCGCCAGGTGCGATGGCTCACGACAAACCCAGTGGCAGTAATTAGTCCCAACATGGGCCTGAAACTAAGTGCTAGTATGGAAGTCTGAGCTTCTAATGAAGGGGCTTTGAAGTGAGGTTTCCCACAATCTTAGAACCTATACGACATTATTGTTAGTATTAGCTTTCTGATAGAATCTGGAAGAAGAGGCTCTGGTAATAAAGGAAAATATAGGCCTAATATTTAAACATTTTTTAACCCAAAGTATTACTAAAAGATTGAAGGGTGTATGTATGTCTGACTCTATTGTTAAGAAGACACCTCTTGTTTCCAGTTGCTTGTATATTACCCCTTGGGAAGATGTGACTTAGCAGCCCAAACTGCCTTTCACACTAGCAGGCTTCTTGATCTCTTTACTGTTGTTTGTTTGTCTTAATTCTACTCCCATTTGCCACGTATTCAACTGTTTAATACTAGTATTCTACCCCTTGTCTATACCCATGATGCAAATTGGGGTTCAGCCGTGAAATGATTGTTAGAAGCAGTTAAGACTCAATGGAGGGGAGACGAGATTGTCAAACCTGCGCTCTCCAGAGCAGCTAGCAGAGCGCTTTGGGGACAGAAGGAGCTTTGGGCAGGGGTTCTGTCACAGAAGCTCTGTCAGGTCAAGCCGGTCGGTTGGAAATAATGAGTCAATCTAGCCAGGCCATCAGGGAGGTGTTAGGAGACATTCAGTGAAAAAAACTTCTACCAACTTGGATGTTTTCCATAAAAGAAGTAGTTAACTAGATTTTCCATTTCTAGCTGGTTGCTTTGCAGTATAATGAAAAGGAATTTCCATATGATTGGGTTGATGGGCTAGCCATCCCTAACCCCACACAACCACCTGTGCCACATCACTCCTGGCTATCAAAACCACATACCAACCACCACCACCTACCCCATTTAAAAACAAAATCCTCATTAGAATCAACAAGAGAAAATAAACTTGCTTTGGAGGTGGTGGTATTGTTCATTTCATACATTCACTCAACAAACATTCACTATGAAACTCTTCGGTGTCATCTACTGAATAACTCTACACAAGCAAGTTGGCAGGAAAAAAAGGCTGCTGAAGGAACTCTTAAGGGAAAAAATTATCAAAGTTGTAGCATTACAAATACAAGTTTCAGCCTTGGGAGAATACAAAACCTAAAGAAAACAAGGCTGTTTTCCTCTAATGTATGTTACAGATGAGGACAGAGTGTTTCAGGTAATGCCACTGATGAAGATGATGAGCTGATGTGGATGCTGGTGCTGCCATTCACATGGTGAGGGCTCACTGCATGCCTGGCACTGTGCACAATACATCGGTTAATTAATTGCTGTAACAAACCTGTTAAATTGGACTCATTATTTCCATTTTACAGATGAGAAAACTGAGGCCCAAAGAGGCTAAGTAGCATCTAGCACTAGTGACATGTAGTAAATGGAGGAATCCAGATTGAACTTCACAGTCATCTCGCTCCAAAGCCCATAGCACTTTGCCTTCTTTCTAATTTGGTTGACTTGCTTTTGCTTGAGGCCATTTAATAGCCAAGTCAAAATCTAAGTGATTTTCACTCACACATGTAAGAACTGGGTGAATGCTTTTGAAGCTAGGTCTGGAAGACGATTAAGATGATCTGTTAACTGCATATTTAAATGCAACATTCCCACATATTGTCTGAATCTTAGTAATGTTTCATGGGCTCCAAATCTCATTCTTTGTGTTCTCTTTTACATCAGACCTCTCCAAAGAGGTGCCACAGATGTAATGCTGCAGGTCCCAAAGGTGTTGCCCTTCATGTCCAAATGGCACAGCACTGCCCTAAAGCTGGCCCCTTAGCAGCTGTGACAGTCAGGGAGAAACCCCCACATGTGCAGCTTAGCAGGATGCCACCCAGAGGTCTGAGACACTGTCAGGGAAGAAGAAAGAATGGAGGAGAAAAAAAGAGAAGGTGAGGGAAGCATAGACAAGAAAGCAAGGGAGAGAGAGGGAGACAAAACTGCAAACAGCCATCTGCCGCCGCCTCCCAACTGGCCTCCCCAACCACAGGCCAGTCTCCTTCCAAGTCCCTCAGCAGAGAGCTGCATTCATAAAGAAGCAAATGAGGGACGTGGAGGCAGAAGACCCGGAAGTCTTGGCTTGTCATCTGAAACGTTTGAACTCGGGCAAGCCATGAACCTCTCTGGGTCTCAGTTTCCTCATCTGTAAAAATGAAATAAGGATAAGGTCCATTTCACCAAATATTAAACACCTAATGAGATCATGTATTTTTAACAGCTTTATCGAGTTGTAATGGACATATAATAAACTGTACATGTTAAGCGATGATGCATTTGAAAAGAAGCATTTGTAAACCATAAAACTTTCATCTCGGCCGGGCGCGGTGGCTCACGCCTGTAATCCCAGCACTTTGGGAGGCCGAGGCGGGCGGATCACGAGGTCAGGAGATCGAGACCATCCTGGCTAACACGGTGAAACCCCGTCTCTACTAAAAATACAAAAAATTAGCCGGGCGTGGTGGCGGGCGCCTGTAGTCCCAGCTACTCGGGAGGCTGAGGCAGGAGAAGGGCGTGAACCCGGGAGGCGGAGCTTGCAGTGAGCCGAGATCGTGCCACTGCACTCCAGCCTGGGCGACAGAGCGAGACTCCGTCTCAAAAAAAAAAAAAAAACCTTTCATCTCTACCAGGCTCAGAATCCCACAGTAGCTCCCTAATTTCTTTAAGCCATTTTCTGTCTGGTTTTTAGGAGTCTTCATAACTGGTCTGCACCTTACCCAGCCACCTCATTTCTCACCATTTTCCACTACAGACTCTGATAACAATGAGGCCAGCCTTCTTCATGCAGCATTCTCTCCACTGGTTCTTCCCTGGAACACCTACAATGACCACCAAGCCCCTCTGCTCATCTTCAGCATTTTCATTCTCCTGCATTTGTTCAGCCGTTGAACCCTGAACACTCTGACAAACACTGTCCTATGTACTGGGGATGCTTCTGGGAGCAAGAAAGACAAGTTCACTGCCACCAAGGGCCCTCCGAGAGCTCTTGACAGTAAACAGGGTGTTCCCCTGCCAGCATCCTCCTCCCTAGGTGAATCCTTCAGCTCTGATGCTCTCTCCTCTATGAATTCTCTTTTAATTACCATTAACTCATTATCTTATCTCTCTTTTTTCCTACAGCTCTTGTAGGCTGTTTCGTATAATTTAGGGTATGATTTTATTTTTTAAAATTCTCACCTAAAAAGCACCACCCAGGAAACTGTTTTTTTTTTTTTCCATATTCTTATAACCCAGAGTAGACATCAAATGCTTGTTGATTTCAGAAGAGCACATCAGAAAAGCTGGGCACATATGAGAAACTTTCCCAGGGAACAGGACCCACCATTGGCCCTCAGTGGCACCTGTATGGTAGGCTGGTCGGCCCTGCTGGGAGGGCGGCACTAGTGAGGACAGTCTGATTCACGGCTTGTCCAAAGCCAACCACAGGGGAAGCCATGCTCAAGGACATCTTCCTGCTGCCGGCAAAAGACAAGTGTCTCCTAGCAACCAGCTTCCAGTGGCTTCCTGTCCTGGGAGCCTCCCCGTGCTCACAGCTTTACGTCCTGGGGTTTTGTATTTTGGCCTTGCTAATCACTGTGTTTATTCTAGATTCTGGAAATTGAGGAATAAATGCAGGCTAGCTGCTGACGTTCAAGCGGAGACACCATTTCATTCATAACCTCCTTTCAGCAACCACTCATGACTTTCATGGAACGGAATGTTTGGTCTTAGTCTAAAAAGGGTAAATATATTTTTTAAAAGATTCCATTTATATCAAGACAGTTGGTTTGAAAGATACATAAAAAAGGAAAAGCACACATTCTTTCCATCAAATTATCAAAAAGTACTGACCTTTTCAAAACAGATACACTATCATTCAAAACCTGTTACAGCAATAAACTCTAACTTGGCAAGTTCACAGATGCAGAAAGAAAGGCAAGGCAAATTTGAAGAAAATGGTTCAAAGGTCCTTAAAAGTTTTGGTGGCTTAAAATTATGTCTGCTGCAATACGGATTGAGCATTTATTTCCTCCATGTTCTTCCTAGAGAGTCTAACCTCAGTTTCAAGATATACAGTGCTACATTTTTATTTTGGTGGGATTGAACTCTGCAGTTCATGTTGCTTTTTAATGTTTTCTCTTGTTTTTATCAAATATTCATCAATACACAAATTCTTCATTTGTTAAAAAATTAATCAGACTTCACAGTGAAGAGCTGGAAACTATAAGTATATCCTTTATTCAAAAAAACCCATAAATTTAATTTAAAGGTATGATTACTTTTCTCTTTCAATAAGAAAACTCAAAGACTTAAGGTGAGTTGAGTGTCCAGAGTTAAATGCATGAGAGGGCTGGTGAACCCCAGAACTCTTTTCCAGCAAAGCCACCAAAGTCTGGTACTGCCTGGGGTTCCCTGAGCAGCAAGTTGAGGTTTGGAGTCTGCCACTGCTGTATTTATGTAGTGAGCTCGGTCTCTGCAGACTTGTGAGTTCTTTGGAGGTATCCCTCAATTCCTCCCCCCATTTCCATCCCCCTGTCCCAGCAATAACAGCCACAAAGTCATAAGTCCAAGATTAATTCTAACTGTTTTGGCTGTAGTAGACTCTCTCGAAACCTAAGAATGACTTCTGCCTTCTCAGGGATAGTACAGGATTTACCAGGTAGAGCCAGTGACTTCCATCTTTTCAGCATCTACTTTTGAAATTTATCCTTGGATGGAGTTTTTAATAGGGGGTGTTGCACCTTCCTTAGAATAACTCACAGGCTCCTTAGCTTCCTCTTTTGGGGTTCTGTACATATTTGTTTCAGGGGTGCAGAATGAATCACATGGCTACAGCAGAGCACTCTTGCATGACTCTTGCTTACTCATTAAAGAAACTCGTACATGAATCAAGGCTTTCGTTATGGTGTCAGGCTGTTCTTCATTCCCTGAAATGGTCAGAACACCCATCAAGTATCTTGGAAGAATGCATATCTTTAAAGGCCATAAATAAAGAACGTTTGGTTAAAAGGAAAAACTGCTCTGCCACCCACTTGTCTGAGTTCTCCTTTCTTCATCTTTAATCAATATGTACATCTGTTCACTTGATGTTTTAATACTACTTGAGGTAAATTCAGCTTCATCATGTTTTTCCACAGAGGGGAAAAAGTAACCCTGACTTTTCCACTGGGCCTTTTCAAATATCTATATGTAGTGGTGGAATGAGCGGAGGACAGGAAAGACCCTGGGAGGCAGGCCTGTGTCTCACCCCACTGGGCCTAGTATTCCAACCACCGCAGAAGACTAAT
Source organism: Pan troglodytes (assembly GCF_028858775.2). Lineage (NCBI taxonomy): Eukaryota > Metazoa > Chordata > Mammalia > Primates > Hominidae > Pan > Pan troglodytes. The sequence continues at coordinate 78,682,892 of NC_072411.2, read as the reverse complement.
TCAAGAATAATAGGCCTGGGTTCCAGTCTTAATCATTTCCATTTTCATTATGGTTTACACATTAATTGTAAATGACCAGATTGATTAGGGACTCTTTAAAGCCAAACAGATTGGGAGGCAGTGCAGGGTAGTGCTAACTGTATATGTTTGACATTTCCATAGACCTGGACTAAACATCCAGACCTGTCATTTGCTAGCTGTGTGACCTTGGGAAAGTCACTAGGCTTCTCTGAGCCTCATATTTTCCTTACCTATACAACAGGGATTGTAACTACCTGTATGAAAATCAGTGTGAATAAAATGAAACAATGTATGGAAAAGATTTCGCATAGTGCCTGTAACCATCGTTTATTGAATAAAAGACTGTAATGCATACTGCTCTGATATGTGTGGCATACTGTCTTACCAATTGTCTATTACTTATGTACAAAGCACTGTGGTAAGTGCTATAGAGACCCCTCAAAATTTCGGATGCTCTTTTCTCAAAAGCTTTATAACCCAATTGTTAATCAAGAAGACAACATAGAAATCCGTAGAAAAAGTAAAATTGCAGTTGGATAAAACTTCTCTTGGAGTGCTGCCCACTCTCAGTAGTCAAGTCCACACCTGAGGCTGAGAGTGCTTCAGTCATTGCTTCATGGGTCACACCTGAACCAACTAGGGCACTCAATGAAATAACATCCAATATTCATCCAACAAATATTGATTGACCTACTATGTGCCAGGCACTGTGCTAGGTGATGGATATGTCAGTCTTCCAGGAGTTTGTTTAAAGAAGCACTCAGGGTCTGTTTTAAGCATTTCATATGAATTAACTCTTTAAACTTTTCAACAAAACTAGGAGGGGGGGACTAGCATCAGTCTCATTCTACAGATGAAAAAACTCATCACAGAGAGGTTATATAACTTGTCCAGGGCCACACAGTAATAGACAGCAGAACTGGATTGGAAACAAGCAAAGTGGTTCTAGGGTCTGCCCTGGTATCACCAATACCTTACTGCTTTGTAACAGCACCTTTTCTTATGAGGAGACCATTGCATGCCTCTGGTGTGGCTCCTTTACTCCTGTTTTTGAAGATCGATTCTCTAGATGAAAAGATTGAGGCTTCACTCTTCTTTCCTTTCATCACTGAAGACTTGAGAAGGGACTGTAAAGTCCGTGTGGACACTAGTTAGCCCTCCATTAACACAGCTGTATGTCATCAGTTACCATATTTAAGCCAATCTCTTGGGGTTTTGAATAAGAGTTAAAAACATACTTTGATGCATTAAATGGATCTGCCTTGGGGAGGTTTACTTCATACTTGAACACAATAGATTTTTAACTTGAAAGCTACTGCAGGCTTTTAAGTATTATTTAAATTGTCCCAGACACAAATTACTCATAAAATTGAACTGTCACTTCATAGCAGAATGAAAATTAATATGTTCCTCTTGATTCCTGAACTTGAGCATAAATTCCCTTATGCAAAACACTCTGGAATTTGGAGAGCTAACACCAGAACCTTTTTCTCTGCTCCGTCTCATATCTTGTGTCTCATGTGGTAAAAGGCAAAGAAAACAAGCCGTCAGTAGTAAGCAGAATGAAGGAAGAATATTTAGTCAGGGCCTAACATCACTTTCTTTCCTAGTTCTTTAACTGTTACAGAAATAATTTGAAAAAGAGAAAGAAAAACTGACTCATATTTGCAAATAGAAAATACCAGAAAAGGAGATAAATGGCTGCCCAAATGATCTCAGGACATAATTATTTTTAAGGTAGGGCTGCAGTCCTTCGTAAGCTCTTTTCAGAATCTAGGCCATCACAGACACACAGAAGACTATTAGACCAGGTGCTAAATTTTGTCCATGGTTAGCAAACGACATACAAAAAACTAAACTGCTTCCCTGAAGTTGAAATCAAAGAGCATCATGAGCAGCCTTACGTATTTCTGAATGGGAGAGAACACACATGTGTGATGGAGGCAATCCAGAGAGAGGCGCGCTTCCCAGAGGCTGTTTTAAACAGTGACAGATTACAAAATCCTAATGTGATATGTTGGAACATGAAACACACACACACACTTGCTTGTGAAAAACCCTGCTGAAATCCTTAAAAGCCAAAGTTTAGAAGAACACGTGCTATGGATACACCAACAGTAATTTCAGAATCACTCTGTTTATGAGTCCATTCCTCACCTCTTTTATCACTTTGACACACTCTTTAGGAAATAACAGAGAAAGAGAAATATGAAGCTGAAGACAGAAAATTTAATTATAAAACAAAGCCACCCACCTTGCTTTCAGGGTCAGGAGGTACAATGGCCTTCTTTTGCAGCAAGAATGAACTTAACACCCGCGTGTTAAATGATCACGTATCTATTTAAAAGAAAAGGAAATGGTTTTTAAAAGAAATGAAAGCTATATTCTCAGTCCTTCCTATAGCCAAGTCTTACCAAAAAATAAAAATAAAAGCAGTGTACTGTGGCTCTCTGGCACAAGGCAGAAAGCCGAGTCCTTAAGTCACTATTCCCCGGTTTCGCAAAACAAAATAAAACCAAAAAGCAACAGCAAAAGGTGTTTGGCAGGTGGGAAAGGGCCTTAAAACACCTTGTGCCCTCCTGGGTCCCTCCCAATGCCTTCAGTGTGGGCTGTGGAAACAACACCGCTCAACACCAATGTCACCATCGGCAGTTTAAATGCCACAAAAGTACACTTAGAAATGAGAAGAAAGTGGGGCCGGGCGCGGTGACTGACATGGATATGTACAGCCAACCCCACTGCCACTAGAACAGTCTTAAATGCCCACACAAGGAGTATAAAAAGAAAAGCACATTTTGCAATAGAATAAATTCTTTTTTTTTTTTAATTGAGACCGCGGAAAGTCACATGACCCTGCATGTAGCCTTTTAGGAAAGCAACCGAAATGGTAAAGCCAGGAGCGGGGGCTGCCTGCTTCCTCCTGCAGCCTTTCAGCCCGTCCTGTCGCGCGTCCACATTCTTCTGGGCGCATCTGTGGAGCTATTAAGTGGGATAATCCCTCTGGCCTTTGATACATTTCTGGACATGATTATTTCATTACTCGCAGTATATCAGTAGGATCATAATAAAAAGGACTTCTGACAACCTGCCAAGAGTTTTGTGGCCTTGTAAACACAAAAGTGCTCTAATAAAATTTTATTAAGTGTTAAAAAGTCATAAAAAGTGAAATAACATAAACTACAAAATTTACTGTCCTCAGCAAATCCTGAAAATATCTTCCACAGTAAAATTAAATTAGCATGTAATAGACAGAGAAGCAGTGTGGAGTGGATTTAAAAGAGGATCCAGGGAAAATGACACTGTAACCCAATCAGGGTCACGGGGATTTAATTCGGATTTTCCCCCTTAAATGTGGATAAATGTGCTGATTACAGACGAGAGCTCCGGGGTTACTGGAGCCTCACACATTGTCAATACTTCGGAAGAAATAATATATTGCAGATTGTAACGAGCACGGGGAGCCGGCGAAAGGCAAGGCGTCCACTAGGGCGCGCTGAGAGACCGGGAATCCCCGCAAGGGCGCCCGCGCCGCCCGCCACCCGCCGCCGCGCGCACGCCGCGCCCTCGCCCACCTCCAAATAATATTTACAGTTAGGGTTTTTTTTTTTTTTTGCTCTCGCCCGTGACATTTTCTCCAAATCGGAAGAAAATCAAGTGTATGTCGAGCTTTGCCGCAAGCAGCCCTCGGTCTCCGCTTTCAGATTCGGGGTCCGGGAGCGGAGCGCCCTGCCCGCGGCGGTGCTAAACTCTGGGGACAGGGTGTGGCCCTCAGCGAGCGCCCTGGGACTGACCGCCCCGCCGAAGGATGCCGAGGATCGGGCAAGGCCGGCGTCCGGTCTGCGCGGGGCGCGGGTGCTCTCCGAAGGCCGCGGGCCACGGGCCTCGCTGCGGGTTCAAGTGCGTCCGGGTTTGGACGTCGCGGCTCCAGGAGTGTGCTCTCTCTCCTGCCCATCCGCTCCCCGGAGTTCAGCGCATCCGCGGCCCCGGGGACCCCTCTTCCCGGCCCTCCTGGCCGCGCTGGGCCGCCCGCATGGGGCCGAGGTTCCTGGCCGACGCGCGAGGGCGCGGGCGGGTACCGGGTTCCCGTTTTTCCCAGGCCCCGATCCCCGCCCACGCACGAGGCCACCGGCCCACGCACGAGGCGCCCACGCCCATCGTGGAGGCTCCGCCTGGAAAAGAAGTCCGACTTCCTCTCCAAGCTGCTCCGAGGGGAATCGGGAATCAACAGGAAATGACCCGAACTGCCAGCCTGCGCCTTTGCAGCCGGCCCTCGCTTTGCTGAAGACGAGCAGCTCCCACCAAAGTCTTGCCTCCCCTTACCCCGAAAGCCCCGCTCAGGTTTGTAAAGAGGGGTGCGAGATCTGAAAAGTATTTGTCTTCTAGGGAGAGAGATGTTGGTAAGGGGCCCAGTGAAAGACGGGTCCTTTTTAGCTCATCAACGCGCCACGTCTTGCTTTGCAGCTCCAAAATGATGCCAGCGCTGCTGTCCGAAGGGTCAATATTAATGCGTTAAGTGAAATGGGAAATAAATGGACAGTGGCACATTTCGTGGCATCATTTTTACAAGGGGATGTCGAAAGTTTTATGCTGCATTTAAGAATTAGCCACATCTTACCTGAAAGTTAATATTTTTTGATAAACTCGTTAATAAAGCCTAGAAGAGGTAAGTTAAAGTTAGTTACCACGTAGATCCTCCAGTCTCTTGTAGAGACTTGCGCAGGTTACTAGGATGAGGACGAGTTGTATTTTTAATTTTCTAGACTAAGTGCAAAGGCATTGAGTTTTGAGGTGGCAGGGTTAATGTTCAAGGGCAAATGGAACAGCCAAGGATCTCTTGAAAAGAATTCACTTATTATTAATACTTAAGCCTGAAATAATTATAATTAATTTACAGTGGGAATTATATGCCCATGTTTTAGACTTTTTTGTTATATTAGCTATATGAAAAAGGATGTTCTTTAGTGATTAAAAGAAAAAACCACCTGTTTATTGTCATTTGCAATTTGAAATAGCCGACAGCAGTAAGGCTAGCTACAAAAGCTAACAAGTCAACTTCAGTGTGGTTTGACATTTACTGTCAAAGCTTTGAGCTCTAAGAAAAACAGAATTTAAAATAATGTATATAAATAATAAAATTTTATTGTGACTCAATGTCCCTGCCCCTGGAGAAGGGATAGATGACACTCAGTGACTGGCTTGGAACCATTCCCCCTGCAGATGCATTTGTGGATACAGTGGGCCAGGGCTGCCTCTGAGTATGTACAGCAAGTGCTTATGGACTTACACAAACAAATGTTTTACTATTTAGGATTTTCTCAATAGTTTACACTAAAAGTTTTGCATGTAGAAATGTGGGATAAATATTTCTTTGAAAGGAAAAGTTTCGAAAGGAAACTTTATACTTGTATTTTTTGTGTGTTCACATTTCTAAGTTCATCTGTCTTTCAGAAAACAGATTTTCATAAATATCAAAACATTGCAAGTATTATTTTTAATTCTTTTGAGTGCCATGTTTGCTGTAAGTAGTTTTTTCTTTTAAGTAAGATTAATATAATCCTGTCTAAGGAGTTTAATAGAGAGAACAGGATTTCCAAGCCTATAAATGCAGTCTATATAAAATAGTGGGATCAAAGTTTTTTGTTAAGAAACTTGAGAATTTATACATTTTAAATGAAGATAGAAGCATGTTTTTTTTTTTTTTTTTTTTGAGACGGAGAGAAGCATGTTTTAAAAGTAGTTTTTCCACACCATTTCCCTCCCCCCAAAAGAATTCAGAAACTATATTCCATAGTCTAAAAATGGCATAATCAGATGTAAAAATTATTACCATAATATATAGTTTTCTCAAGATGGTGGATACTTTTTAATATATTATGAAGTGTTATATTCTCAGCCCACTGTGTGTTTGAGGGAATGGAAAAGACAAGATGTTTCTAAACACATTTTACTACTGAAATCCCTAAGACTATTAAGCTGTGCAGGTAATTGTGTTCTAAGTGGTAGAAGTATTTTTCCAACTGCTTTTTAAACTTTGAAAAATTTATATGTATTTTAATTAGCACTTTTCTTTTAAAGGTTCCAAATATTTAGCTATATCAGCTATGTGGTAAAAATTATTGGAATTTGTTCCCTACTACTTTCTGCATAAACAATTGAGAAATATTTTATACTAATTTTTTTATATACAGGGGATAAATTTGAACATGTGTCTTGTTGGTGTAATAAACAATCCAAATTCATTTCTTTCTTGAAAACTTGGCATCGATCTTCATCTTATTTTTTATGCACACAATTTGGACATGCCAGTTTGTAGGCAAGTTTTAAGACAGTGCAAGTTTTATGTGGAAGAAAGTATATTAAGGTATGAATAGCTAATAGCCAAAATTAAATCAGGAGGTGTGGCATTCACTCCTTTGGATGATTATTTTAAAGATAGTTTTGCACTCAGGAAGGATTTTCTTATGCTCTGATTTATGAATATCTAAATTATCCTGCCTTGCAACTTCAAAACTCAATAACCAAATACCAAATTTATGTATTTTCAGTGTGACTAAGGCTAGGAATATGAGAAGCAGATTGGTTTTATAAAAGAAAGCAAGCATTTACAATTGTATTTTAAAATATAATCCTAATTTCAGTTTCTGACAGAAATCTTGTGGTCAGCTCATCAGTTTTTCAGATCAGTTTCTAAATAGCATATAAAAACTACCTTTTCCACATCAGAAGTTCATATTTAGGTTTCCTTAACTGCAAAATCACTTTAAAAGAGAGTGTTTTATGTGAAGGGCCATTTCATGTGTTGGTTCCATCGATTACATATGAATGTATAAAAATCTTGTTTAAAGACCAGTAAAAGTGAGGAAATTCCAAGTCAGGCTGGCTAATTCCATTCATAATTCATCCCGAGTACCTGACTGAGGAAACTTGCAAACAGTTTATAGCTATACATACAAAATAAGTTGACTTGCTTTGTAAGCTGGAAGCAGAGTTAAGTTTGACCTCCCTGCTTGGAAGGTCTTAAATTAATAAAATTATGGAATATGGTTAAGCTTTTCAGTTTCCCAAGAATTTTCCAATATCAATGCTTTTTGGATTTTTGCATTTGGCAAATGTAAGCATGGAAGGACAACTTCTTTTGTGCTGAGATGAAGTTAGCTTTCACCCATCCATTTCCTTCCCACTTAACACATTTGTTCAGTAATTCTTCGAGTGCTGGGGGACAGAGGCCCTGCCTTGAGAAAATAGCATATGCCATTTCTCTGCCCCCTTCAACCATCCCCACCCCCAGCCCTCCCTTTATTTCAAGCCAGTTGGACAAGTATTTAGCATTGACACATGTTTCAAACTGCTGCATCCACAGCCCTAGGTAGTTTTGGGGATTGGCAGGAAATCCATCTAGACTTTGCCTTCTGAGCTGGGTAAAACTACTGGGAAGTCCTATGCCTTGATATTGGGGCACTTCTAGGCTGTCTTTCCAATTTTAAGCAATCCATCAATTGTTTTCTAAGACTGCACTGTAGACTGATGCCTTCTCTTAGTTTTGATGTTCAGAAGATTTTTTAAACATGTTCATAGATTTCTTAAACATTCTGAGTAATTGTAATTTTAAACTAGACTAATTTTAGGGTTGAAAACTGTCCCAGAGAGAGTCCTTACATAATAACTTCAATCTGATGTGAACTCGAATGACTTTTTAAAAATAAGATGTTGAAAATGTGGGTTTCTGGTGGAAAAGGCTGCCATTCACTTAGAGTAGGATCCTTAGGACCAGTTAATATCCACCAGACACGCTTCAATAAACTGGAACAAGCCTGATGTGGAATTACTGACTCCCCGTTTTCCTGAATGTAGGTCATTTTGTGTCCTTACAATTTAACGTTTGAAGGGATTTCCTGTCTTTGAAGTGCAACAGTTTGTCACCTGCTTGGCTAGCTGCCTTAACAGTTGGGGCTCCTTTCCTACATTGAAAGACTTAGTGACTCCATGTTCCCTGGCTAGAGTTTCCCAGCTCACTGAATGCATGATACCTGCACCTCTGGGACTCTCCTCTACAAGTTAGTGCCTGCAGATCCCCTGTTCCAAGCTTCATTTCTCTAGGTCAAAGAGCCTAAAAGAAAAGCCCGGAGCCATACACTCACCTGGTTGAAGCCATAAAGAGGTAAGCTTTCATAACGTAGGCTATATATCAAAATTCATAGCTTTTTAGAACCGGAGTAACTAGTGCTCAGGCATTAGAGTCTCAGGCTAGAGCAAAACACAGCAACTGGTGCCGAATGTATGCTAGTGGCTGAAACCCATTTAAGTAATAAACAAATGTCCTTTTAAGAATGTGCTATTATTTTTATTTAAGAATGCATATGACTTTATCGCCCCTTATGATGTGAATCTTACAGTTCAATATTTCAAGTGAAAATTTGCCTGTTCAAAAAGAAAATATTCACAAATGAGCAGTGTATTAGAAGACAATTGCTTCTAAGAATGGTGGGTATGTTAATTTTTACCAAATGATACAACATGTGCATGCCAAAGCTCTTTGTAAACTATAACACACCTCCAAATGAAAGCAATTTGCATATATTTTAATAAACTTGTCTGCCTTTACCACATCCACCAACTAATCCTTATGCTCCCACTGCAAAGACTCTCCTCTTTTTGGAGAGGAACACCAATTGTTTGAAAGCCTGGACTTTCAAACAATCTTAAGACATCTTCATAGTATCCGTCCTTAAGAGTGCTTTCATCTTAATATTAAGTAAACATTTAGAAGATTATGAACTTTGGGGACTTTCTTTTCAGAGAACTGAACACGTGTATATAAAATTACAATATCCTGATAAGTGAGGGGAAGAAAATAAAAATAGGTGTCAATACAGTTATGGCTTAAGATCTTGATGAAATCGAGAAGAAAGTAGAAATCAAGTGCATCAAAGAAAGAACGGTCAGACTGAATTCTGTTTGTAATTTTCTCAAAATTAACTGAAATGCAGTTTTTCTGACTATATGTTTTCTTTTATGGATATTAATCACTTTGATTCATTTAATTTCCCTGGAAGAAACTGTAGCTTTTGTAACAGAATCTGCTCTATTGGGTTCTGTATGGGCACCTACCAGTTTGCTTTCTAGCCAGTATCATGTGAATTGTCTAGAGAAAATGCCTTTAGCAAACACCTTCAAAAAGCATCCATTCCAAGGGCACACTTCTTGTGTCTCTCACAAAGCAAGTGGTACTATGTCTAGCCAAGGAGGCAGACTCAGATTCATGCATTTATCTCAGGTTTTTTGGTGACCTTCTTCCTAGGTCCTGCTCTTGGCAACTGTAAGCCAAGTGTACATAAGTATTAGAATGGATTCTCTAGGTACCAAGTGAAAATTCTATCTCTAGTCACATGCTCCTGCACCTTTCATGTGGGAAAAATGTTCCAGTCTTTCCTTGATTACATCACAGATGATACGAGAACAGGACATGGGACAGGGAACTGCTGAACAGCTGGATATCTCTGGAAACTCAGAGCACTTAAAAACACTTTGAAGCCATGCAGCTGCTCTTTTTTTTTTTATAAATTGTCTTCAGTGAAACTCCAAAACCCCAATAATATCTACCTTAAAAGCATCAGGAGTATTTTAATTGGGCAATAACCATCCATATTTTCCTTCTGATAAATTAAAATGAATTAAGAATGAAATTTTATGATGATTATAAAGTATATTACTGACCCAAGGGACAAGAACAATTATGAAAAATATGTCCTACATATTTGGCATGAATATGAATTTAGACTTTAAACCATTCATCTTAAATGCTCAAGCATCTTATTAAAGCTTATAAAATAATATTCACATAATAACAGAGTAACTTATAATCATGATTGATACTATATCATCAATATTGCAGCAGGCTTTGTGCCAAATACTGAAATTGACTTGGTCTTTGCCTGTTGGACTTAGAATAAAAATAAATACATTATTAAAAAGATGAAACATGGTAAAAGATTTTGTGCATTTGAGATTTTTTTTCTTTCTCCAATTAAAATTATTCACCATGAGAACGAAAGGTGATTTTTGAAAAACCTGGAAAACCTAGTGAGTTGGAATTGTACTACTAAATGTTGGAAGATCTGATCAAAATTTAACTTTAATAGCCAGCAGCTGTTTGAGGACAAGTTCACCTTACATGAATGTGGGTCATCATTTGAGGGTAACCCACCAAGCTTAGCCTAGCGGTGGCCAGGCCCTAAAATAGGAGTCATCTTGGAGAGCAAGAGCATTTCTGTATTTGAGTTAATGCTACCCGCCAGCAATCAAGATCAATTAACTCTTGTAGTAAACTTTTTAAATGAATTGGAGATGACTACAGAAATTGCCAAAGACAATGTGGGCAAAAATGGATGGGCTAAGTGAAGGGGCTGCCTGTATCAGCATTTACTTAGGCCCAGCCCCACAAAGCCCTAGCAGTTGCCATTCAGACACCTGTATGTTAACATTAAGACCTTTAGAGTATATATTTAACTGTGAGTATTTTCTTGCACATAGGTATTGGCACTTTTTAGCATGACCTACCTTTGTGTGTCATGCTAAAAAGCATATATGACTAATAGAACACACACATTTAACTTATTATGGGCCTGGGTTTCGTGGGTTTCAGCTTCAGTGTATGTCCCCTGGCAGGTTTCTTAACTGGTCTGAGCCTAAGTTTCCTCATTTATAAAACAAAGGCAGTAAGTGGTGCCTTTTTGCAATATTAAAATTAGTATTAAATGGCATAACGTTCACAAAATATCTCGAACAGTTTGCCATCAGTAAATATCTGCTACTACAGTTGCAAGGGAAAAACAAGATTGAATCTTTGTTCTCAGTTTCTCATTCTATAAAATTTTAGAGATTGTTTAAAGAAAAGAGAGAGAGCATCTAAATGAACAGTTTCAATAGCATCTTGTTTATATTCAGAAATACAGCCCTGAACTCAAACTTGAAACTTCAGTGTTAGCCAACCTTCCCTCCTCCCATCACCACCTGAAGGAAAATATCTTTGTGTAGCACGAAAGAACTTAATTCCAATTCTTTTTTTTTTCCTTTTAAAACAGGGTCTCACTCTGCCATCACCCAGGCTGGAGTGTGGTGGCACCATCATGGCTCACTGCAGCCTTGAACTCCTGAGCTCAAGTCATCCTCCCACCTCAGCCTTCCGAGTAGCTGGAACTGCAGGTGTGAGCCACCATGCCTGGCTGATTTGTCTTTTTAAATTTTTTTATAGAGACCGGGTCTCAACTATATTGTCCAGGCTGGAAAAGAACTTCTTTCCCTCCAAGTGATAACCTTTTCCAGACAAGTCAGCTTAAAAACTGACCCAAAGGCCCTGAAGTACACAGTTTCCTTGGAGAAAGAAAAACATAAGTGAAAAGGACTTGCTGACTTGCTAATTCATTTTGGGGCCTGTGGGTAACATCAGAATGGCAAAGCACTTGGGGCTTTTTTCTAATTTGTATTTTTTTAATCTTCTGAGAAATGACTTTTATATGCCAAGATTCATTCCATGATTAGTTTTTATGACCAAGTTATGAACGCTTTTGAATATGGGGACCTAGAATAGAAATGCTAACCTACCTGTAAGGAGAGCTCTGTGATTGGCATCCCCATCATGCTGTAACTGACACAAAATAAACTTAGGGTAATCGCCGCATAGTGTAACTTTAATGTGTGAGCATATTGTAACATCTGACAAGCTTCTTGATCTAGTTCAGCAATGTGTAACTCATTCATTGTTGTCACTCTCAACAAGGCCTTATGGTCAAACATCATCACTCTCACTAAAGAGACAGTTTACTGAAATATACTGAGATTTTGAAACTGGAGTCAAGAGGTAGCACACTGTTTTATGTTGGTCCATTTAATGGTCCTTGACAGCCAATAAAAAGACACTGGAAGAATACATGAATGCAGTAATCGTTAATAGGTCTATTGATAATATTTTCAACACCAGGTAGGGAGGGAGACAGGGAGGAGGAGGAAAGGAAGAAAGGAAGGAAGGGAGGAAAGGAGGGAGGGAGGGAGGGAGGGAGGAAGGGAGGGAGGGAATGCTCTGACATCTTACTCCAGAAATAGAGCTGTTTTTGTATATTTTACTCCATTATTTTGGATATCAATACTGACCATACTGAGGTCTGTGGTCATTTACACAGTTGGCCAAATTTCACTGAAGTTTGTTTTTCAGATTCTACTAGGTGTTTTCATGTGGCAGTTGCCTAATTTTTTACTTTATTTAAGATTTGTCCTTACATTTTGGATATTCTGCCTTTGTTCTTCACAAATGCTCAACTGTCTTAGAGGGTCTTCTGATTTTTTTGGCATGGGGTCACTCAACTAAATTATAGCTAGATAATAACTCCAAAGCCTAGTTCTCCTGGCTTTCCCTGCTGACCTACTCATGTCCAGATGTTCTCATTTATAAAGTGTGAGTCTTTGAAGAGTCATTCTAAGATTGCAGACTGCCAGGTTATATTCAATACTCTGGACCTAAATTATTTGGTACATTTTGGAAGAATCTGGTAGGTAGGGAGGAGGTGGGTGGGGTATGGAGTCTTTGTTAGTCAGGAAAGAACATTCTACTTGGGTTACTAAGGTATCAGATTATTAGTAAGGTAGACCATTAAGAGCTAAGTTGCATGGTGTGCACCTTAGTGCTTTAGGAGATCAAAGGAAAGAAATACCAATGAGGACAGAAAGAGTTCTCCAGAGGAAGTAGACTTCAACTGTATTTGTGAAGGATGAGTGGCTGTGGATGGAAGAAAAGAACATTTTCAGTAAGGGGACATGGTGGGTGAAATGCTGAGGCAGGGATAGGCTCAGTGTTCCCAGAGCTGTAAGGACCCCAAGAAAATTTCACTTGTACTCTATGTGCTTACTATTTTTGTCTGTCCAGAGTGGATCAGTTCTCCTAGAGACAGATTTGACAGTCTGCACACATTGAGATCTGTTTCATTTTAACTTTTCTTCTTGCTTCTCTCAAATCTGGCTAAAATACTATTCTGGTCATGTCATTTTCCTGCTTCAGACCCCTCTATGGCTCCCTGTTGCTCAGTCTCCTGAAGATTTCATGCCAGATCTTTGCATCCATCCCCCTCCCCCTGCCACCTTGAGCTTCATTTAACATCTGGACCCTTCTCACTTCTTGCGTCCCAGCTCCAGCCACCTGGAACTGGCAACCGCCATATTCTCTCTTGCCTCTGGCCCCTCACATAAAGCTCAGATGTTGGTTTAAACATCACTTCCACAGGAAGACTGGATTAGGCTCCACTGCTATTCCTTCTCACCCCTGCAGTGACCCTTTCTTTTTTTTTTTTTTTTGTATAGACATAGCCATTTTCAAGTTCAAACTCATGATCTTGGAGACACTTAGATTTTCTCACAAATTATTTGCACATTTTTAATAGACTATTTTTAAGGTAATTTTACATTCACAGCAAAGTTGAGGGGAAGGTACAGAGATCTCACATATGCCCCTGCCACTCCCCATGTTATTAACATCCCCCACCATCAACATCCCCTACCAGAGTGGTACATTTAAAACAATTCATGAACCTACATGAACATATCATTATCACTCAAAGTCCATAGTTTACATCAGGATTCATTCATAGTCTATGGGTTTGGACAAATGTATAATGACATATATCTACCATTATTGTAGCATACACAGTAGTTCCACTGCTTAAAAAAAAAAAAAAACTCCTCTATGCTCCATCTATTCATCACTCACTGTCCCTAAGCACTGGAAACCACTGGTCTTTTTACTATCTTCATGGTTTTGCCTTTTCCAGAATGTCATATAGTTGGAATTATTATAGTATATAGCCTTTTTAGATTGGCTTCTTTCACTTAGTAAAATGCATTTAACTTTGTTCCACATCTTTTCATGGCTTGATAGCTATTTATTTTTAGTACTGAATAAATATTTCATTGTCTGGATGTCCTCAAGCTTATTTATCCATTCACATACTGAAGGACACCATGGTTGCTTCCAAATTTGGGAAATTGTGGATAAAGCTGCCATAAACATCTGTATGCAGGTTTATGTGTAGACACATTTTAATTACTTAAATATCTGCTATCCTCATGAGACATACACTCCTTGCAATGAGAAACCATATTTGACTTGATCAGTTGTGACCAGCAGAGAACCTGGACCCTATTCGTTCATTCATTCAAAAATTTATATTAAATACTCGTCATGTGCCCTAATGCAACAGAGAGCAAAACAAACAAAAATTCTGTCCTCACATTCTGCCTGGGAAGATCAACACTAAAATGAGCCAAAACTAAAAAATACAGTACGTATATATTTATAGTATAGCAATAAATATGTGGGAGAAATATAAAGCAAGGAAGGAGAACAGAAAGTGCCGGGTGCAAGGTGAACTTTAGACAGGGCGGCCAGGGGAGGCCTCACTAAGAGGATGACATTTGAACAAAGACCTGGAGGAATCAAGGACGAGTCATGCAGATAGCTGGAGAGGAGCCATCAGACTGAAGAAACAGCAAGTGCAAAGTCCCTGTCCTGCCGTGTGCCCTGGCACGTTAAGCAGGTCACTTGGGCTGAAGCAGAAAGAGCAAGGAGAGGGGGAGGTAGGAATTGAAGTCAGAATCCGGGGCAGGCTCCATCCTGGCCTCACTCTCCACCTTCCAGCAGATGTGGATCAGCAAGCGGGAATACGAGTCCGGCCCCTCCACTGTCCGCTGCAAATGCCTCTAGGCAGACTGTTACTTAGTTGCGTTATACCCTTTCTTGCCAAAACCTATCTATGGGCAAAAAACAAGATTGGCAAGGCTTTTGTTTTGTTTTGTTTTGTTTTGTTTTGGGATTTACTCAGGATTTAAAAAAACTAGACCGATGAAGGTGACAGCAGTCAGTTGGAGTGAGCATCCCCCAAAGTTCTGCAATGTGTCTGAGGACTTTGATTAATCTTTTTTTAAGTCATTCCAAATATCGTGAGATGCATTGTTACAGGAAGACGCTTGCCATCCCCAAAACCACCCCACTTCTCTCTAAGGAGAATGGCCCAGTCCTCTCCCGAGTCCCACACATGGGAGGTGATAGCAATGCTTTCAATGTAAATAAGGTAATGTAATTTTTTTAATCTTCAATTTAATACTTTTTTGTTTTATTTTGAATGATCAGCCATCGTGGCCCCCCTTTTTTGTCTCCCAACTTGCGATGTATGAATGCTTTTGGTCTCCCTGGGAGGGGGTGGAGGTGTGGAGGCAGCCAGGGCTTACCTGTACACTGACTTAAGACCAGTTGAATAAAAGTGCACACCTTAAAAAAAGAAAAAAAGAATCAGGGGGAAAGGACAGTTGTCATCACTTAACCAAGTGGTTGGAGAAAGACTGTTGTTTGCTGCTATGTAATATGTGCACTTCAGACTGGAAGATCCAAATAGATGGATAGACTAGGTTGTGTCCTTTTCTGCTTTAAAGACTATTTTAAATGACAGTTTTAATGATTTAAAACAATAATAGTAACTCAACATGGAACAAAGCTCAGCTATCAAAAGTTCATTAAGTAAAAGGATCCCAACACAGTCAAGTCCTACCCAGGGATCCTATGCAAGATGCAGATCATATGCACATCTTTTATTATTATTATACTTTAAGTTCTAGGATACATGTGCAGAACGTGCAGGATTGTTACATAGCTGTACACGTGCCATGATGGTTTGCTGCACCTATCAACCCATCATCTACATTAGGTATTTCTCCTAATGCTATCCCTCCCCTAGCTCCCCACCCACCGACAGGCCCCAGTGTGTGATGTTCCCCTCCATGTGTCCATGTGTGCTCATTGTTCAACTCCCACTTATGATTGAGAACATGCGGTGTTTGGTTTTCTGTTCTTGTGTTAGTTTGCTGAGCCTGATGGTTTCCAGCTTCATCCATGTCCCTGCAGAGGACATGAACTCATTCTTTTTTATGGCTGGATAATATTCCATGGTGTATATGTGCCACATTTTCTTTATCCAGTCTATGACTGATGAGTATTTGGGTTGGTTCCAAGTCTTTGCTGTTGTGAACAGTGCTGCAATAAACATACACATGCATGTGTCTTCATAGTAGAATGACTTATAATCCTTTGGGTATATGCCCAGTAATGGGATTGCTGGGTCAAATGGTATTTCTGGATCTAGATCCTTGAGGAATTGCCACACTGTCTGCCACAATGACTGAACTAATTTACACTCCCACCAACAGTGTAAAAGTGTTCCTGTTTCTCCACGTCCTCTCCAGCATTTGTTGTTCCTGACTTTTTAATGATCCATTCTAACTGGCATGAGATGGTATCTCATTGTGGTTTTGATTTGTATTTCTCTAATGACCAGTGATGATGAGCTTTTTTTCATGTGTTTGTTGGCCGCATAAATGTCTTCTTTTGAGAAGTGTCTGTTCATATCCTTTGCCCACTTTTTGATGGGATTGTTTGTTTTTTTTCTTGTAAATTTGTTTAAGTTCTTTGTAGATTCTGGATATTAGCCCTTTGTCAGATGGATAGATTGCAAAAATTTTCTCCCATTCTGTAGGTTGTAGGTTGCCTGTTCATTCTGATGATAGTTTCATTTGCTGTGCAGAAGCTCTTTAGTTTAATTAGATCCCATTTGTCAATTTTGGCTTTCGTTCCCATTGCTTTTGGTATTTTAGTCATGAAGTCTTTGCCCATGCCTATGTCCTGAATGGTATTGCCTAGGTTTTCTTCTAGGGTTTTTATGGCTTTAGGTCTTACATTTAAGTCCTTAATCCATCTTGAGTTAATTTTTGTGTAAGGTGTAAGGAAGAGGTCCAGTTTCAGTTTTCTGCATATGGCTAGCCAGTTTTCACACAATAAAAAGTGATAAAGGGGATATCACCACTGACCCCACAGAAATAAAAACTACCATCAGTGAATACTATAAACACCTCTATGCAAATAAACTAGAAAACCTAGAAGAAATGGATAAATTCCTGGGCACATACACACTCCCAAGACTAAACCAGGAAGAAGCCGAATCCCTGAATAAACCAATAACAAGTTCTGAAATTGAGGCAGTAATTAATAGCCTACCAACCAAAAAAGCCCAGGACCAGACAGATTCACAGCTGAATTCTACCAGAGGTACAAAGAGGAGCTGGTACCATTACTTCTGAAACTATTCCAAACAATAGAAAAGGAGGGACTCCTCCCTAACTCATTTTATGAGGCCAGCATCATCCTGATACCAAAGCCGGCAGAGACACACAAAAAGAGAGAATTTTAGACCAATATCTCTGATGAACATTGATAATAAAATACTGGCAAACCAAATCCAGCAGCACATCAAAAAGCTTATCCACCACGAACAAGTCAACTTCATCCCTGGGATGCAAGGCTGGTTCAACATAGGCAAGTCAGTTAACGTAATCCATCACATAAACAGAACCAACGACAAGAACCACATGATTATCTCAATAGATGCAGTAAAGACCTTCCATAAAATTCAACACCCCTTCATGCTAAAAACTCTCAATAAACTAGGTATTAATGGAATGTTTCTCAAAATAATAAGAGCTATTTATGACAAACCCATAGCCAATATCATACTGAATGGGCAAAAGCTGGAAGCATTCCCTTTGAAAACTGGCTCAAGACAAGCATGCCCTTTCTCACCACTCCTATTCAACATAGTATTGGAAGTTCTGGCCAGAGCAGTCAGGCAAGAGAAAGAAATAAAGGGTATTCAAATAGGAAGAGAGGAAAGGGTATTCAAATAGGAAGAGAGGAAGTCAAATTGTCTCTGTTTGCAGATGACATGATTGTATATTTAGAAAACCCCATTGTCTCAGCCCAAAATGTCCTTAAGCTGATAAGCAATTTCAGCAAAGTCTCAAGATACAAAATCAATGTGCAAAAATCACAAGCATTTCTGTACACCAATAATAGACAAACAGAGAGCTAAATCATGAGTGAATTCTCATTCACAATTGCTACAAAGAGAATAAAATACCTAGGAATACAACTTACAAGGGATGTGAAGGACCTCTTCAAGGAGAACCACAAACCACTGCTCAAGGAAATAAGAGAAGAAACAAAGAAATGGCAAAACATTCCATGCTCATGGATAGGAAGAATCAATATCGTGAAAATGGCCATACTGCCCAAAGTAATTTATAGATTCAATGCTATCCCCATTAAGCTACCATTGACTTACTTCACAGAATTAGAAAAAAACTACTTTAAATTTCATATGGAACCAAAAAAGAGCCCATATAGCCAAGACAATCCTAAGCAAAAAGAACAAAGCTGGAGGCATCACACTACCTGACTTCAGACTATACTACAAGACTACAGTAGCTAAAACAGCTTGGAACTGGTACCAAAACAGATACATAGACCTATGGAACAGAACAGAGGCCTCAGAAATAACGCCACACATCTCCAACCATCTGATCTTTGACAAACCTGACAAAAACAAGCAATGGGGAAAGGATTCCCTGTTTAACATACGCACATCTTATGCAAAAGGCAGATCTTATGCACATCTTACGGAATATGCTTATGTACATTACTATAGTAAGCAAGAGATCCATGCACGGAAGTGGAAGAACAAGAAAGGAGGTAACTTCAGCTACCAAAGATGTTTTAGAATCCACCTTCACCCTAAATGATTTTCCAGTTATGACGACATAGAAAATTGTGGTTTTGTTATTGTTGTTTTCATCTAGCCATTCAGAGGCCCTATTCTTGTCCACTACTAGTATAACAAGCAATTAAAGTAACTATTTCTTTTTATTTATTTTTTTGAGAGAGTCTCACTCTGTGGCCCAGGCTGGAGTGCCGTGGCACCATCTCAGCTCACTACAACTTCTGCCTCCCAGGTTCAAGTGATTCTCCTGTCTCAGCCTCCCGAGTAGCTGGAATTACAGGCATGCACCACCACACACAGCTAATTTTTGGATTCTTAGTAGAAACAGGATTTCACCATGTTGGCCAGGCTAGTCTCAAACTCCTGACCTCAAGTGATCCGTCCACCTTGGCCTCCGGAAGTGCTGGGATTACAGGCATGAGCCACCATGCCAGCCTAAAGTAACTATTTCATCAGGTGATACTTAGCACCATACAAAATTCCTCCATCCACAGGGAAAGTATTAGACGCACCAGAAAGAGGATGCATGCAGAAGGAATTTCTTTCTTGAAATACCTCTTCATAGCTACAGACTCCAGAGTTCATAACTTGTGTGGGTACCACAAAGCCCTCTGTACAGGATATCTGCTGAGGCTAACTGTGTGGAATGTCACTCAGCACGGCTGACGGGCTCCCCCAGCCACCCTCAATTCATCAGCACAGATCACGCACACCAGCTTTCCTTCTCTCAACACTTGGCTCCCAGCCCTTCACAGAACCCATGAATGGAGCCTCCTAAGGAAAAAGATAAACAAGAAATAAGGGCTAGACAAATACCACATCTATTTCCAAAACCAGTAAACTTACCGTGAGAACACCTTTCCAGTGTAGGGCTTAGTTTGAATTCCATCATAACAAAGAAAAACAAATCTTCATTATGTTTGTCCAGAATCTAGGCCACATCAAAATTCTCTGATTGTCATAGCACATCACATGGCATAGAGAGCATAAATGCACTAGAGAAATAAATGTTAACATACAAAACACAAGAGGGCAATGTGAAAAGATAGTATCTGTGAGGGAGGTGTTGATGCCTCTATTATTAACTGCAGCTCAAAGCATTGTTCATGAGGCACTGACTGCCTCTCAACACAGTGTTATCTCCTTGGCATGTGCTTGAAGTTTTGGGTCTTTCTTGCTTTCCTCTAATCTCCACCTTCTGTCGTTGTTAGTGAGCCTCAGTTTGGACTGAAATCCTGTGGCACACAGAGCTACATGATCAAAGGCCTGTGTAGGCATTTGGATCAGTGCCAGCAAAATTCAGGTTGTACTTCAAACGAGTCCTCAGAGTGCCTCACAGCCAAGGGCAAGGGTTCACTGGGTTTGATCTTGAGCTGCCCACATTTAGGGAGTCTTCAGCCCCTTCAGTTGATAAACCCTGCTTGGCAGAGCTCTGCTTTAATTAACGTGGCCCTTGGGTCGATTCGATTTCCTATGTGTCAGCACCTGACTGGGTGCAACCTTATCTTTGCACATCGTACTCATGATGGATCTGAAACAGTACAGGTGAAGTTTGTCTTTGACCCAACAGCTGGATTACATCCCAGTTTCACAGCCACAGAAGAAAAGTCTGAAATCTCAACTCCTTATTGACATTTTATGGAGCAGCCACATTGGGTGAGATACTAATATGACTGGACATGGTGATTCCAGTAAAAAGATGATTACTTAAAAGTTTATTTCTCTACTAAGTGTAAGTGTTAGAGGCACTAGAAATAAACAAGTGATAGATGGTTCTTGGGGGTGACATGGAGGTATCTCTCCGAAGCTTGGAAGTTAGGGCAAGTAGTTGTTCTCTAAGCATTAAATTACTTAAATACATGCATAATTGAAGGAGACAGAATGTTTCTTTACCTTTTGCAAAATGTGATTTCAGAAGAAGCAGAAGTACAGCCCAGTGTCCTAAGGAGCGTGAGTCCTACAGTGCTTCTCAAATCTGTTTGGGACAATCTTCCATAGTCACGGTGCCGATTTCACTTTGTTTACATTTGCATTTCTTAAACATGTTTTAAACCATAGAACTCTATCACATGACCTCTTGCTTTTTTAAAAATGTCATACTCATTAGTGTACTAAGGAGCTAATTTACAAGGCATTCTTACTCTGGGAATATGGCCTATCCCAGGCTAAGGACAAAAGCTCACCTTGGATGATTTGCACTGGAACACAAAATAAGTAATCATATAGGCAGAGTTTTGTGACTTGTGTAGAATTGTCCTAGAGAGATGGTGATGGAAATGAAAGGGGGAATCACTCCAGTCACCAGAGATCATGTCCATGTGCATGTGTGTGTGTTTGTGTGTGTACACATGTGTGTATGACTTGAAGTGTCATCTCATCTGTCCTTACCGTAGTCTGTATGGAACATCCTCTGATACTATTCGCTCTCCCTTTGCAGATTTCTGATTAAAAATGTGATATGAGGAAGGTGTTCCATGGATAGGGGCAAGGTATTCTGGACCCCAGAAAGGGATATCCTCCACTATGGATAGTCAAAATTTTCTTTTACTTATTAGTTTCTTGTGAATTAACCAGATACAGTATGACCATCTCTGAATACCCTGAAAAATACCTGGGTCCAAGTAGTGGCTTTGCTACTCACTAGATGTATACTCTCAGGCTGGGCTCCATTTCTTCATTTGTGTATTGGGGATACTACGATCTTGTGGGATTTCCGTAAGTATTAAACAAAATATGATTAGCGCCTTTCACATCATAAGCATTCCACAAATCTATTTCATAGTTTTGTTGTTTCTATTATGATTCCTTATTGCAAAGATCAACAGACATTAGCACAATTTATAATGTGTTAGAGCCCTTCAAACATGTTCCTCAACGGCCATTGTTAACAACATGTGCATTGCTGTCTTTGATTCACCATTGCTAAGGCAAAATGAGTGATGATATATGTGAAAAATGAAAGAAAAGGTCTATAGATAGGCAAGATGCCTTTTTCCTTTGACTTGCAGCTCCTGGAAGACAGGGGCCTTGTATCTCTATACCTGGAGTGCCTAGTAATGGGCAGGTATTTCTGCTGAATGAATGGATATGCTAATTATCAACTAGAAGGTTCTGAAAAAGAGAGTTGTCGTTGGAGGTGCTGTGTAGATCCAATAATAGAAACCAGCTCCTGGAAGGGAATGCCAGCTTGGCAGAGCTTGTGAGTGAGAAGCACGTCTTTAATAAGCTATTGGTGTTCATAGCTAGAGAGAAAGGGGAATTTAGATTGGGAGACGGAATGGCTTCAAGGATTCCTGATCAGGTTTTTATTCTGATGAAAGCTTGCTGGAAAATGTCTCAGCTCTCTGATATTGTGAATGCCTGTCTGCAAGAGGTGCAGGAAAATCAGGCGAAATCGGTTAGGGTGTTCTGCTCAGTGCGGCTGAATGTGATGGATGGCTCGGTGTGCTGTTTATCTACTGCAGGTTGGTATTTCACCTCTGTTTTCATTAGACTGATGGTAAGGTAATAATTCTTTCCTCTGGCTGAAAAATCTGTCTTCAGCCATTTGTTGATCTTCTTGAACGGGAAGTTCAGGTGCACAGAAGTCACCCTAAAGGAGATTTTGAATGAAAACTTAAATAATGCTGGTCGGCATCCACGGAGCTCTCGGGCAGCACAGGCCTCCGCTAGACTGGCTGTGATTATTAGGTGTGCAGCGTCACATTTGCCCAAGGACAGCAAGCCTACGGAATGATACAGGATAACCACCGCTGTAGGAAACAAAGCGTGAACATCACATTTGATTTCTTTGGAAACACTCAAGCTTATATTGTAAATTAAATTAAAGCAATGCAGTCTTTATGAGGTGTTTCCATGTAGCACTGTGTTATGGTGGAAAATGCCCCAGCCTGGGCCTCGGAAGTCTCCACCATGATACTCTCTCTGGGCAAATCTCTTAATGTCTCTGAGCCTCCATTTCTTCATCTCTCAAGAGATAATAATAATGTATGCACTGGTTTTAATAGAAAGCTCTTATCAAGATGATATAGCTTTGAGTTTTTTCCCAAGGCGAGGAGGAACAAACAGAACAATGACAGAGGCTAGTGGCTTTAGTAAGCTGCAGCTCTATAGCTCCTCCCTCTTTCCAGCCTCTCTGATGGAGGGCAGAGAAAGGAAGATGACAGAGTTGGCTCATTAAGCATTGATCAAGGAAGGACTCTCCCCACACCCGACAGAACAGATCCATCCCAGCAGTTTTCTGTGTTTGTGAGCTGATGGGCAAAGTGATAGAGCTTCCACTCACAGGGCTCGTCAGTTGCTCCATCGGGAAGGGGACTGCTGAAAGGTTTCATCCACCCGAGACAGAGTGGCCAGTAGAAAAGACAGAATCTTGTAACTGCTGGTTCTAACTTGTGGGACTTCCATTAAGGATGAGGGTCCCTTTCTTCCTATAAACCTGTGAGGACAGCCCATCCATTACTTCTATACTGTGGGTTACTTGCCTAAGAAACGGTTCTCATTTAATATAACGAGGTGCCCATATGTCCTGATTTGTTCCTGACAGTCCTATTTATGCTTTTTGTCCCCGAATAAATATTACAGCACTACCATTAACTCTCAAAGTGTCTGGGTTTGGTCAGTAAATTATATGACACAAACGCATTAATTTTATAATAGGCACCTTCTCAATTCCCAGCAAATGCTTCATGTGTATCGCCAGTAACCTCTCTACCATCGGTTTAGTTGATTTGTGATATACAAATACAAATACATTTTTACTTTATAATTTTCACATAGCAATTTCTAGTCATCAATATCATTTTCACAGCACTCCTGAGTTGAGGGAGAGTAATTACAAAGAATTGTGGTTAATAAAATGATGAAGGATTTTCTTTCAAATACATTTATGAGAATAAACTAACATAACTTTTGTATAGTGTCAATTAAATGCAAACTTACTGGCCAAGCACAGTGGCTCAAGCCTGTAACCCCAACACTTTGGGAGGCCAAGGTGAGAAGATCACTTGAGACTAGGAGTTCAAGACCAACCTGGGCAGCATGATGAAACACTATCTCTACAAAAACGAAAAATACAAAAAATTAGCTGGGCACGGTGGCACACACCTGTAGTCCCAGCTACCTGGGAGGCTGAGGTGGGAGGATCAACTGAGCCCTGGAGGTCAAGGCTGTAGTGAGCCGTGAGCATGCCACTGCACTCCAGCCTGGATGACAGAGTGAGACCCTGTCTCAAAAAAAAAAAAAGTAAACTACTGTAATTTATAATTCTGAAATAAAAATGTCAACTAAAGCAGTATTATTACTATTTTTAGAGACAGAGGCTTGCTCTGTCAACCAGGCTGGAGTGCAGTGGCATGATCATAGCTCACTGCAGCCTGAGACTCCTGGGCTCAAGCCATCCTTCTGCCTCAGCCTCCGGAGTAACTGGGACTACAGGCATGCATCACTATACCCAGCTAATTCTTTTAACTTTTGTTTGTTTGTTTGTTTTTTGTAGAGAGGGACTCTCGCTATGTTGCACAGGCTGGTCTTGAACTTCTGGTCTTAAGTGATCCTTCCACCTTGGCCTCCCAAATTGCTGGGATTATAGGCAAAAGTCACCATGCCCAGCCAATAATTATTTTTATTTATTTGTTCTTCATTTAAGCAATCATTCAACAAATGATTGTTCGTGAAATGTTTCCAGGTACTGTGCTACGTAAGAGAAATTTAAAAATGAAAGACAGACTCTTACCATAGGAATTTATAGGAAATGGGTTTAAGAGACAAGTAGATTATAATGAGACAAGATTATAATATGGTTAGAGTAGCACAGAACAGGAGCACCTAACCCAGCCAGCTTCATGCCACCAGACAGCCAGGAATGGAGGGATGTGGTAGTGAGGGATGGCTTCCAAGTGGCGGTGATGTGGAGCTGTCTTGAAGGACATGTAGGAATTAGTCAAGGGAGAAATATAAGAAAAATACTTTATAGTGTCTTTTCCAATATTAGAAAATAAAATAATTAAGACAGATGTTAAAGCCAGGAAACATTCTCTTCCTTGAATATTCTCTTCCTGTGTGATACAGTTTGGATGTTTGTCCCCTCCAAATCTCATATTGATATTGATTGCCAGTGTTGGGGGTGACTGGACCATGGAGGCGGATCCCTCATGAATGGTTTTGCATTATCCCCTTGATGATAAGTGAGTTCCCACCCAGTTAATTCATGAGACATCTGGTTGTTTAAAAGTCTAGGACCTCCCCATCTCTCTTTCTTGCTCTAGCTCTCACCATGTGACGTGCCTGCTTCCACTTCTCCTTCTACCATGATTGGAAGATTCCTGAGGCCTTCACCAGAAGCCTAGCAGATGCTGGTGCCATGCTTGTACAGCCTGCAGAAACATGAGCCAATTAAAGCCCTTTCATTTATAAATTACCCAGCATCAGGTATTTTTTCATAGCAACGCAAATGGCCTAATACACTGTGCATTTGGCAGGAAGCTGTTGCTGGTGGTCTGGGGGACTGAATGATTGAATAAGCTTTCAATTTAGGAAGCTCTTGAGAGAATTCTGTATAGCACTTTCCAGTAGAAATATGTGATTCACGAATAGAATTTTAAATGTTCTAGTAGCTCCATAATAACATTACCAAAAAAAAGGTGAAATTCATTTTAATAATCTTATATTTCACCCAGTATTTCAAAAATATTATCATTTCAATGTGGAATCAATATAAAAATAATGAGCTATTTTGCAATTTTGTTTTTATATGAAGTCTTCAAAATCTGGTGTGTATTTTACATGTATATGTTTCAATTTGTACCAGCACATTGCAGAGCTCAAAAGCCACATGTGGCTAGTGGCTCTTATATTGAGGAGTCCAGTTTTATAACATCAACATTAAATCTCACCGTGGTCACCAATGAAAATGAACCCAGAGTATTCTGGCTGGATTTATTCATGATAACTAATCCCTCACTTACATAAACAGTGTATGCTTCAAGAAGGGAGAACAAAGATTCTGTAAAGATCTATGTCCTAGGCATTTCTCTTATATTTGACAGCCAATAGTGTTTATGACAAGCCCTATACTTCATAAGCAAGCTATGATACAGTATTGTAAATACAAATGTTTTAACTGTGGGTATAGTAAAAGCATTTTGGGCTTCCCAGATTGGCTACAGATTCCACCATCACTGGGGCCAGTTTGTGATTATGCATCTATGATACAACTCAGAACCAATTATTCCATCATAAAAGGCGTGGTCAAGGCAAACTCTCACACATAATGTCACCTGTGATCATTTTTTTCTTACTGAAATAGCTGCAGTGCTGTTGTATACAAGTGTATTTCTTTTAATGAGATAAGACAAAATGATAGCATTGAGATGAGAGACTTGTAATGACTTCCCACTGGGAGCAATGATCTCTGGTTCTTAGTTTCTCCACCTGTGAAGTGGCAGTAATAATTTTGGCCCTAAGGTCTTAGTACCATGAGGATATGAACAAATACTTCTCATTTTTCTGATTCTCAGTTTAGCACAGGACTTATGATTGCAAAAGTATTTCTTCAATCTCCAGAAGTGTTTGTGAGAGAGAGGGCCATCCAGTGAATTACTTTTTCTTTATTTTCTTTAGTGGGTCACTCACAGTTTGTGACAAGAGCATTACCAATTGCATAGCTGGTGCCAGGGGCACTGTGGAGTCATTGAGGAAGTCACTGTTAGCTACAACCTGTATAAAAGCCAATTACTCTCTAGAGAGGCAACATGCCATCCTGAGAGAATACAGGGCTGGTGCCTCAAAGTTTTTCCACAGACAAGGTACGCAACCTGGGGCAAACTATTTTAACTGCAGCTTTCTCAGCTGTGAAAAATGAGAATGGCAATCCTTACTGCTTTGGAAGAGAGTTGTGTTTATTAATTAGTTTGTATTTCAAAGTGCTTCACAACTGGAAAATTTCACTATTGGATTAAGGAAAAATTTCCTTTCATTTTATCCCTCTCCACATTAGGATGAAAAGAAACTGTGCTCGCTGAGGCTGGGAGAAAAACGGAGGGGATTCAGGCCAAAAAGCTAACAAACCTGACTTCCATGGTAGTGGCTCATTTCCCCGGCTGTAAGATGGCACCCATTAAAGGGAGCTTTGTAAATTAGGTATCTTAAAGGGCAGCCAAACCTGCCATCTGAAGAATTACTTTTGTTTTAGACATAATTTTTATGATTGCTTCAAGAAAAAAAGGGAAAGAAAATGAGCCAAATCACACTGTGATAGGGGATTTGAAAATGAGAAGTAGCATAAACAATATCATGTTTTCTTGCCTGAAAAATAGGAGGTTGGATCTGCTTATATGCCAGCCTTTAGACTCTCAAATCTCCTTGTTCTATTTCTAGCTTATCTCGGTAGGTCCACCAGTATTTTCCTACCAAGTGTTCTACTATCATTAATTGTTTAAAAAAGAGAAGAGAGAGAATTCATTTCTATTCTTCTTGTGGCTGTCCCTTAGTTTTTCATTTCTCCTTCCATACTGGGGAATGCAGGTGCCTGGCCAGGGACTGCACTTCCCAGCCTCCTTTGCATCTAGCTGGGTCATGTGACAAGTTCTCGCCAATGGAAAATGAGCAGAAGTAGAGTTTCTAAGTGGCTGTGCCTTTTCCAGTATCTCTGGGGTCTGGAAATGATTCTGAAGCCATAGGGAAAAGCCAAGCCTCAAGAGAGAAGGCTGAATCCTTTATCACCACATGGAGGAAAACCTCCCACAGATAAGGAACATCTGCTTTGGATTGTTATCTGAGTGAGAGAGAAACTTCTGTTGTGTGAAGTCGCTGGTATTTTGAAGTTTATTGTTAATAGCAGCTAATGTTACCCTAACACATATACTGCCAAAGCTGACACTCTTCCCCAAAGTTTCCATTATAGTTGTCTTTTCCATGTCAGAACTTGAAATTCCTTTAGGACTTTCGTGACATTCAGTATAGTGCAGGACATGTAAGGTATTTAATAAATGCATATGGAATTGAGGAAGGAAGGTATAAAGGAAGGGAGGGAGGAGGGAGGGAGGAAGGAGTGGGTGAATTAATGTGTATGCATTTAATGTGACTTACTTATTTTCTTTTATGCTTTTAAAGTCAACATGTCCATTTCCACCCTCCACCCTCATTCTCACATTAAGCTATGGAGAGGGGGAATATTTGTACTTTTTTCATGGTCTTCCAAAGGATGGACATACTACTGCCATGAGAGAAATTGCTGGTCAGAGAGAAGCAATTCCTTAGAGAAAGCAACCCACATATCATCACCCAAGAGAGCTGAACCATTGCCAACATCTCCATCAGGAACTTGGAAGAGTTTTCTGTCTTCCCAACACGATAAAACTGGAGACATGAGCATGCAGAGCTCCAGCCAGCACAATTACATAAAGCCAAAGCACATTATCACTTGCAGGCTGCAGGATTTATGGCCAACTATGATGGAAAATACAGAGATACTTTACTTGTCTGAATTCAACACTCAAAAAAGATAGTATGTATTATATTAATGATAGAGAAAAGTTGTATATATTGTACTTTTTCTAATGAAAACCTTAGTAAACAGAGCAGAAACAGATGCCAGCATCTTAAAGAAGAAAGAAAAATGGAAAAGATTGCCAGTTTGCTCCTCTTCAGACAATATGCAATTGCTGTTCTTGTTGGAAAATTCCTTTCAAATGCATTGAGGCAGCATTTCTATTTTGGTGGTTTTCTGCGTTTGAGTTGCTGCTTCTAACTTGAGTGGAACAGAGAAGTAAGTTTGTATTCTCTATGGGTGTCTGCTGTTCCAAGTATGAAGCAGTGAAGCTAAAATCACTTTACTTCTAGAAACCTGTGATTTCCATTTGCCATGAGGTTGGCACTTCCTCTGGCAGTGCCTTTGCCACGAACTGTCGTAGAACCATGCTGTTTATCTAGCATAGCATTCTTCTCTATCATAGCTGCTTACCACTTGTTTCTGCTCTGGAATGCACCCTGTACGTGCAGGTTATGTGGTGTCCTGGCCCAGTGCTGGCACACGGTGAGCACTCACAAAAATATTGAAGAGCTCTCTTCAGGTTGTAATTTTATGTTACCAATGTTTTTACACAGTTGGTTTGCATTATGAGTACACAGTGAGAAGGTAAACCAGTGTGCTGTTTGTCTATCGTTTCCAAATTTTGAATTATTTAAATACATGTTAGTGAAATCACTGTTTATCAGAACCAAAATTGCAATCTTAAAACTTCTGCAAGATAGAAAAGATTATTTAACAAAGGAAGGAAAATATTACAAAAACAGATTTCTCTCTTAATTTTGTCAGTGCTTGGACTTGGTCCCCAAATCTTGAAAGTGAATTTGTTTCCAGAACACCTGAAACAGAGACCACATTTTTATGTTTGCCTTTTTGCAGTGAAGTTTACATTAGGGAGCTATATTTTCCTTATATTTATTTTTAAATCATTTGGGCTTTCCAATAAAATAGCATTCTTATTTTCTTCCCTCTTCCCAGATTAATGCATTTATTATTTTAATGCATGAAGGGGTCCACGTGGCGCTATGGTTGGTGGCTGGGATGCTCTGGAGTGGTGCACTTGGAAAACAATGTGTTATTTGCACTTGAGAAAATACTTTGTTGGCTAAGTGTCTAGCCACTGAAACAATAACAGTTCATCAAAAGACAGTTATCCCAGATACCCTTCCAAGAGTGGCAATCAGTTTTCCTAAAAAGTCAAAGAAAAGAGTGAGAATTGTGGGAAGTGGGAGACTAGAAGGACAGACTCATTTGGAAACAGGAAGTGGTTCAAGGAACTTAGGATTTGGAATATAGGAAAAGAAATGGGGAAACATACCCATGCCTTCTCTTCTCTGTAGACATCCAATTTGAACCTACTCCAGATTAGTAGGAAGTAAAATCATTATCTGATGTTCTGTGGCCACATGGAAAATACATTGGTAGTTGCAACCAGACTAGAGTCAACATTGAGAAACCAATAGAACCACTAACTTGGGCTGGTGAGGCACAGCTACTGGTCAAAACCTGCCCAGGAGGCCCAGTACCACTCACAGTCAGAATCGGGGTCATGGTAGGGGAAGGTCAGCTAGCTTACTGCAGCCCATCTCTGATGGGGAGGTGAGGACTTCCAGCCCTGGGCTGCTCATTCACCTCCCCTCTGGAGCAGTAAACAGAGAAGTAGCAAGAAGCTAAGCTCCTTTTGTTAGGCATTGTTAATTCCTCCAAGGTGACCATTGATGTATTTTTTATTCAGTAACTTAGCATATCTGTGTGTGCACAATTAATAGTTATATATAATAAAAGTGAATATATTAAAATTTTAAAAAATAAATTGTGATCATTGCACAATTCTGTGACTATACTACAAACCATTAAAATGTATACTTTAAATGGGTGTTTTTTATGTTATTTATGTGATTATGTCTCAATAAAGATGTTTTAAAACCATAAATGTTTTTATCCATTATTTTCCCTAAAAAATCATGCATTGGGTTTTGTTATTATCATTGACTTCCTTCCTTCTGTGTTTTTATATTGCCTTCTTCAACTCTTGGTGATCCCAGGATATACTCCAGAACTGATAAATGTTGGCTAATGAATTATAGCTTTATTCCAGTTTTAGCACTGCCAGGCCAGGCTATATTGTCTGTGTTATGGGGTCAGTATGAAAAATTTTACTAAAAAATGAAACTGATCCAGAGAGAGGCTCTTCATGAGCTCCTGCACTTCCTACTACTCACCTCACCTCCCAGGGTGCTCCTTGCCTTCTCTGGGTATTGATGCTTATTGTGATCTTGTGTACCATAATTTGAAAGGTATTCTCTGATACCTTCCACTACTACACTCTGTGGTTACAGAAGAGATTGGTGGACATTGTTATGAATGTAAAAATCGGTGGTTATTTTTTAACCTGTCTTCAAAGCTGATTCATAAACAATAATTCAGCCTTACAATGTCTTGTGTGAGATAATTTCAGTTATTTTGTAGATAATAAAATCTTATAAGGGTTATATTCGGTTCATGAGAGTTACTCATTTCCTTTTCTGGGGATGGTTGGTGAATCAAGTGAATAGCATAGAGAAGAGCTTCTCAAACTATCTCTTGTGGAAGGTTAGCTTTTTAAAAAATTTTCCAAGAGGTTGGCAACTTTTGTAAAACCAATAAAAATAAACTACTGTTTTTCAAAAGAAGACATACAAATGGTCGCGGTATGAAAAAATGCTCAACATCACTAATCATCAGGGAAATGCAAACCCAAAGCACAATGAGATACCACCTTGCTCCAATTAGAAGGCGGTTACCAAAAAGACAAAAGAAAAGTGTCTTTTCTTACATACTATTGGTAGGAATGTAAATTAGTACAGCCATTATGGAAAACAGTATAGTGGTATCCCAGAAAATTAAAACAAGTACTACCATATGATCCAGGAACCCCACTAATAGGTATATATCTGAAAATAAAAATCAGTATATTAAAGAGATTTCTGCACTCCCATGCTTATTGCAGCACTACTCACACTAGCTAAGTGTCCAACAGTGGATAAATGAATAAAGAAAACGTGATATATATATATTCACAATAGAATACTACTGCACCATAAAAAAAGAATGAAATCCTGTGATTTGCGACAACATGCATGAACCTGGAAGACCTTATGTTAAGTGAACTAAGTCAGACACAGAAAGAAACACCACATGATCTCACTCATATGTGGAAACTTAAAAAAAAAGTTGGGGCCCGGCGCAGTGGTTCACGCCTGTAATCCCAGCACCTTGGGAGGCCGAGGCGGGCGGATCACGAGGTCAGGAGATCGAGACCATTCTGGCTAACACAGTGAAACCCTGTCTCTACTAAAAATACAAAAAATTAGCCTGGCGCGGTGGCAGGCGCCTGTAGTCCCAGCTACTCGGGAGGCTGAGGCAAGAGAATGGCGTGAACCAGGGAGGCGGAGCTTGCAGTGAGCCGAGATCACGCCACTGCCCTCCAGCCTGGGGGACAGAGCGAGACTCCGTCTCAAAAAAAAAAAAAAAAAAAAAAAAAAAAAAAAAAAAAAAAAGGGGGGTATCACAGAAGCAGAGCAGAACAGTGCAGTGGTTACTAGAGACTGCAGACGGGGATGAATGAGGGGAAAAACAGGGAGAGGTTTGTCAATGGGTACAAAGTTACAATGAGGAGGAATAAAATTCTGGTGTCCTGTTGCACAGTAGGGTGACTATGGTTAACAGTAAGGTATTGTGTATTATAAAATAGCTGGAAGAGAGGTTTTTGAATGTCCTAAACATAAATAAATGATAAGAGCATGAGGTGATGGTATGCTAACTAAGCTGATTTGATCATTATATAACAGATACATGTATCAAAACATCACATTGTACTCCATAAATATATATAATTACAATTTGTCAATTTAAAAAAAGTTAAAGAATGCAAAATGCTTGCCCCCTTTTAATATTATATTCAGTAGACATAAAATTACATTTCAACTAATACTACCAAACATAAGAAAAAAAGTGAATGTTAAAAAACTGTACACATTGTTCATTGACAATGTCTGGAGAGGCAAATAGAGAAAATTACTGTTACACTCATAATTTTTGTAATTCTTCAATCATAACGAAGTTATGAATGGAATAAATTCTGCATATTAAGCACCTATGTACACACTTTAATGAACAATTTGTATATTAATGTGTAATTTTCCTGTGATGAATGAGCTTGCTTCTGGATGTTAACTTATCTAATCTAGGTTAGACTGATGACAGTGCTACTTATAGGGGATAATGTATATCAAAACTGTCTCTACGTTTTGATAACAAAATAGACAAACCAGTCTTACATAGATATATTCATGGCAAAGAAAACAGGATATTCATTTTTAACATTTTTTCCCAAAATGTAGCAAGTGATGCTCTATGCAAAATTTTTAAATTCTTTATCAGTAAGCAGTTCCAACAATTTATTCTGTAAATTTGTAGTTAAATTAACTTTTGAACAGACAGGGACTTTTGTATTTATATACATTTGAGTTACAGTTGACAACTTAACCTTAAAATATTACATGCTCTAGCATGTTCTTACTACTTACCATCTGTAGCTCACCTTATGATTTCAAACCTCCCTGATCTGGTCTATATACTGTTCAATGAAGACAGTCCATTGACCATGCATTTGAACGTTAAGGCAATGTCAAATTCCCATAAAAATTTGTGCCCAATTACTCTCAATTTCTGTACATCTCATTTCAGACTAGTAATAGTTGATGGGCTACACTTTGAGTTATGTAGATAAAGGATTCCTTTAGTTCACCAAAGCAATTGAGGTCATCTGTTGTGGTGAACTCAAGCAAGAGATTGGGGGTTGGACTCAAAGCAGATTTTATGAGATCCTGTAGATTGATAATAACCCAAAGGAAAGGCTCAGAAAAATTGCCATTAGGTTCTTCATTTGAACATTTCCTGTTCAATCCTTTTACCAATGACTTACATGGGGTTATAAACTTATCAGATTTAAAAATATAGTTTATATTTATTAAGCATTTATTTTACATAATCCATATACTCAGCTAATTGTTCAAGGATTATTTCATTTAATCTTTAGAACAAAAATTTTATTATGTACATACTGTAATGCACAGTTCACAATAGGGTTATAAATCCCCAATTTATAAGTGAGAGAAGTTAAGTAACTTCCCTGAAGTCGCACTGCTAGTTGATGGAACTGGGATTTGAGTCCAAGCCAGCAGACTCCACATCCAAAGGCAAACCACCTAGTGGACAGGCAAAACTGGCCAAGATTGGCACAACTGTAAGTGAAGGAAACAGAATATTTGAAATATTCTCTAGGCTAAATTGCTAGGCAAAAATCAATAAGGTGAAAATAAGAGGAATAACTCTCAATTCCTCTATTAGATTAACATAAGTCAATTGCACAAAAGCAGGCTGAGGAAGATCTCACGCATCAGAGTCTCTTGGGCATCACCTTGTATCTTGCCAGCCTTTTTTTTTTCCCCCCTTGAGACAGGGCCTTGTTCTGTTGCTCAGGCTGGAGTGCAGTGGCACCATCTCAGCTCACTGCAACCTCCACCTCCCGGGCTCAAGCGATTCTCCTGCTTCAGCCTCCCAAGTAGTTGGGATTACAGGCATTCAACACCAAGCCCAGCTAATTTTTGTATTTCTTTGTAGAGACAGGGTTTCACCATGTTGGCCAGTCTGGTCTTGAACTCCTGGCCTCAAGTGACCCACCAGCCTCAATCTCCCAGAGTGCTGGGATTATAGGCATGAGCCACCGTGCCCGGCCTAGCCTCACTTCTAATTCTAGCTGCTGCTGTGGCACATATCCCCTAAAACAGGGGTCCCAACACCTAAGCCATGGACAGGTACTGGTCCATGGCCTGTTAGGACCCGGGCCACACAGCAGGAGGTGAGCCACAGGTGAGCAAGCATTACCAGCTGAGTTCCACCTCCTGTGAGATCAGTGGCAGCATTCAATTCTCATAGGAGCTCAAACCCTACTGTGAACTGTGCATGTGAGGGATGGAGGTTGCACACTCCTTATGAAAATCTAATGCCTGATGAAATGACCACCACCCTATCTGTGGAAAAATTGTCTTCCACAAAAAAGGTTTTAGTGCCAAAAAGGTTGGGAACCACTGTGCTAGAAGCTCTGCAGGACACTTCTGCTAACAGAACCTCATTTACAGAGCTCACATTTCTGCCCTGAGATTATTATTATTCTCCTCCTCCTTCTTCTCCTTCTCCTCTTTCTCCGTTTCTCCTTCTCCTTCTCTTTCTCTTCCTCCCACCTCCTCCTCCTTCTCCTTCTTCTAGCTTTAGTAAGTATAATCGATGTGCAAAAATCTGCACATATTTAATGTCTATAATTTGATGAGTTTGGATATATGTGTACACACATGGAACCATTACCATAAGCTAGGTAATAAACATATCCATCATAATTATCCATCATTAACCTCTCCAAAAGTTTCCTTGTGACTCTGTATTTTTTTGTTTGGTTTTTGTTTGTATGTTTGTTTGTTTTTGTGGTAAGCACACCTAATATGAGATCTACTCCCCTAAAATTTTTAAGGGCCCAGTACGGTATTGTTAACTATAGGTACTGTGATGTATTGCAGTTCTCCAGAACTTATTCATGTTGCATAACTGAAACTTTATACCCATTGAAAAACTCTCCATTTCTTTCTCCCCCAGTCCCTGGTGGCCACACTTCTACTCTCCACTTTTATGAGCTTGTGTAGTAATAAACACCTACATTAAAAAGGAAGAAAGATCACAAATAAACAACCCAACTTTATACTTAAAGGACCTAGAAAAGGACTAACTAAGCCAAATTAGCAGAAGAAAGGAAATAGTAAATATTAGAGCAGAAATAAATGAAATAGAAAATTTTAGAAAATCACAAAACAGTTGTTTTCTTGAAAAGAACCCTATCGTGAACTGTGCATGCAAAAGATCTATGCTGCACACTCCTTAGAAGAACCTAATGCCTGATGAAACCATCCCCCGACCACCACCCCATCCGTGGAAAAATTGTCTTTTTCCCCTGAGAAGGATGGTTAAAACTGACAAAATTCAGCTCAACTAAGAAAATAAGATTCAAATAAATAGAATCAGAAATGAAAGAGGAGACATTATAACTGATGCCACAGAATATAAAAGACCATAAGAGGCTACTGTGAACAATTATATGCCAACAAATTGGATAACCCTGAAGAAACGGATAAAGCCCTGCGATTCTTAGGAACTGCACCTAGAGAAGCCTGTTCAGGTCACATGCAACAGTAGCTGGGGCAACTCCTAGACAACAGGTATGAGAGTTGATGGATAAATGTGTTTTGTTTTCAGTGGTTTTCATTATGAGCAATTCTGAGTAGCATTCTATATCCTCAGATGGTCCTAACAAGATAGTCCAGTTGAGTACAAGAGGAACCAACTCTATAAGGAACTGATGGGCTTCTCCTCTGTCCCTGGTTGTCACTCCGGATCCCTAGGATCATCTCCAAAGACACCTGCTGCACACAGGTCCTGGTCATCAGACTCTACTTACTCTACTTTGGTGGGAACCCAGGTGAAGACACTGACCTAGCAGCAAATCATGTAATAAATAGATCTTATTAGATGACAAGTTCAGCCCAAGACAGGAGTGTGATATGACGGGGGGGAGGGTGGGCGGGGAAGGTGGGAGAGACAGAGAGAGATAAAGGAAGAAAGGAATGAGGTGGGGAAGGGAACATAATAATACCTTGAGTGCTATCACCTAGAAGTTTGTGCATAAATTATATGTCACCTGTAATCATAACCTCCAAGAGAACAGAAGGAGACAAAGAGAGGGAAATATGTTTTTGCTAGTTGGAGAATTCAAGGTACAAGGTGAGAAAAAAACTGAAAGGTAGCTTCTAGCAGAGACAGACTCCTTAGCCTGGCTGTAGTGACATAGGTTCCAAGAAAATTTATAACTCTTAATATTTGGGTGTGAGTGTGAGTGAAATTTTCTGAGAAGGGCCCATACCTTTCAACATATTGTCAAAAGGCCCCTCATACAAATAAAACTAAAAGAGAATCAAGTCCTACACTAGGTTGTATAGTAACGTGTACAAAGAACTTTTGAACTTCACAGAAGAAATGCTCCCAAAATTATTGCAATACTTCTCCTCTAACTAGCTATCATTCTCTGCTTATTTATCTGGTATCTACACCCAAGTACAGCCCCTCTGAGATAAGAGATGTAGGCTGGGAGGAAGAAGACCTCCGTCCTGGTCTGCCCTCTGTAACCACGAGACCCTGTCCAACTCATCTAAGCCTTGGTTTTCTCACTGGTAAAATGGGCCAAGGAAGTAGGTTGGCAGAATATAAAGTAAGGATTAGGAAAATCAGATGAGAAGACATATGAAAGTGCTTTGTGAACTCTACGGCCCGTACCAGATGTAAAAGGTATTGTGTGGTTGAATGGACTCATTTTCCAGGTAGGGAGCTAGGGTAGAGCTCCCTAGCTGGTCTATGGACCCATCATCTGGGAGCTGGTTAGAAATTCAGAAACTCAGCAACCCACCACCTCACCTTCTGAATCAGAATCTGCTTTTTTTAAAAATTTTTTTATTTTTTATTTTTTTAAGACAGAGTCTTGCTCTGTTGCTCAGGCTAGAGTGCAATGGTCTGATCTCGGTTCACTGTAGCCTCTGCCTCATGAGTTCAAGCAATTCTCATGCCTCAGCCACCCAAGTAGCTTGGTTTACAAGTATGTGCCACCATGCATAGCTAATTTTTGTATTTTTAGTAGAGACGGGGTTTTGCCATGTTGCCCAGGCTGGTCTTGAACTCCTGGCCTCAAGTGATCCACCCACCTCGGCCTCCCAAAGTGCTAGGATTACAGGTGTGAGCCACCACACCTGGCCCAGAATCTGCATTTTAACAAGACCTCTGGGTGATTCTTGTCCAAGTTAAAATTTGAGAAACCAGAGTAGAAGACAATTGGGATTCTTTTCAACTTGGAACTTCTGATTTAGTGACTACAATTTTTAAATTTATTCTCTCCCATCTCTCCAAGTTGCTATTGTATCCTCCTTTTTTCTAGTCATTATGGCCTAATTCAACATTGTTTCCACACAGTGTTCCACAAACATTGACTTAATACTGCTGAGAATGAGCTGAGTGTAACCTTATATCACCCTTATCATCCTTTTTAAAACAACTGACCTCTTAAAAATTACAAATGCCCATATTGTCCACATCCTCCTCTCAAAGGAAATCTGCTGCTAAAATTTAAAAAAAAATTTAATTTTAACTGGGCTTTTCTAGTTAGTCATTAGGTGCCTGGAAAACAAAGTCTTAAAAAAGAATCCTGGGCAGATGCAGACGTTCAAATGATACTGATAATAAATACACCTCTTAACGTTTGCTAACTGCTCTAATCCCTGCTATTTTGACATTGGTGTAAAGGAATTACCACCTGAAGACATGGGGCAGGTCAGTTGGCATCTACAGAGACTCAGACTCAGTTCTTCTCAAGTTAGGGCCCTTTGCATCACTTATGGCCACCAAGAGGGATTAATCAACACCCTCCCCCACCCTCCCAAAAAAAACACACACACAAGTTTGTGAGCCAAGTGATTTGGTCCCATTACAATGTTGCTCTTAAGCTCTGTGCTCAGCCTGCCTGCAGCCTTCAAAAGTGCAAAGTTCCCACGCACATGAAAGGATGATTTTCCAGGCATTCCTGGATGGCCTTAAGATATTTGTTGTTTGCATGTTGGTCTTGTTTTTGTTTGTTTTTACTTAGGCTTTTTACAACTGGGTACTACACTGCAGCATCCTTGAAGAAAAAAGCCTGCTAGAACAGGTAATGGTAATAATGCTAATAATACCTTGGGTGTATACAGTACCTTTCTTTCTAAATGCTTGATATGTCTTTACATTGATTATCTCTTTTATCTTCATGACACCCCTTAGAATTGGGCCAAGGCAGATAACTCATGGGCTAAGATCTGGCCTCTTGAGCTTCCAGTACAATGTCTAAAGTAGAAAGCTTAAGAGACATTGGCCGAGTCATAGCCATTTGCACAATCTTGCATCTTCTGGACTAAGAGATCATTTGTCTAATTGTTTTCATTGCTTTTGAGTTCTTTCCAAAGTTAATTCCCAACCTTAATTAGTTCTAGTTATGAGCTCTCCAAGACTATATTCTTTGTAAACATATGCTACTTTATTAGTTAAGTCTAAATATTTATGAAATCTTTCAGTCTAGTAGTTTGGCTTCTCTGATAATTGTGGTCTTTATCTCTTTATAAAATGAGATACTGAAAGAGACACATTCAGCCTTGGTGCCTAGACCTGGCAGAAAGCAGAAAATGGTCTATTTTCCCTTATTTGTCTTCATTTAATTTTTAATCTGAGTCCATGTTGGCAGAGGAGGTTGGAACAGAATAAAACAGACAAATGACTGAGTGAATAGAAGGTAGGTGTATCAAAGATGAAGAAGGGGCCAAATTTGTAAGCATAAGTAAGGACCACATAACATTCTTCAACACTGATGGCTTTGTTGTATCCAAAAGTTTTTTTAAACTCTTTTCAAGGTAGCCCCAAATGACCTGTGCCTGCCCATGTATCTCCAGGGTGCTTTGGCTCTGCCTACAGACTACCTCACTCAACTAAGAACCTGAGTGGTTTGTCTGAACCTGAAACTATTGCCTCACAGATGTGTACAGAAGACCCACGGGTATGTTCACATCAGTAAAAAAACGGGTCCGTAGCTTAACTGCTGTGCTTCTTAGCTAAGGTCTTTGGATAAACTCCAAAGCAATAAATCATCACATATGCCAGGAGAGAAATTTTTTTGGAGTTGGAGTTATTATATGGCCCTAATATATACTACCACATAAGAATAACAATAATAATAATGGATACCCTACAACTTTTCCACTTACAATACACATGTCAGTAGTGATGTCTTGGAATGACCTATTATGTCATATGGGACAGCAGTGTTCTTTCTCAGAAATGTAAATGGAGATAAACAGATCAACTGAGGGTTAGCAGTGACAGGACATACAATTGTAGCAGAGCACATTATTAGATGGGTGGACAGCATGTGAAGTCATAGAAAGTTAAGAAGTAGCGAAAACTATGAATAAGAATAAGGAAGTAGAGAAAATATATAAAGTGGTTTTAAACTTGAATGCCTTCATCTGAAAAAAAGTAAATGTACGGATTTGCAACTAAGTGGCAAAAATTAATACATGCCTTGCCAAAAACATTCAAATTCAAAATTTGATCTAAATATTAAGCTGGCCAAATAAAGCACAACTTCAGGCTGTATTTGGCTTCTTGGCCACCATTTTCTGAATCTTGGAAGAGATGGAAGAAAGAAGCTGGTCAGTGTCGAGAGAGCAGTGGCCACAGCAAGAGGACAGCAACGTCACAGAGAACAGACACAATGGGAGCAAGAACATGTCACCTGAAAGGGAGAGAGAGAGGTGGCCAGAGGAGACCTAGAGTGTTCTCTATCCCCTGGGACTTTGCTTTCTTCTTCCAATTCCAGTCCACGTGTGATCTTGCAATAAAGGTGTTTCTTTTAAAGGAGTCTGGATAAGAGTCACTTTTTCAGAGTCATCACCTACATGCCTTTGCTGATTTTCATAAAAACCCTACAGAGTAGAGGGCTGGAAATTGGGGTCCTGGGGCCTTGTCTAGTGCTGCTTTCAACACAACCCTAAGAATTATGTTCAGTGTAGCATGACTGAGAAGCACACATAAATGTTTCCTCCTAATGCATTGCATTTCAAACCTATTTGATTCACAATGGCCATGCGGTCATTTCTTTTAAAATCCTTGGAGAAAAGTTGCTCCACAAAGAGGAATTAATGGTGGTCTTACCAGTGCTGGGAGAGTTATCTTCTCAAACTCATCCAATTCTGTCTGCAGAAAACCACACAGAGGATCTGAACACCTAAATATGTCATCACATGAAGAATATGAAGTAAATATGTAAAATAATACAGCCATACATTAGCCTAAATAGTGCTAATAAATTGTTAGGCTTAGCAGGAAATGGAAAATCACTAATGAAATAATGAAGAGTTTGTTTATTCCTGGAGCAGACGGCCATCATTCGTCATGTTCCCAGTTCCCCTGCTAAGAGCAGTAGCTAACAGGCTTGCTTGAGGTGATGAAGCAAGCCCAGGAAACCACTGCTTTCTAATTGCTAAAGGAAGTACAATTGTCACTCTAGGACCGAGAGAATTAACAGGGAGAATAATCCACATCAAGGGAACTTTGTAATGTGAACCATCAATGAAGTAGGACTGGGTAGAGATAAGAGACATTGCATTTGGAGGCGGTCAGATTTGTATCCTTGAATGGATTTTTGGAGCAGGAGTGGACACCTGACCCAAAGGAAATCAATCCATAGGCTAGCAATCAACCTATTTTTTGTTTTTGTAGCATTTGATCGTTATCGAGTTTTGCTGAATCCTACTTCTCTCTTTGTAAAACGGAAAAATAACAATACCTAACTCAAAGGGCTATTGCAAACACTGAATGAGATACAGCAAATGATGTGCCAGGCATGGTACCTATGACATGGGACATAGTAATGGTTAATTATTGCTGTTGTTTAGCTAAAGCAGCAGTCAAATAGCCCTGAAACCAAGGTTCTATGTTTTTAAGGCCAAACTAGGAGGGTAAACTTTTGTAAACTTCTATTCACTATCAGAGTCAAAAAGAAGTACAGGTGGGTGGATCATAGTACCAGCTACAATTCACTTATTCATTCATTCGAAAACAAAATTTACTCTTGAATTAAAGTAGAGAAGAAAACTGATTGCTGCCAGAAATGATCAAAACCTGCTTTGTAGGATGTTACTTTACTGCGTAACAAAAATTAGAGAAATTAAATAATTTTTCTTTTTTGTTATGAAGAAGAAATATCAAAGTTACATGTTGGTGATATAAGGCAAGGTACACACCACACCCCAGTGATCTTTCTTTGGCATATAAATCAGTACACATAAGTGATGGTAATGCTGTCAATGTAGCAAAATACGCTGTGGTAGACGCTGTGATGAAGCCCATCGTGAATGACACACACCTGTTCTCCAATTTCTCATCCTCACTTGCAGCAGCATGACATCGAGAGGGATTATAGACTGAGAGACTAGGTAGAGGGTATATTAGTCTGTTCTTGCTTTGCTATAAAGAACTGCCTGAGACTGGGTAATTTA
The DNA here is from genome assembly GCF_028858775.2 of Pan troglodytes. Lineage (NCBI taxonomy): Eukaryota > Metazoa > Chordata > Mammalia > Primates > Hominidae > Pan > Pan troglodytes. Next base: position 78,641,487 of record NC_072411.2, on the reverse strand, counting down.
CAAAGAAAAGAGGTTTAATTGACTCACAGCTCCACAGGCTGTACAGGGAATATGACTGGGGAGGCCGCAGAAAACTTACAATCATGGCGAAAGGCGAAGGGAAAGCAGGCCAGGGCAGGAGGGAGAGGGCAAAAAGGGAGCTGTTACGCACTTCTAAACAACCAGATCTTGTGAGAACTTACTCATTATCACAAGAACAGCAGGGGGGATGTCGCCTCATGATCTAATCAACTCCCACCAGGACCCTCCTGCAACACTGGGGATCACAATTTGACATGAGATTTGGGTGGGGACACAAATCCAAACCAGATCAGAGGGCTTTGGTTTTTTTTGTCGTGATTTTTCAATTTTAAGGTTCTTGAAGGCAGAAATTGTGTCTTGTTCATGATCTCTTGGGCATATTCATAGGCCTCAACCACCAGATTAAAGATAGCTTAGAAATAAAAAATGGGCAGTTATTAATTGCAACAACATTCATATATAGGAGTCATTTTCTTTCTTTGAAGTGCTTTATGAACTTGAGCAAAGGCCAGTTTGAGGAGTAAATTTCTTCAGCTTGCTCAGGGTAAGTGATCGAAAGTTAGGCAGAGAAAGTGGCCTAGGCATGTGGCATTCCTCCACTTTGGCCAACTTATCTCTCAAAGTCAGACTCATCATGTGCTGTGCAATAATGGAGACAGGCGAATCAGAGAGGCTCTGACTTAGAGCACTGGAGGTGACTTCCTTTCTGCCAGCCTGTTTGTCTTCAGATTCCTTAGAGCAGTTGCTCCAACTCTCATCTTATGAGCGGCTGGTTATCCTTGACACTGGGGGACTAAAGTCATCTTCTCCCTTCTCAGGGACACAAACAAAAATGACACTACCTTGAGATAATACCTAACATGAATTATTCCACCACATCATATCTTGGGGCTCAGATACTGTATTCTTTCCTAGTCTAACACATGCAGCAAGAATACATGGCAACTATAATAAATGCTTCTAATTAACAAATAAAAATACATCTGCGCCAAGTGAGAGATATAGCTGCTTAAGAACCCTCCTTGGCTGCTGGGCTTGCCTATGATGGATCAAAGCTTTTAAACACATCATAATGACAAAAGGGATGGGATTTTCAGACCCTTTCATCCACGGAATGGCTTTTGGGCTTACTCTGCAGAAAGATTTTTTTCCCTACTTGTAAGAAATGAGTTTAAGCCAGAATCAAATTTTGATACTTTAAAAAAAAAAAATTCAGCCAGTACAATTGATAGCACCAGTTAAAGGAATGAAACACTTTTGCATGGAAACAATGATTCATGAACTGCTCTTCCCTACAGGAGATGAAACCATTTGGGCTTTCCTCAGCAATGCTTATATTACTGGCAACGTTTAAAAAAACTTCATTATATAGAGAAAATTCCAGCCTTCAATTTTTCTTCTTGAGAGGGTTCAGTGGTTGCTTTGGTATACGTGTGTCTCTTGGTGAGTGTGTGTGTGCGTGTGGGCACACACAGGAGTGTGTTTCATAAAATTAGATTCTAGCAAAGGGAAAGCGCATTTATGCAAAAGCAATTCATCAACCACTTCTGTGGTCAGAATTCACCGAGGTAATTTGGATACTTTAATGGCAAGGTAGTTTAGGTAGGTAGGAGGCAATGTCCCCTCCCCTATCTAACAGCTATGGTAATAGAAAATGTGTGCTCTAAATGAATCTTTTCAGGAAAGTAATTCTCATTTTAATTATTTATCCACTACCAAATATAAAATATAATTACATAGCCAATGTCCATGGGAACAAAATCCACAGTGCAGTATAGAGTATGAGAGCTTTCTGCTTTTAGAAATTTTCCATTAAAAAAATAAGATTAGCCAAATGCAGCTTTTATAATCTGATTTTCATAATATTAGTGTTTAGCAAAAGCCAACCACTTGCTCAAACAATGGCTCCAGAATTTGCAGTGTTTCCACCATAGCCTTGACCTTTATGATGTCAGACATATATTACCTCTCTGCTGTAATTTACTATTGACATCACGGATTAAATTTGTTGTTTCAGCTAATGTAACTGAGCAAGCAAGGTAGATTGTGAAACCAAAGCCAGCTACTGAAATACGAGGGTTGTCAAGTATAAATTTACAAAAGATATTCAGACTGGGTGTGGAAGACAAAAATAAATGGACAAAGAAGCTGTTTTTGACAGACTGCAAGGGGCTAGAGACTTCAACTTGAACACTGTAAATCCAAATGTCATGAAACACTACTGCAGAGTGAGAGACATGTCTATTCCTCAGCAATATAAATGGTGATGGGAAACCAAATTTCCAAGATGCTGTGCATTTTTGAAAAGTATATCCCTGACGCCCAATAACAAACTCACTCCTCTCTTCTTCCTCTCCCTCAACCCAAGCTTGAAAAATCACTGCAAGTCACTAGCTCAAAACCAGTTATGACCGCAACGCCAGTGTTTCCTAGGGCATCATTTGGAGAGGAGACCAAGGAATGTCAAAAAATACGTTAAGATGTATTTTTAAAAGAAAAATAAATTAGCGTGGCAACAGTATTCCCCAAATGTGAGCCATGACCAGTTTTTACTTCTGATACAAATTCTGTTTTTAATACCAAAGTATAAGCCACTAAGAGGGGATATTGTAACTACTGAAGGCTGTAAAGGTGCTCCCATCACTCAGCAGGGAACCCCTTCATGGTAATTGAGCCACCTCCATGACTGGTCTCTTAGAGTAACAGTCTGGCCTGCAAGGTTGTAGCTACATGAGACTGCTGGTTCATGGTCAGGCTTTCTTTGCTTTCAAATGCTTTATTTTCCCAGATACCCCGCAAGCTAAAAGAATTTGAGAATAACTGAAACTAGGAAACAATAAATGTGTGCTACATGGATAGAGTGGTGGGTGGATAATGCAAGAAGAACCAGAAGCCTCAGAAGTGAAAATACTTTTTCAATGTCACAGCTTGTTGTTATGGATAAGGCCCAGATGGATTTCTTAGTTTAGTCTGGTGGGTATTCAGTGGTCATGCTTTTGGGAAACTTTTAGAGGGATGGAGAGCCTGATATTCCTCTTACCTTTGTGTACCTGTTTAGTGACCTATTAAGCCTTTTCTATGGAAGCTGTAAGTGACCTATTAGAGCCTTTTCTATGGAAGCTGTAAGAACGTCTGTGTCCACGAGTCAGATACACAGTGAATATTTATGGAATAACACATAGTACTTTATGCTGTACTGCGGCTTGGAATTATATAGTAACCATCACAAATAGACTTTACCTTCAAATTTATAGTCTAATGTTTATGTGTGTCTATGTATAAGAGAGAACATGCAAATTCTAAGAGCAGCTCTAATGTGAGAAAATGAGGGCATGAATATATCCTTTGCTCCTTGACCCAAATAGCATCTTTGAATAACTGTCAAAGGACTTGAGTAGGGCCAGACAATGTTTTCAGGTAGTCATGAAAAGAAATGACACAGAAAGCTCTTATTTACATCTCCTTTGGCTAGCCATAGAGATCCCTAGATTGAAAATAGGGTGACCTTTAGAGGCTCATCACCATCTTGGGTGTGAGTAGCCTGGAAGGAAGATGTACTGTGAGCCTGATCTATAAAAGGGACCAAGAATCCCTTGAGCTGACTCTGGATGCAACCTCAGATGGACTCATAACCTGCAAAGGAGGCTTAAACTTGCCTAGACCTCTTGACAATTGCTTTAAGTGAATTTGCAGGTGATTGACAGCAGCTTGAACACCCTCTCAGGGTTCCTTCTCCTGGTATAATTCAAATGTCCCTGGTTCTAGGTCTCCTTGATTCTTGGGCCCACATGGATAGGAAATTTTATTGTAAAAGCTGATGGCTTAATTCCTCCTAAAGAAAGTGCTACCATAGCTTTGCTTAGAAAAATACCACTTTTGTTTAGGAAAATCCACAACTCTTACTTTTCCTGGTTCTAGCACATCGTTGATCCCATCTCATATTTTCATAAGCTGTTTATATTGGATTGCAGCCACTGTGTATTAACTTATCGCTCCGTCTCTCTCCAGGTCAGTGAATTAGCTCATGCGTTCAGCTGCATTTAACAAAAATCCAAACACAGTGGTTTAACTAACATTTTCTTAACTGCCATGAAGTTCAGAAGTAATATAATATGCACAGAGTTGGTGCCATGACTTTTAAACCACCAAGGACCAGGCTCCTTCCAGCTTCTTACTTTGCCGTCTTAATATATGGCTTTCATTTCCATGGTTTCACAAAAGAAAGAGAAAATGACAAGAATGTAGAAAAAATGGGGCTTTTATGAGAAAAGTAAAAATTTTCCAGAAAACCTCAGCAAAATTCTAATTGGTCAAAACTAGGTTACTCTTAACTGCAGAGGAGACTGGAAAATACAATGTTATCTGGAGCAAAATGAGGAGTCTGTGGGCAGGAGAAAGGAAAAGGATGGAGACTATAATAATATAGACAATAAGGTGTGTCTGCCACACCCACATACCTAGTGTCTACGAAGTATAGACTGATCTCAGTGTTTCTAACGTACACACACACGTGTTCACACGCACACACACTAAAAATATACTCTGCAATATAATATTTTTTTCTGAAGACTGGGATGATTATAAACTTTCTAGATGCTCCTGTACAAACAGTAATTAAAATCCCTTAGACACTTCCTTATTTGCAAAATGACAAGAACACTTAAAACTTGAGGGCGAAAACCTGGTTCTAGAACCAATTCTGCCACCAACCATCTGAATGATCTTAAACAAGTTACTTTCTCTCTCTGGGCTTCGGCTTCCTGAGTGGTCCCACTGCTGACACTCTTAGTACCTCGACACATCCCTTCACCTCCCAGCAGATACATATCTCTCCTCTGCTCAGAACACTTCCATGGCTTGGGTTGAAATTCAGTCCTCAGAATCTGGGTCTTGTCCAAGTTTCCTATGTCATCTTGTACCACTGTCCCCTTTGCTTATTTTGCTTTGCCACACTGGTCCTCACCTTCCTTAGCCATGCCAGGCTCACTGTTGGCCTCAGTCCTTGCTGTTCTCTCTGTCTTAAATGCTCTGCCCCAAGGTCTTCAATGACTAGCTCCTTCTTACTATTCAAGCCTCAGTTCAAATGTCACCTCCTGACAGTGATATCTAAAGTACAATTTCAACCCAAATCCTCTCTATCATAGAACCTGTATATTCCCTTCAGAGAATATACCACAATTTAATTATCTTGATAATACATTTGTGTATTTGTTTGCAGTTGGCCTCCCACTAAGAATGTCAGTTCCTTGAGAACAGGAACCTTCTCTCTTATTCAGCATGGGTAATCCTGGCACAGTTTCTGCCAAGTGTGTATACAACAAATGTTTGTTGAATGAATTAATGAGGAAAGAGGGCCTTCAATGTCATCTCACAGGTCCCTTCCAACTCTCAAGTCCTGCAGTTCCCTCTCACAGGGCTACTATGAGGATGAGAGGAAACAACGCATGCCACTGTACCTTCTAAACTGGTAAGCAGCACACGAAATGTGAAGGCTGTTACAAACAATCGTGTGATTTGGGGTAATTTGTAAGCTGTTAAAAAGGAACTTGGCTCTTGGAACATTGTTTACAAAACAAAGCCTGAATTGATAGAAATTAGATGCAAAGTAAATGAGCCATGTTGAAAGAGTGTTTTCTGAAGGGGTGACATTCTGGAAAACAATATCAACTGAGCAATTTTTCCTTCAATCAGCTCTGCAGAAAGTGATACTCTTCTCCTATCCTATAATATTTGCAGAAGTTCTATTTGTAAGTCATTTCTAAAGGGCAGCAATTTGTTTTGTATTAGAGTTTCTGTGAACTGATGATTCCGGTCAGTTCGATCATATATCTATGGAGCATCTACTTGATAGGAAATTTCATTAATGTGAGTTAATTATTATGGAAGATATACCTGTTTGACAACTTTCATTGGCCCAGTTGGAGTCCTGAACACTGTATTGAAACCCAGAGTTTGCCTTGATGTCCTTTAGTTGCATGCCAGACTTGGCTGTAGCCAGTCGATACTGGTTTTAAATCATAGATTAAGTCTGCATTCCCAAGGGATAATTTGAAGCAGTCACCTCACATCACTCGGACATTCATGTCACCCTCAGCTTAAAGAAGTTTTGTTGGGAATACCAGGCCTCATGTCACTCTGCTGTCCCTAAATAGTTAGTGGCTCCTCACTGTCCCCTGTAGTAAGTCCGATCTTCCTGCATTCAAGACCCCTGCAACGTGGCCCACCCTAATTCCTAAGCACATAATCTCCCTAAAAAGGCAAACCTGTATCCAGGCCAAACTGAGCTACAAGGAATTTTCCAAACATTATTGGTACTTTCTTACCTGCTTGGCTTTGCCATGCTGTCCCCCAACCCTTGAGATGGGGGACAATCCCCACCATCCCCACCTGCAGAAAAATTTACTCCTTCTTAAGTCCTGGAATCCCCTACCTGGTAGCCATCTCTCCATCCTCTTTGTATTTAATCATAATAACTACAGTCATGCTTACTGAGACCATGCACCAGACACTGTTCTAAGTACTTTACATGGAACCCTCAAATGAACTTATGAAAAAACACCACTAACATCCCACTTTCCAGATGGTGCTAAAGGATAAAGGAGTTACAAAGCGGGGACGACAGTAGTACATGCCAGAGTTGAGACTCAAGACCAGATAGGTTATCACCAGAGCCAATTCATACCAGCATTAGAGAGTCCATTATTAGGATCTCTTTCTAACTCTCCATTCAGTGATGTCAAGTTGGTAGCTTGAAATAAGCTATAGTGAGACTATTTACACCATGGAAATAGGCATGAACTACACACCAGCGTACCCTCCTCCCACAATTCTCTTTCAGATCAACAGTTGTTATTGTTAAATATTTAGCAATGTAACACTGTCTGGGGCCCACCTTCTCAACCATTGTGTTACATTGCCACATCTATTTGTGTGTTTAAATATTAGTCTCACCACATTGAGAGTCCCTCAAGGTAAGGGGCCATGTCATACCCATTTATATCACACAGCCTTCCATGTACACAATAAATATATAATTCATAGTTATTGGAATGATTTATAATTCATTCTCAAAGTGGCTAATATCAATATTCTATTGTGAGATGGAAAAAGTGGCAGCTACTCTTCTAGTTGAATCAAAACATTTCTAGCTCCTTTAAATATTATCTACTTGGAGATGACCTTGTCAGCATGAACAAGCCTTGAGAAGACAGTCCTGGAATCTGAGCTCAGAAGGAATCTTAAATACTATCCAGCGCAACACTATGTTTGACCAAAACTAAGTTCCAGCATCCAGTGGTTATTCCTCTTGAGAGCAGGAATTGACTGATTGCCATTTAGGGTTGCAGTGGAGTAAAACCTTTTCAAAGTAGAATCTCCACTCATCAGTGCTGATGTCTGCCCCACCACCACCACTGCATCTCCTCCCTTATTGAGGACCATGGACACGCTGAATCTCAGTTACTGACAGGGGGTTGGCGTCAAGAAGGGATACATAAGCAGTGAATTCCTCTGGAGATTAAGAACAGGTCAAGATAATCTCCAGAACAAGAAAATTATGTGATTATTCTAAAAAACAATGCCAATTTTATGGCCCAATTTCCCCAGCTTGTAGGCCTGAATTCTTCTAAGTAAATCTCCCCTTCACCACGTGCTTTTCCACCCCCATATCTTTGCTGTCTCCTTTCTATCCACAGGGATTTTGTTCCTGCCCAGCTCCATCTGCTGACATCATACAAGTACTAACATCTTACCAGGCCTAGCTTATTGCCACTCTCTCTGTGATCACCACCAAGAAGAAGAAATCTCTGCTCTAAAACATAAGCCCCTGGCTTTGGGGAGCTTATCCTGTTCTTATCTGGAAATCTATCCTGAATCCTATTGGGGAACACATTGCTTCTCCTTGATGGGATCTCAAAGGTCATTAACTGTGCTGTGCCTTCTTTAGGCCGAGCCCCACCATGGAGGGGGCCAATAAGAACCAGGTCTCCCTCACATCTGGGGAGCTTCTCCAGCTGGCACAGGACCTGGAACTGGCTGGCAGGTCCAGCCTCACTAGGACTCAGAGTGAATGGAGACTCAGTTACCTACTGATGCCTAAGGTGCAGCCTCTTCACTCAATTCCCATCTTGTGTGTTTGGTTCTCTGACGGGTCTTCTGCCTTAACTTTTGGTTTTTCCTCAAGGTCTTTGGAAATATTACAGCCCAGGGTTGATTACGGATTAGACAGGACCCTCAAACCTTCCTACTTCCTCCCACAGTCTTCCCCAGGGCTGGTTTAAACAGTCAGTCACAGCATAGGCACCAAGCAGGCTGAAGCAGGAGGGATGCTGGGGAGACATCAGCCTTTGCTGACCTCAGCAGACCTCTGTGATTTCCACTGAAGCATTTTACCTGACTCCTGGACTGCTCCATCCCCACCTGAGGTCCCCACCGCTTTTAGCCCAGAACCCTTGGATAGTGACCAAAAGAGCCCTGAATGCTTGGGTTGAGGGCTGGAGTCTTCACATTTGAGTCGAGTCTTGAGGGGTAAGGGGTAAGGAGGAACCCTCGGGGAGGGAGTGGCATTCTCACAGAAGGGGCAGAATTTGGTTGTGAGTAGGGTTGAGGACAGAGATAGGTTTGGAAGAGGAGGCAGGCATCAGATCCTGTAGATACTGGAACACTGCTGAGCAATTTTATGTAGAGGCAATGATGGGATTTAATTCATATTTTAGAATGATTATCCTGGCAGTTTTTAAAGTTGATTAATAGTGTTGTCCAAACTTTAGTAAATAGTTTGGTAATTTGCATATGCCAATCGTGGTGTTTTGTCCTAACCATGTACCTATTCCGTACTTTGAATTCCTTAATAATGTTCTCTAAATAGACTGCCTCTTTCCCTAATATTATTTTAAAATAAACTTTATATAATGAACATCATAGGGAATTCAGTGTCATTTGCCTTAAAAATGAAAACTGTGGTGTGCACCTGTAATCCCAGCTACTCAGGAGGCTGAGGTGGGAGGATCTCTTGAGACCAGGAGGTTTGTGGCTGCAGTGAGCTGTGATTGCACCACTGCACTCCAAACCAGGTGACAGAGTGAGAGAGCCTATCTCAAAAAAAAAAAAAAAAAAAGAGTACAACATTTGACATAGGGAGGTGGCATTTATAAACCCATTTCTTGTGAGTTAGTTTACTGTGGATCAGGCTTCTCAGAAATTGGTCAGCTTCGGGATTACTTTTGATAGGAAAGCACTACTGCCTAGAAAACAGGCCTCTGGCATCAGCCTTTCAAAGCCACACATTCAGTAAGCATCAAGTTTGACTGTGTTGTTTTTTCCGCATTTGGAAAACATTCTATGCAAGTTTCATTCACATTATGCTCTTCAAGAATCTTCAACCAGGAACACATTTGGGTTTTTAAGTCTATACAGTAATTGTTGTCTTGGATGATAGCTTGTTTTGTAACCCTCTGGTAGCCAAATGAGTGTGACAGTGATGGAATTAAAATCATAACTACATTGTGCTCAAATTGTTTGTTTGAGTGAGACTTAATGACAGGATTCCCTTCAGCAAATGCAAAATATGAAAATATTTCAATTTTATAAGGCAAGGGAAAAATACATTTTCCTGAATGGTTCTGGAAAGGCCACCTGTATTTTCACAAGTGTGGCTGTAAAATAAACAAGCTTCATCTTTAATTTACCTTTGCTACCGCACCAAGATGCCTAGGTGTTAAGAAAAGACTGTACAGCGATGCATTTGCCAGACAAAAAGCTTTCCCTGTTATTAATGACTGGTGGCGCCCCAGTGTAATCAAAGGGCACAGCTGCAGTGATATACGGCAGTGACAAGCCTTAGGATCTTTCCTCCTCAATGCTACGAGCCTAACAGCTAGCAGCAGAGAACTTCCAGCGCTGTATATCTACAAGATAAATAGCACAAGATATGAATATACGTATGGCTTACAGTCCTGAAAAGTATTGTTATATCCTCCCACACACAATCATTCTAAATATGACGCAAGTGCATTTTTCACCATTTCAGTACAATCCTTGTTGTTTGTAAATGGCAATAGTTTTCTCGTAGAGATTTAAAACCCTCCAACTGTTCCAGTTACTGAAGTCTGATTTGAAAACTGGTGCCTATGCTGCCGACAGTACAGCAGGTTTCCAGAGATTCATAACCCTTTTTACAGTGACAGGCAGCATCAAAAGAAGGAATCACCACAAGAATATACTAGAAATCATTTTTATTTTTGCTCCTCGATGATGCCAAGATGATCTAAAGGGAAAACTGCGAGTCACTCATGATATGAATTTGACATGAAGGAATCCATAAGAAAAATTCACTGATGTTTTTATTTCCAGCTATTAAGCCATTTTTTCTCTCTCCTGCTTTGAACTTCTGACCAGTAAGTGCCATATTTTGCTTTGTTACGGGTTCAAGAAATGCATTTAATTGGGAGTTATGACCAAGGTTAAATAATCAGCATGAAATGAGGTTAGCTTTCTTCACTTACTCAGGCGTGAATTCCACTAGAAACATTTTATAATTACTGATTAGGTTTCCATTAAAAATAAAATGAACAAAACCACAGAATGGTCTTTTCCCGGATCAATAGCAAAGACACGTCCATGCACACACAGAGGAAGTCAGCGCAGCTCCATGACCTTTTCATGAACTTTCTGGGAGACGGAAAGATCATTCAAAGGGCAGAGGTCAGCATTCATGCTGGTCACAAACAAAAATCAGATTTTGCGTTGCAATGAAGGCTCTTACCTATTAGTGCAAATTCAATACTATTATTGCACATTTTCCTCCATTATCAATGACAGCATAAACTGCTTTTGTGTTTGCAGCACGTGTTAACATTTACTAACTCATATTACTTTGCTATCTTTATCAAGCATCACAAAATGAAAGACGAGATTTAAAAACTGGAAAACTTCAGTCAAGATGGGAATCCTCAGCTCATCCAAAGGACTGCCATGCTAAAGATGCCCCTCTCCGGGTCATTGCTCCCCTCACCGACCCCAACATGCATAGCACAGAGGGAAGGAGGATGCCAGAAAGACAAGATAATAGTGAATTAAGGATGGAGCTTTGCTAGAAATAAATTACACAGGTCTTGAGTGGGGAACGTGGGTGCTGCTCCTCTGTGGACGCAGGTTCACCTCACACAGAAACAGTGCAGCTCTCTAGTTTTGCCCCAGAGGATGTTGAGGACTGAAGAGACAAAGGTAGGAAAAACTGGGAATCTGAAGCATTTTTAAAAAGACCCTCATTTCCAACAGTGCTGACTCAAATCAGCATCATCGTGAAAACTGAAAACTCAACATGGTTTCTGGGTGGAAGGTGTCCACATAGAGGTGCCAATTGGCAACTCCTAATGTCAGTGTTCTTAGACAAAGGGGAAGCCAGATAGACTGAAGCCATGTGTTTGTTAGAATCAGTTAGGAAGTCAAAAGGCACCTTTAGGAGCTTTAAGAAATCAGGCGAGTATCAAAATATAGAGATCCTACTCTTCTGGAAATCCAATATCCTAACTTGATTAAGAAGAAAAAGCATTTTCAAAGATCTGGTTGCAACCACTACAAGTCACAGATGGCTTTGTAGCACTCTTCAGACAATGCAAAGCTTAGAGAGTTCTGAAGCCTTTTATAGAAATAAATTCACATTTGACATATAGTGAAATTTGGGCCCTAATTCTTTTGTGTTCAAATGTGTGTCCTAAAGACACACATTATTCCTGCCTTTTCATGTTCTATTTTCCTGGATACAGCATTTGATTTTCTTAATCACTTGACTTACGACATAGGTGAATTGAAAAATAGCCCAAGGCTATTCCTAACAGTAATAGCTTCATCCAACTTTAATTCTTAATACTGTGTGCTAAATCGGAAGTTAGCTTTTATTAAAACAAGTTTATCTACGTGGGTATATGGGACGTAGGGTAGTGCTGAGAGGCTGGATGCCTACTGAGCCTGTAGAACTGGAAAATTTTAGAAAGAGACTTGGGAGGGCATTCCTTTACCCTCTTTTGTTTTTTAGAAAAGGAAACCAAGGCTTGGTGAGAGAGAGAGTGTGTGTGTGTGTGTGTGTGTGTGTGTGTGTGTGTGTGTGTGTGTAGTACTGATCAATTAGAGGGTAGGCCTTATCCAATCATAGTGGATTGTGGGTCTTGGAGAGGGAATCCAGGAAGTCTTCTGCAGGTATCAGTTCAATCCTTTGGCTACTGAATTGTGGGACATGGAGGATATCCTGGAAAACAAACAGTTAGTAAACAGTCAGGTAATAGATAACATAAAGTTTCCTCCTAGTCCTGGGAGAAAGATGGTGTGTTCATTGAAAGCTCATCTGCCTGAGTTAGGATGCTGACTCCACCACTTACAAGACGAATGACTTCGGACAAGTTATTTAACTTCTCTAGGCCTTGCCTCAGTTTATTCATTTGTATAATGGAGCTGGTAATAGTAACCTCACAGGATCACACAGCAAAGCATATGGATGCTGTGCTAAGTGTTTTAAGGTTACTCTTCAAGTATCCTCAACAACTCTCTCAGGTGAATGTTTTTTATTATCTGAATTTTATAGATGAGGAAACAGAAGCTCTGGCAGTGTGATTAACTTGTCTATCTCACATCTGGTAAGAGGCAGAGTAGGGATTCAACCCAGAAGTCCCACATCAACCATAGCCTTGTGTCAACCACAGTGTCTCACCCTAGAATCTGCATTCAATATTGATCCTAAAGGCCCTGCTTAGATGGCCTCCCACTGACAGCATTATTTATTGAAAATAAATAAGGTGCTTATAAAAGGACTTAATGTAATGAATTCTGCCTACCCTTTTTTCCAGAGGTGTTGATTTGTCCAAGTTTACACAACCAATTCATGAAAAAAATCAGGTTAAAGGCCCATCTTCTGGTCTTTGGTCCAGTGTCCTATCCACCCTACACACTGCCTTGAATAGAGCTTTCAAAATAAATGGTAAGATCACTCTGAGAAGCATGGCAAAGTGGATAAAAATGTGAACGATCCAACCAGACAACCTGAGTTCGAATCCTGCCTTTACTGACTTGTCCTGTGAGCTTACAAAAGTCTCATGATTTCTTTGTGCCTTAGCTTTATCATCTGGAAAATGGGGATGATAATAAGAATATGATCTATCTCCTCCAGATTATTGTGATGATAACATGAAAAATGCACATAAAGCACTTAGAATAATTCCTGGGACAGTCGTGTAACTCAAACAATGTTAGTTATTATAACACTATTTTTTTCACTCACGCATATAGCCTCTATGTAATACAATTAATAACTAAATTTCAGAAATGTTGCCTTGTACTTTTCAGAAATATGATGGGTCAGAAGGACTGGTGTGGATATATGGTGGAATAAAGTACTAAATTAGAAGGATATAAGAGTTATTTTAAGTTTCCTGAAAAGGACATGGTTAAGTCTTAGTTCTGTAATTAGATAATACTTCAAAGGATTTTAGTAACATTAGAGAGAAGGAGGTCTGAGAAAATATTCTAGCTGAAAAAGGAAAAATTTGGAGGGGAATTCATGAAAGCATACCGCATCCCGGTAACATTAAATTTTGCTAAGAGAAGGTTTGGGCTTGCAAGAATCATAATATTATTCGGATCAGAAAGGGAGATCAAACTCAGCTAAATGTAATTTGCATTAAACATTTTATTTAAAATGTCTATTTTTAAAGAAAATATAGGATTTAATGTGTATTGGCATGAAGGGAGAATTAGAATTAGCCCAAAATACACATTAAATCCAAGTTTTTGGAGGAGAGAGCATAAAGATTTTTTAAAATCTATTTCTCCTTCCTTCGACCCCCATCAAAATTTTATTTAATTCTTCACAGAGCACAGCGAGTAGATTTCTGCTTCTTCGCCCTTTTAATGCGTTCAACTTGGTTTTAAGCACGCATCAGAAAGCAGCTCATGATGAAAGCCTTTTGTTGTCTGCAGACAGAAATGTCAGAAACTTAGCCCTGGTCAGTGCAAGGTATAAAAGAACTCCCCCTAATGCCATCTGTCCTTCAAGATCAAGTTCTGCACAGCTGCATACCCGAGATGGCCTGGGATCACCTGAGTAACCTCTGGGTGATGTTCATATTTGAGATGTGACCTAAGATGGGGAAGAAAGGGGAGAAATAGCAACATGATACTTAACAGATTCTGGCCCAAGCGATCACACATTTTGCTTCCTGCAACTCATAAATCCATTATCTTCAAACTGGGCTGCTCACATTGCAGGCATTCCTCTTTAACAGCTGCAAATGATAAGCTTTACTCTATATAGCTTTCTTTAAAGTACTTTAGAGATATGATTAACCTATATATATACATATATATATACACACACACACATACATATATATTTTATGATAGTCCCTATTTTTTCTGTTTGTCTATAAAAGATGTAGAGATATCAGTGGCCCATCATTTTTTATTGACCCTATGAATGGGTCCTTCAAAGCTTCCCCATTCTACAGAGACTCTAATTTCAGTAATCAGACCATATCTTAAAAAATAAACTTTTAAAAATTATAGAGCTGGATCACCCACTACAATTTACCATTCTACTATTACTCAACCTGAAAAAAAGAAGGAAATCCTGCCATTTGCAACAACATGGATGAACTTTGAGGACATTATGCTACGTGAAATAAGCCAGGCACAGAAAGACAAATACCAGATGATTTCACTTATATGTGGAATCTAAAAAAAAAAAACAAGTCAAACTTCTAGTAGCAGAAAGTAGAATGTTCACTACCAGGGGCTGAGGGGTGGAGGGACTGGGAAGATATTGGTCAAAGGGTACAAACCTTCAGCTGTAAGGTGAGTTAAGTATTGGAAACTTAATGTATAGCTTGTTGACTATAGTTAATAATAATATATTATATATTTGAAATTTGCTGAGAGTAGATTTCCAGTTTTCTCATCACACACACACACAGACACAGACACACACAAAAGGTAATGATGGGAGATTATGTATGTGTTAATTAGCTTGATTGTGGTAATTATTTCACAATGTATACATATATCAAAACATCATATTACATCCCCTAAATGAGTACAATTTTTATTTATCAATCATACTTCAATAAAGCTGGGAAAAAATAATAATTTACTCTTCTATTTTTCCCCATGGAGAGAAATTTTTTACCTAGAACATTCTGTTACAACCAAGAATTTTTAGAAAAAGAAATGTGCGAGAACTAGTTTCTCGCAGTGCTTGGGTAAGGTCAGCACATATTGATATCCAAGGACAATATTTAGATACAATTGTTTTCATAACTTTTAGGTAAAAAAATAATAAAACCAACAGAGTTCTCCTTTTCCAATCTGTTAAATAATCATAGAATCATAATCACTTAACTTGGTGGACAGTCTACAGTAACATACTCAAGCCAACTCACAACTGGCTGGCAAGAGCCAATGTGTACCTGTCTTCCCAATGCCTTACTCAGCAATAGAAGGTTGGTAGTTTCAAATCTGCTATGATGTGAGTATTTACACCTTGAACACTGGCAAATGCTTCCCTCCCTATCCCTACTCCCAGGAACTGGCTGTTAAATATTTACCAGCACACCACAACTTTAGCAGAACTGTGTCCAGCCTTGGACTCCAATGCTGGTGAGTTATTTCTGGGAATTCCAATCATCAAGAAGCATTAAATACTTAAGAGTGACTATTGTGCTCAGCCGTAAATAGATATGGATGAGTAACATAGAGCAGGGGAAAAATGCAAATGATTATGCTTGTTAAACTAGTTTTAATAAAACCGCCTTCTCATTCAATATAACAACTACTATTAAACAGGATAAATTCAACCTCCCGCAACAGTGACTGCCAGCAAGGGCCGCTGAGAAGTGTGGAAAAATTGAGAGTAAAGAATCCTCTGAAAATAGCCTTTCTTAATAAAAATAAAAATATGGCTACTATGTGTGTTTGCTCTTTTCTTTCCTCTGAAGAAAAAAAATTACCTCACACATTAATACAAAAATGAAAACAAAAACACCAAGAATCTTTCCATATGTTTTACATTAGTAGAAAAACTTTCAGAAAAAAAGTTGTTAACTAAAGTGGGTTTACATTTTACTCATCATCATTCATTCTGCTTACTTGCCTATTTTGCCATTCTTGACTTTCAGTGTTACACATCCTTCCAGGAAAGTTTAGTAGTAAAACCATGGAGGGAGTTTAGCTTTTATTGATTCTGAAAGAACAATATAACAAGATACTGACAATAACAAACAGATACGAAATTGTTTCAGCCTGGAAACAATTGCAGCCATATAACCCTTGGTGGCCTGTTTTTTATGAACTTTTATTTTTCTCTCCACAATGACTAGCACGGGAACTATCACCCATCCAATCTAGCAGCTTCTCATTGCTCAGGAAATGGTTAAGCTACTGCAGGTCAGCCCGGCACCCCCTGGTAATGCTTTGATTTGTTTCTCACACAAAACCAATTTGAGTCATTTATTTTACTAACAACTCCCAGCAGAATCAAGGCACTGGACGAGTCTCTTTTTAAGATAAATTTACCCTCACACTTGACTTTGTCAAGAGAAGGTTTCCTCTGAGAAGGATATAGATTTCATGAATTTTCGTTAAGTATCTGTAGAGCCTTTACTTAATATTAAGGAATTGAACAATTTAGCTATTTTTTTAAGCAACCACACAATCCCAGTCTGGCTTAAATTAATACTGTTTCTGACACATAAAAGTTTGACTCAGAAAATCTCTGGGGTAAACAATCCAAATGTAATAATTACTCCAAATGCTTCTAACCACAGAACAGGAGAACGTGCCTCCTTGAGTCTTGATTTCAGTCAGTCAGCAAATATGCAATGGATTCCTTTACACAGGTGATCTTGTAATTGGTGCTATATAAGTTATTCTTATTTGAAGGTTGCAAATATTTTGTCTTCCAAAACAGAGCCTCCAAGGAAAAAAAATCAAACAGTTAACAGTATACTTCTCAAATAACAGCTCTTGTTTCAAAATGGGTGATTCATAGTTGAGTCAGCGTCTGCTTGCTGGAGGGTCACTGTAGGAGCAGCCAGGAGGGAGGGTGACTTCTCTGGTGATGCTACTGCCCCTCCAGAATTATCTTGAAGCTAACTAGCCAGTGGCTTCAAACCACATACATCTGAATAAGCAAGATTTTTGGTGATGGTTGAAGAAGAGAAAGGAGGAGGAAAAGAGGAAGGGGACCAATAAATTTCTGGACTTTGAGATTAAAATTATAATCTTTATTTTGTATTCCAATTTTAAAGTGAACTAAGTTTGCCACAAGCCACCCTCAAACAGTAAGCACACCAGCCTGCACCAAGTCATTAACCTTTTAGAACCCACTCAAGGCAATGTAGTGTGACTTTATTAATGAATAATATGGTCTATAAAAGCTAACAAACACAGACACTTGCTATGATTCATCAAATTTAATATTCCATCAGACCTTTCAGTTTAAAGACCAATGATGTTTTTAAAGAATACCAGAACCCCAAAATGGAAGTCCTGTGCTCCAATTAAACTTAATGCATCAAAAAATAAAATCCATAAGAATTTATTGCTAGGTCAAAATTTTGAGTAAACAAACAATAAAAGAAATAACTGCTATGCAACATGAATTATAACTCCAGAAAATATTATTGAAACTGCAGACAACCAAGAGATGTAGCCCTTGAAAATAGCCTTGCTATTTAAGGCACACATTGTCTGTTGTGTTGCTAGGAGGCAAAAGACCCTATCGTAAAACAGCTGGGCTTCTTGTTCCAGGCAAAGGCAAATTCCACAATCAGAAACCGAATTAGAAACTTCTAGAATTCTTGCACTGTTTTACTTACTGACATTCATACTTTGGAAATCCATACTTATGTGCCTGACTTTTCTATAAGATCCCTTTTTGTAGAATTACAATGTACACATTTTCCCATGGATATTTTATAAGCTGTCTTACAAAAAGACAGCTTGCCTTGTTGACTTTTGGTGCCCATCTGCAAAGATTTCTGGACAAAGTTTTCAAATGTATTTTTGATTTAGAGATGCCTTTTTTCATGTTTTTCTCTTTTAAATATGTATGTGCTCTAGTATAAGAGGAAAAAATGATGCAGGAGAATTTTAGTGGTCTAGTCTGGCTTCATTTGATCTTCTGCTCAAAATCTAGGTCATGGTCAGGGCCTGATACATGCCAAAAATTAGTAGAGTTCCAAGGAAACATATTCACAGAGCCTAAGGTCCTTTTGTGGACAAAGAAAGAGGCCTATAAATTATGTCACCAGGCCAATCTGCCATGTCATCAAAGAATAATCCGAGTGGATTATTATCTTTTTCTCTTCAATTCATTCTGTAGATGTCTTAAGTGCTTTGCAAACTTTATTCCTCTTTATCTGGCTGTCAGATAGGTTATCTCTCATTTTACGAATGAAAGATCAGACACAGTGAAATTAACTGATGAGCTGAGGCTCTGATTAAACCAAATCAGGAGGCTACTGACATTAGGATCTTCCTATCAGTCAGAATGACATTTCTGAGCTCCTGGAATAGAGAATACCAGGTTATGTGAAATTTACTTGGTTCAGTTCTTTCTCGCAAACACATTGTTCATGGTGCCAAGTTCTCAAACATATTCCAAAACAGAGAATATGTGCATGTTCCTAGGTTTTTTAAAAATACATAACATAGAATATAGGAGATATTTTAACTGACATGGGAAATGAAAAACTACTATGTTACCACTGTGAAATGTGAATAATTCACTTATATCATCTGAGATTTGTGCTGCAAATTGACTCATGAACTGTAGGATAACCATAACAAAATAGTGTCCATATGACAAAAAGTGGATCAATTTTAAAAATTTAGCTATATGTCAATCTCTCTTAGAAAGAAAAAGAAGGCTACATTTCTGGTGAAAATTAGACTTATGTATAGAGAAAGTGTCTGATATGATTCAAAAATCATAGCATTTATGCTTAGCTAGAACTTTCAAAGACATATTCAAACCATTCATCTTAGAGTTGAAGTTGCTAAATTCTGAGAGTTTAGACAACTTAATTAATTTCTACCACCCTATTCAAGGCCACAGTTGACATAACGAAGTTCAACCCTTTCATTTCAATGGTAAATGGGCCACAATGAGAGAAAAGGGTTGAGCTAGCCACATTCTAAGCTCCCTTGCAGCTCTAACATCTGACTAGTTATTACCTCTTCTCAGGGAATACCCATGTCCCCTATTCCCATTGGGTGCTCTATCCATCCTTATCTTGTCCCTTAAACATTGAGAAACAGATGCATATCAATGTGTAGGGTACATTGCAAGCCACGTTTTTGTGAACTCTGGAGATTGTTGGTGGGGATTTTTGTTAGAAGGGACCAAGGAAACCCCAGAAACCTAGAGCATGACTCTTGTACTTTTAAAGGAAACAAGAAGACCATGGGAACAACCACTGGATGGCTCTGTGAAGCCTGGTGACAGAGTGGGGTGAGATCCCTGAATCTGCATGGTGGCCATGGTGGCAAGTGTCCATAGCCTCCCACGTGTTCCTGGGTGAGCCTCAATACTTGGGCTCCATTCACACCTGTAGGCCTTACTCCCACAGATGCAGCCAAGAACTGGACATTTTGGCCAAAGATGGAAGGATGGGGCAGCTACTCGAAGCCAGGAATATAGAGGTGGAGAGGAATGAGAGTTGTAGAAGATTCTGTTTTAGGAACTGACTGAGCATGCTCTCATACACAGCTGTGAGTCCTCACAAAATGCATTATAACATGCTGGCCTAGGAATGAGAAACCCAGAGGGCTTGTGTTTCCTTCATGTAATCATTATTTAATGCAACACTGTGCTCAGGACTGCAGATGCAACAGTGAGCAAAACCCAACAAGGTCACTACAGGCTTGTCACTTGTCTTTACTGGGCAAAGCTGCTGTACAATAAACTCATTCAACACAGCAGCAGACTCAGGAGTGTTTTGTCCTGAGCTCATCTTTGCCCAGAAATTCAGCACCCCTTTTGACTCTACACTCCAGAAATACTGAACTAGAACGGTTCTCCAAACTCTTCAATCTTCTCTTTGCTCTTACTTTTCTTTCTCACCACAACTATCTTCCTACTCCCTCTTTCCTGGTCAATTCCTTTGGATCCCTTCTTAGATACTCAGGAATCTCTTTTCCTTCAACCTCCACCAGGATGGAGCCTGGTGCCCTCATGTGTGCTCCTAGGCACCCCAGGCCTCTCTTATGGGAGCCTTCACTTGCCTCCTGCTCAGCGGGCTCCTTCACTGGGCCCTAAGCTGCATGAGGACAATGTTCCTCCTGTAATTCCTGCTATTTTATAGCCTGGCGTTAGCACAGGATCTGGCCACAGGGTCCAAAGGTAAACTGTATTTCAATGGAATTGGCTTCCTTTGTAATCCTGTGTATTTTATTTAATGCTTTAAAAAACGTTCTGAGTAGGCATCCGTAGGTTTCATCTGGCCGCCAAAGGGGTTTATAGTGGAAACAAACTTAATAACATCTGCTAGATGCTCAGTAAATATATTACAAATGAGTAATCAGAAAAATGAATGAAAGAACAAATGAAATGAAAGAAACTCCTCATTGCCCAGCAAAGAAGAAGCTTGACTCCAGGTCTGACATGGTGAGAACCTGTCCACACAAACATGATTTTAATCCACAAGGTGGTGGCATGAAATTGCAGAAAAGGTTCACCGTTTCTTGGATACCCAATACATTTGTGTCCTGTGGAAAACTCTGTTGGTTGCCTACTCTACCACAAGTCCCCTCCCCTTTCTTCCATACTAACAAGACTGCCTCCTATTATAGCACTAAAACAGCCAACACCCTTTGTGGTGTGTTATGGCAATGGGACCCAGTTCTGGTCCATATGATGTAAGCAGAAGCCCCAGAGGCTTCTGGGATATATGTCCTTTTCTGACAAGCAGAGAGTGATCTTGGAAAGAAGCCTTCTTTACCACCCTGCCTTTGAACACAACTTTGAGACTGTGTGAAGTCTAGGACTATGGTGTCCATCTTATGTCCAAGATGCAGTAAGTCTGAGGATGAAAAGAAAACATGCTGAGCATGGGGAAGTAGAAATGGAGAAAGACCCTGGGTCCCCAATAATCTGATTAAATCACAAAATCATCTATGAAACTCCCATCCCAAACATCTTATGTAAGAGATTCTTAAATTACTTATTATCTTCCCATCTTACACAGCAACACAACCCAATGACAAATTTTCCTACCATGGGATTCAGGGCAATGATAATGAATCAGTTAAGGATACAACTTCCCGTTTTCAGTTATCAGCTAACACTTCCCTCAGCAAAGTTCAGATACACTCAACAACTATTTTATCCCTAGAATACACCAGGCAGAAAAAAGGAGTGTTGGCTGTGTATTAGGGAAATTATTTTATGATATGATAGTCACTATCACCAGCAGACCTTCTGGAAGAACTTCTTTGTGTCTAACTATCCTGAGCAATAAAGTGATAGGCCAGTCCTGGATTTAAAGCAGTGTGCACAACACATATGTTTATTGTGGCACTATTCACAATAGCAAAGACTTGGAACCAACCCAAATGTCCATCAATGATAGACTGGATTAAGAAAATGTGGCACATATACACCATGGAATACTAGGCAGCCATAAAAAAGGATGAGTTTATGTCCTTTGTAGGAACATGGACGAAGCTGCAAACCATCATTCTCAGCAAACTATTGCAAGGACAGAAAACCAAACACCGCATGTTCTCACTCATAGGTGGGAATTGAACAATGAGAACACTTGGACACAGGAAGGGGAACATCACACACCGGGGACTGTTGTGGGGTGGGGGGAGAGGGGAGGGATAGCATTAGGAGATATACCTGATGTAAATGATGAGTTAATAGGTGCAGCACACCAACATGGCACATGGATTCATATGTAACAAACCTGCACCTTGTGCACATGTACCCTAGAACTTAAAGTATAATAAAAATAAAAATAAAGCAGTGTGCACAAAAGGTGAAGGTCCCATCTGAAATGGGAATGGGGAGGCTGCTGAGACTCACATGCAGCCTCCACCCATCGTTCTCCCCAACTCTAGCCTAGCTCCTAACATAACCTCCTGACGTTTTTTACTTTCTTATTTCTCAGTTCTCTCTGGGTATTGACATATCCCCCCATGGACTATAAGCTCCTTTGAAGTCAAGGACAGTATTCCAGGAATCACTGTTATCTTCCTGTAGTATCAGGGGGAGGAGGGGGTCAATAAATATGTGTTCAAAAATACTTTTTAAAAGGCTTAAGACTATTTGTAAGACAGAGTTGAGAGTATATAACAAAGCCCCTGAAGAGAAAGCACATACATGAAAACATCATTATAATTTCAAGTAGCACTGCAACAGCTGCATGAAGGAGAAAGTCAAAGTCACGCAGGTCCGAGTTGGAAAAGGAAGGATTTATAGAAGGTCTATACTTCTAACTAGTCCTGGAAGTGAGTAAGACTAAGACAAGAGGAGGAATAGAAGGGCATATGAGGCAGGACACATGGTGTGACAAGACAAGGGACCATTTCAGGAAAGCAAAGGATCGGTGTAGGGAAATTAGGAGATTAAATGGGAGAGGATATTTCATATCAAATGGTAGACATTGGTCCTTGTTGCCAAGCTGAGGAGTTTGAACTTTATCTTATAGGAAATGGGGAATCCATTGAAAGTTGTAGGAGACAGTTACAAACATATACCTTGCAAATACTATTTGCTACACTCTTTGCTGTGAAATATGTGTCACTCATTGATAATGCCAGAGGCTGTTATCAGTCAGGAGATTACTAGACAGTAGAATTATCTGGACAATAGTTTCCATCTTCCTGGCAAATAGGTTATACAGGACAGACTCAAAAGCCTTCTTATCTATGAATTATTGTTTCCTGCTAACAATCATATTTGATTTGAAGGAAAATTTTCCCATTACTTTTCCAGAGACAGAAATTAAGATTACAGTCACTCTTTTATCCTTCATTTTTGACCTCAAGGGCAGAGGTCTATAATAATCCTACACCCCTTTGTATAGCATATCATCACATAACTCCACAAAAAATCCTTCTCATATTTCATTATTTTTTCCCTCCTCACTCAGATCCTCATCCCCATTCTTCTCACCCTCATAATAGTCAATTTAATATTTTGATGTGTGCATATATTTTCATATATCTACTGTTTTTGTACTCAACAAATTTTTATATTTGTTTTTAAAATTTAGACAAATGGAATTTTAAATATCATTCTCTCTTTATCACTCATAATTTTGCTTTAAAAATTTACCCATATTGCTATATTTACATAAAAAATATTGCCTCCACCTGCTGCACGGTATTCCAGACTGCGACAACCCAGTGTACTGATCCATTCCCCTGGTAGAAGGCATCAAGTTTGATTCCCCATTATCACAAATAATGCTAAAAAGACATTTGCATATATGATCCCTTTGTGAAAATTTCTCTGGGATATGTGTTCAGAAGTGGGATTGCAGTATTAGGGTAACTATATGATTTATTTTCCCAAGAACACCCTGGGAAATGAAAACGGCACTATTAATAATTATGTCAGAACCTCAGACTTTCCCTGCTACCCTGAGTAAGAAAGGGCCCCTTGTCACCTTAGTCTTATGACATACTCATACTTAATTTCATCAAGATTGTCAGGTTGCTTTCTGAAATAATCATACTCATTTCCTCTTCCCTCAATAACGAAAGAGTTTTCACAACCCCACATCCTTGCAAACACTTGGCATTATTCAGTTTTCTAAACTCTGACGTTCTCATGTGTCTAGAGTAGCCAATTGTTCTGCTTATAAATGAATTTGAACACCCCATCAAACACCAGTTCATCATTTGAGCTTCATACTGTCTGCATATATTTCTATGGTGTTTCCTGTTTATTTCTGGTCAATTTGCAGGAGCTTTTTATAGATTCTAGATATTAATTGTGTCAGGTTTTTTTTTGTCAAAGTCGGTTTTAAGCATTGCAAACATCTTCTCCTAGTCTATCATCTGTCCACTAATGTGATGAAGCTTATGGTTTACTGTTGCCAGCGTCATCATTTTCTCTTCAAATAAATAAATAATATAAATTTAAATAATAGATTAACAATTCTCTTTAAATCTATAGGAAGATATTATTATCTTCTTCCCCAGTCTCTGGCTGACTGTCTAGCTCTTTGCACATTCTTTTTTAAACAATGATAAAGTCTATAATGACTTTTGGCAAGTCACTGCCATCCCTCATGACAGTGGTTCTTAAATTGAACATCACCTGAACCACATGGGGTGGGGCCAGACTCCGCATCTTTAACCAGCTACCCAGGGAATGCTGATGCTGAAATCCAACAGCCCCATGTAAAGACACATGGCCTAGCATACAAAACACTGGGGCCAGCAACATGGGATAATAGTGCTGAAAGAGAGCTTGGAGATTCCCTAGTTCAACCCCCGCACACACATTCCAAGTCTTGAGAGGACAAGCACCTTGACCAAGAGGCCAAAGCTTCAGGCCTCCTGCCTGATGCCAGGCCGGGGCTCTTGTCATCACAACAGGCAGGACGTGAAATACCTCTATTACTCCAGTGCTTCCTTATTGACATATCCTAATCAGGAAGAATCATTCCATTTCATATACTGTATAGTGAGCCCTGTTTTCGTTTTACTGTTGAATTTTTATCCAAGGCTTCGGGTGGCAAAAAGATAAAATGTTTTCATCTTAGGATGTCATTATTATCAGCACGATCTAATTTAGGAGAGCAACATGCTTATTTCTTGTATTTTCAACATTTTTAAAGTAAAGCAAAAGATCCTCCTCCCTTGTCATGAATAGCATCTCTGAAAATAGTCCACCAAACCTCCAGAGTCCAGTGCAAACAAAACTTGGCTCCATGGCGTCCCCCTGTTTCGTATTCACATGATGCAAAACACATGGGCCAAATTTATGTCACCGCAATTTGCCTGGCAGCGAGCATCTAAATCACCAAGGTTTGCAGCTCCACGTTTTAGGATGTCGTTTGCAATCCTGTAGCCAAGAGCTCTGAAGGAACAAGCTCACATGAAGGGTCGTTAGCCAGCCGGATGTGATGGGGCTGTTTTAGCAGAGAACTAATTAGTATGCTGCAAGGTATCTGCATATCTCTCAAATAGACATTGTTTGTGTCTTTCCTCAGTGACAGGGGGAGATTGTTCAGTAGAACACCTTACCTTTTAATATGCGGGGTTTGTTAGAAGAACAGCTCAATTCATATTTCCCCTGGTTTGATGGTAAGTGAACAGCAGTGGCAATATTAATCTGTAGTAACCTGTCAGTGAACTCTACAGCTAATATGATGTAGTTATGATTTTACCATCAATCAGGACTGAACAGGCTCTGGGCAATCCTTACAGCACAGCCTCAAAAAATCTAATTGTGCAAAAGCTTCATTGGTTTCCAACATTTCTTTTTATCTGTCACAGGCTTTAGGCCTAATACACAACCTTTTATTATTGGCCTTATTGCATTAGCTTGTCGGACAAAGAAGAAAAGGCTAAAGCAGAGAGTTCCCCTGCATTCCATCATTTGTTTGCATGCAGGATTTTATTTGACAGTGCTGTATTGTTTTAGATGTAGATAAAAATTATTCAGACATATGGCATCATATGAACTTTTGAACTGCCAATTGCCAATGTGTCCTAAAGGACTGGAGGCATTTACAAATTCTGCTCTACCTACAAAGACAGAAATGCTATATGGACGAGCCAATAAGGTCTCCTGGGGGAACTGTATTTTAGAATCAACATAATCTTGCATGTTCTCCTTGACCAGTTTTTATGCAGGGGAGGAGTAAAATCGAGAGATGGAACATTAGCAGCTGAGATTATTTTTAGCCAAAATGAAGGTTGAATATTTGAGAAATTAAAATGGAAAAACAGTTCACTTTCTCTGAGAACCCGCATGCACAGCATGAAGTAGTATGGAGCCACATGGTGTCCCTTCATCCCTTCATGTGCAGAATATTTTTCTGGGTGTCTGAGATGCAGTGAGATTCAGTTCCAATGAGAACATGTGCATAAAACACAAATCCACATCAAAGTAGCTCCAGCCTTGAGACTACTGGGTTGGAAGGAACTGTAAGACTTAAAACATATAAAAGCATTTAGGAAGATGAACTATTAACTTTATCTATTTAGGCATTTTAATCTTTTGCATCTTAAATGCAATTGGGCTTTTGGAACTGGGAAATTGCTAATCAGCATGTTGGGTTAATGTTTCTATTTTAAAATGTGCACATTTAGAAATAACAGCCGGCCATAAAGTACATATTTATGTTTGTGATTTAATGTATCACAAACTTTATACTTTATTTCATTCAGCTTCACAAAGAGACCACGCTATTTTTTTTTGCAAGCGTTATATAACTTTTGCAGCAGCTTTATGACTCAAGAAACACATACAGCAATAAATCAGATATGTATACAATGCCTAAGTTTTTCAAATTTGAAATGTCTATTAATGAAAAAATGTAAGGATTATATCCATCTCTTACACTGTCCTAACTCATTTAAAGATTCGACTGAAAATTCCTGTCCATTAATCAGGAAAAATCTGCACAGAATTATACCGATTGTCGTTTGAAACACTGCACCCTTGCTTCAAAGGAAACATATTGTGACTAAGGGCACAACAACAGCACAACTGAGTGTTAACCCTTCACAAACCAGTGTGCACATTGTCTACAATCTCATAAAAATAGCTACACAAAATAAGGAAATGGCTATGGCATCCTGCAGTAAGTGTGCAGGAACACGCCTTGGGACTACTGAGGTGGCTGCTGGAGGAGAAAGATGAAAACAGGATGTTAAATGGTTGCAGCAGTGGCGGCAGCTTTGAGAGTTCTCTGGCCCCATCTTCATCATTGTTATATGAGCTTTTTCTTAAAAAGGTTGTCTCTAGAGGGTTCTTTTCAAATATTTAAATCTAAATGATCTTAAGGAAGACCACCTGAAAACATCCCAGCTTTGTCAGACCTCTTATAAATTTATAGCTTCTAAGGTAAGCCTTCCTGACAATGTGGCCAGCACCCCACTCACTAGTGAAGGCTTTTGTCAGTGCAGGAAAATGTTTGCATTTGTCAGAGTAAGTTTAGTTCCAAGGTATCATAGCTAAAAAGAGCATTGGATTCTCTTGTGCTGTCCTTGGCAAGAAAAACATGACAGAGAATGTCCATATGAGCAGTTTCAAAATTTAAAAACTAGAAAAGACTGTGAAACTAAATAACTATTGAAAAATGGGAAATTTAGGGTGGGGCGTGGTGGCTGATGCCTGTAATCCCAGCACTTTGGGAAGCCAAGGCAGGCGTATAGCCTGAGCCCAGGAGATCGAGACCAGCCTGGGCAACATGGTGAAACACTGTCTATACTAAAATACAAAAAATTAGCCGGGTGTGGCGGCATGTGCCTGTAGTCCCAGCTACTCAAGAGGCTGAGCAGGAGAATAGCTTGAACTCAGGAGGTGGAGGTTGCAGTGAGCCAAGATCGCACCAATGCACTCCAGCTTGGGCAACAGAGCAAGACTCTGTCTCAAAAAAAAAAAAAAGGGGGGGGGGGGCGGGAGGGATTTATACAGTCTAATGCAGCTATTGCTTAAAATACATATAAATATATCTACAAAATTATTAAAATTAAAAAATGCCTACAGACACATGGATAATATACATGTCATTTTCAAGTCAAATGATAGCAACAGTGAAAGTTCTCTCCAGAAATAAAAAATGCTAAGCAACTGAAAAAATGTTATTTCTTCAACATTCTCCTTGGACAAAAGGAGAGTGGGATAAAAGGTAACTGAATTCATCTTATGAATGTCTCTAAAACTGTAAGTTGAGAAAATATGTCTTTCAAAAGAGTTGACAGAAAACAAGGGCAAAAGGTTCATAGAAGAGAATGTAAAGTGAAGACATGGGGGCAGAATGGTGAAATGTTTTTATAAAGGACTACCTGATCATAGTGACAAAGGTAGATTCAGAATTATTGGGGAAGAAAGGAGAAAAGCTTAGAAAGCCAACACATTAATTAGTAAGTTTGAAACATAGATAATAAATATTATTAAATAAATTGTTTATATGTTCGAACATCTATCTATATATGTATATACTATATGTAATATATTTTACCATTTTATGCTAACAAAGAATTTTTCTAGCAAAATATTACCAGCGTATCTTAGGTACATATAATTTTAGTGGATTTCATCCCCCTTGAGAATATGTTCTAGATCCCAGAGAATTTAATACAGTTTCATCTAATTTATGTTTTTAAAAATATACTCATGTTTGGAAGGTATAAAGAACAATAATTACTCCAGCAATATTGCTGAACTGAGAATAGAAAGAAATGAAAAGTAATATAAAAGTCATAATGGCAAAATGTGTTGAAGTTCAGCAGCCAAGAGGGAAACACAATTGTAAGCTCAGTTGGTCAGGTCACAATGAAACTGATAAAAAAATACAAAGATTAATTATAAAATTATTGGGAAACGTCAAGTAATGTATGAATCATTGACATAGGATCAGTCAGATTCCTCTGGTATTTTGCAGCAGAAAAATGAGAAGAATGGAACTAAAGTCTTCAAATACATTTAATTGCATTCCTTTTTGGATATGTAATATCAATACAAAAAGTTTCGATCAATACTGTAAGTCAAATGAAACATATGCCATGGTCAAATGAAGCATTTGGTTGTAGTATATGAAACTGCCATTTTGTAGGTCAAAATTGGTTGAACTTTAGCAATTTCATAAGGTTCATTTATTGTAATATATGTTATAGCGTAGGCAATTTAGGATCATTTTTGAAATCAAATGGACATGTATGTATCCCATTTCAGTTCTACTACTTTACTAGCTGTGAATTCTTAGACAATTGGATGCATTAATTTCTCTGAGCTTTACTATCCCTACCATACAATAGGCATAATAGTATCTATCTTGGAGTGTTGTGTGGATTAAATTAGTGCCTCACACAGGGCTTTCCCCCCACATAACAAAAAGGTAGTTCCCAAAACATTTATTTTAAAGTCAATAGTTAAGAACTCAGAAAGGAGGGAGCTGAGGTTCAACTAAACCTTCTGAGATGCCCCACAATTTTCAGTGTTCTGAAGTTTTGGTCACCTTACAGAAAAACCACACTGAACAGAAGCCAGCTGTCCTTAGAGGTGAGGACATCCCACCTGAATATCTGCTTGAGATCAATGTCAGCTTTATTTTTTAAAGATAACCTGGATTTTGTTTCCACATCCCATTCTGCCAGGGACAGCAGTAGGATTTAAAATAACCAGAAAGACACACAGAATAATTCTTTGAAATTCAATAGCTGTTAAATTAGGGAAGGAGGTTTAAGAGGGGGGCGGGGAGCAGGAGCTCATGTAAAGCCCCTCACACTTTGTAAGCAATCTGATAACTTCTGAATGCCTGATTGTATTATTGCCACTGGCCTTACATATGTGGGTTAATTTCCTTCAGGGTTTACTTTCTCATACCCCATCCAGCCAGAGAAGTCAGTGCTTAGTAAACTCTGTAGGGTACTGGTGGGTGATATCTTCTCAGTGGAGAACCGGTTTCAAACACCTATTCTTTTTTCTCAAACAAATCTGCAGAGGAGTACATCCACTGTCTATAAGATTTCTGTATGAAAAATATAGTGCCCTGAAAGTTAATCCAACAATGTGCCTGGGGCTGTGATAGGTGATCTCCAGGCAAAATTTCATTCTCACAAGTCTATGTGTTATCATTGCCATTTAGAGATGAGGAAACAACCTTACGTACATCACACTACTAAGGTAGTAGGGGATCCTTGAATCTGAGATCTCAGCCAATATACCCTGGTGCCTCTAAAAATCAAGACAGGTATCTGTTATAGAGGTTTTATTTTTTTCTTTTGAGTAGAATTTCCACATCAAATAATCAATAAAGATAGACTATATTTTCCTATTTCATTTCCACCATCCTTTAAAATGGGTCAAAATCATCCTGCCTTCCACTAACGACTAAAAGGGTGATCATTTTCTTATGTGATTCCCACTGTTTTACCTTTAAAGGAGACTCGCTCAATGAACTGAATTGTTTTCAACCTTAGCTTTTCTCCTTCCAGTTTTCATCATTGGGTATCATTCCACTTCAGCAACAGTTCCCCTATACCATAGGTTTTCCTGGTGTTAAAAAATATCAGACATCGCCCACTTGCACCTTTAGGAACTTTGCAAGCCAAGGCTCCCCAGCACAGATCAATATTCCACATTAGAGAAATGCAGGAACAAGCCAATAGAATTAGCAGAGTAATTTACTGTGCCTCGGCCGCAGCTGGCAGGGACCGCAGAGGGAAGCAAGCAGATGTTTGTTTGCTAATGGTGGCTTCCTTGAGTTGTCAGAGCCCAGTGCCCCAGACCTTCATTAGCCAGTCTGTCCAGCTTAATAAAAAAGGATAAGGGGGTTTTGACTGTGCTCATTTGGTAATGTCAATTGATTTGTTTTCTACCACTCATATAATGTTCCAGGCTTTCCATAGTTACAATGTGGAATGATTGCACAAAATTTTTAATTTGTTGTATTGGAAAGGGGAAAATCTTTAATGCAGATGAATCAGAAATTGTTATTGGGGTCATAGTTTCCAATATATGTGTTCAAGAAATTGTGGCCAATTATCTCCCACACCAAGCTTGGAAGACAGAAAATAAAATGGCAGCAAGAAACACTTGGAAGAGCATGTGGATTTTCTTTCATTATAGCACTGCAGCAATTTATAGAAGTTTGATTTTCTCTCTCCAAAAAACATGAATAAACTTGTAACAAAACATAGAGTCAAGGAAAACTGTGTTTCCTTTAGATTGATCTCTGTCTTGCCTACACATGCAGCCTCCTAGGAGGAAAACCAAGACTTCAAGGGGCACAATGCCCCTTTTGAGAGACTGATGCTGAGATAGCACACTATGAACCCATGGTGAGGCTTGGTACCTGCTTTCGTTTTTGTTTCCTCATCTGGATCTTATCTATTCTATCGAGATTTTATCCATCAAAAAGTTTTTACCCAAGATACCTCTTCTGAAGCTTACTACAGCAAGGCTCTAAGCCAGGTTCATGAGGGGGAAAATCTCATATAAACAATAACAATTCAGGAAGACTGGTGAATTGTTATTCACCAGTTATTCAGGTGAATAAACTTTGGAGGACAGAGTAAGGGGAGGGTGTTTAAAATAGGAAAAGACGAAACATTATTTAAAAAAAGAGTGCCACTTCAGCTTGAAATCTTGGTAGGACTTAGCCAGAAGTATAGAAGGAGAGCATTCGAGGGAGGGAATGCCTCAGACAAGGTCACAGACTTGGGGAAGAATGAGATTTTTGTATTCTGAGAACGGAGAGGAGTCGCTTTGGCTGGACAAAAGATGTGGGTGGCAAAGTGGTCAAAGACAAGAAGCTAAAACTTGAAACACTTTGAATGCCAACCTCAGCCATAGGGACTTTATGTGGTAGACCCCTGGGTACCACTGAGGGACTCCAAGCACCATCGGCCCAATGAGTTCTGTGATGCAAGAAGGTAATTGGTCATCAATGTGTAGGCTGAATGCATGGGTACAGATTAGCAGGAAGTTAGAGGACAATGGAGGCATGAACTAGAGTGATAACAATAGGAATGAAATGGAAGTGAAGGTAAGTGTTACATGTTAAGGGGATAGAAAATGCAGCACTTAATGCATTTATGCTCAAGTGGTAAAGGGCACTGACTTGTGCTCTTATCCAAGGCATTGTCTCCCTCGAAGGCTCTCCAAATGACTAGAGGGAAACAGTAGTAGGGCTGTGGCCCAAGAGGAAGAAAAAGTTGGTGTTAACTGAGACTGAAAACCTTGGGAACTGGATATCATTAAACAAACAGACCAACAAAGCAATGAACTGATCTGCAGACACTGTTGAGCACCTCAGCATGTCAAGTGCTTTTCGGGCACCATTTCTTCTTATGTTCACAATTTTTATTGGCAACTATGTTATTCCCACTTTGTTTCTGAGGAAACTGGGGCTCAGATAATAACCAATTTGCTTATATTCACACAGATAAAATGTGACACAGTGATTGTTTGAACTCAGCTCTGTCTGGCTCCAAAGCCTATACTGTGTACCTATTCCAGAGGTTTTCAATTTGTGTTCTGAAGAATTCTGGAGATCCTCAGAGGGTCCCGGAGTTACTAGGAAGGGCATGAAGGAGATTGGGCCTTGGGCCCTCATCTTGGCTTCCTTTCTTAATATTTCCTTTGATGAAGGAATTCTAAAGGCAAAATCAGCATGTTCTACTCTATCTCAAAAGAAGAGAATGGCTTGCTTTCAGACATACTGAATTTGAGGGGCAAATGGGACAAATGGAGGTGTCCAAATGTAAAATATAAAGAACTGATCTTAGGGATGAAGATATAGGTTCAGGAGCACGTGTGTGGAGGAGATCAGTGAAAGAGGCTGTCTAGTGCCATACTGGTATTAGCTTTCAAATATTAGGAGTCACATTCTAGTGGGTCTAAGATGTGTGATCACATCCAACTGGCATGCGCAGGAAGGGCTAAAAGCTCCTACTTGCTTTGTAATGCTCTCTGCTTCTCTCTTCAATGTCCATACACCTCTGCTCCCACCAGCTTCATATCCAACTCATCAAGAGCACTTGTGTTTATTCCCAAACCAGTTTTTGTCAGTTCCATTTGTTTTGTAATTCATAATTTTGTTGAATATATAAATCAATGCAATATGAATGCAAAAGGAAATAAAGTGGTTTAAATGAAAATAAGTTGAACTGTTTGGAAACAATAAGGCAAGCTACTTTGCTTTGAGTAAATGAGGTAGGAATGAAACTGTTGTATCAGGGGCAGGACATTAAAAACTAGACAGATTCTGGGCTTCCCAAGTGTCTTTAAATTCTTACAGCACTAAGAAACTAAAATTGGAAGTTGCTGATGACACATTGTGGATGCAGCTTGTACAAGTAAGGTGACTTGGACTCCAAGCATCAGACCTTGGCCCTACCTCAAAAGCATGGGAGATAAATGTATATTTGTAAGTTTTAAATAAAAAGAAAATGTTTCCTGTTTTATATGTGTCACTTTTTATGATGCCACACTTCAAATGATGGCCCATCAGTGAAAAGAATGTGTTTCCTTCTCTTTCCTGTGGCCTCTGACTATTTTATATGAAATGAAATAGGGCATTAGAAACAGCTCTCATAGGAGAATTTTCAATAAATTTTGCAAATAAAAAAATTCAAAAATTTTGCAATCCCCTAATTAATCTTTTATTAACCTACTACCACCAGTCTTGACTAAGTCAGATGAGAATGCAGTCATCACGTATTTCTAGTCTGTGGACAGAAAAGGGATTTTTACCACTTGAGCTTAAGTCCATCCCTTGATTCCTTCAATCCTTTGGTAAAACCAGCTAGAAAATTTGGCAAGGAACAGAAAATTGTTGAACTGGTTTGAAGCTTCCCAGGACTTATAAATATGGGATGGAGGCAGAGGAGTGAGAGTTTAGCTTTTAAATAACTTAATTATCATTTACCTTTGTAAAATCATGTGAAAAAAAGTCTTCTTACTGTAAATATATGTAAGTAGTTGTGCCTATTACTAACAGGCATAATTCTGCCAATCGCCATTATGACATAAAATAAGGTTCCCAGCTAGCAGGAAATGGACTGTTGTGAAGGCATTTCTGTGTGTGCAAGGTCGGATTTTACTTTGCTGCCCCAGAGAAATACGAGGAGTTGGAGCACTCAGGAGGAGAGGCCACGCTGCTCCACCGCAGCTGCTGCATTGTGACCCGGAAGCCCTGAGCGCCCAGCACCACGAGGCCTGTGTGTCTAATTGGCACTGCAGCCAGGAAAGCCTCCTCCCTCTGTGGGCCCCATGCAGGACTGCCAGAGTCAAAGAAGGGGGTTGGGGAGAATATGGTGCATGTGAGTGTGTGTGTGTGTGTGGGTGGGTGGGTGTGTGTGCGCGCGCATGTGTATGTGCATGTGTGTGGTGTGCGATCACCTGCTTCCCTTCCCTTGTTGCCATGGGTTACGAAGCCCATAGCTGGAGAGCAGGGCCAAGCACTTGAGGTGGAAATAACTGCGTCAGCCTCTGAAAAAAGAAATTAGAAATAAGGAGCCTGGAAACAATGGCAAAAGAACAAAAATCAACATCCCAAGGCAGCCCGACTGTGAGCAAGGAAGCCAGGCAGCCAAAAGGAGGGCGGCTCTTCATAAATCTCACTTTCACCAGACATGTTGATCTAAACAGTGATGACGAGAAAAGAATGAATGCAAATATCTACGGCAATCCTGTGTCTCCACCCGCTTGGCCTTAGGTCTATAATCCAACTTGGAGAAAAATAAACAAAGTCTGTGAAGAGTTAAGTCAACAGCTGTCAGGGAGTCCAGGACACACATGGCATTATAGAGTACCAGGAACAGAGGGGAGAGGTGACACCACCAGGAAGGAGGCTGTGACCTTGGGGAGGCCACCATTTAATTGGGCATCTTGTGTCTGTAAGTCAGGCTTGTTGTGCACCCTGCACCCAAATCCTCATTACTCTTCTTATTTGATAGCCCATCAGTGAAAATAATGTGTTTCCTTCTCTGTCCTGTGGCCTCTGACTATTTTATATGAAATGAAATAGGGCATTAGAAATAGCTCTCATAGGAGAATTTTCAATAAATTTTGCAGATAAAAAAAATTCAAAAATTTTGCAATCCTCTAATTTTGCAGATTAAAAAAAAAAGGTTCAGATAGGTAACCCAACTTGGTTTTTGTTTGTTTTGTTTTGTTTTGTTTTCAGAGAAAAATAGGAAAAAAAGAAGACTTAAATGATGCAGTGTATGTTTACTTGTAACAGTCTCAGATTGGAATGCAAGGAGAGGATGATCCTGCATCTCTCCAGACTGAGCTGTCAGGAAAATAAAGAACTTGGATCCTTGCTTTTCTGATGGGCCACCACTGCCTTTGGATGGAAGGACAAAAGCTGCTTTCCACCAAACCTCATGGCTGGTAGGACATTGGGAGGCAGGGTAGGAAGGACATGGTGGTGGGGTGTGGTCTGCGAGACTTTCGTGTCTTCCAGGAGCAATTTCTTCCTTCTTTGACCCCATCAAAGGAGATGAATCCCAGGTTCTTGCAATACATGTTTATTTCAGCCATCTTCTCCTTCCTAGGTTGGGGCAAAACTGTGTTCTGTGATCACCATCTGCCATTGGTAGGAAAGGATTCCACTGGGGGTGTGTGGCTAATTTGTGTGCCTAAAGAAAATGGATTTTGAGGTGCTGCATTACTGACTAGCCACTTGCCATCTTCCTCTCCTGCCCTATCTCTCACTGGCTAAATACCATGCAGTAGCCATTCTCATTTTGGTTTCCAGTGTATTTTGCCACCTCAGAAATCTAGACTCTCACATTCAAACCTATGGGAGAATGGTGTCACTTGCATGCTCAGGCAGCTATTGTGGAAACTCACTACCTACCCTGTGCCAGTAGAGTAGAGATAACAGATATGGCTATAGGACTGTCCTAGAGAAAGTTCATGTCAGAGAGAGCTGAGCCTGTCTCCTTCACAAAGGTGCAACAAGGTTGCCAGCCCTTTTCTCTCCTCTGAGTTCCAAGGGCAGAGCACAAGGAGGAGAGCACAGGCTAAGTTACTTAAAGGGCAAATAAACTATTCTGCAGGTGTCTGTGAACCTTTATCAAGAAACACTAGAGAGCTCTGGACACTGGGAGTGGTAGACTGCATCTTGGAATGCAAACTGTCCCAGGAAGCCCCAGGTAACAGGTGCCTGGATTCATAACCCATTAGAACTACCACGGCTATTCCAAATATTTCAGAAAAGAGTTGAACTTCTCTTTGCTAAAGAAATTAATCCAGAACCAAAATCCTGCTTTGTTAATGGCTAAATAGCCTTGAGATGGATTCCTCAGCAAAGTCCTTTGATCTCAGTGATCCTTCTGGGAGCTGCATATTTCTTTCAGCAATCAAAGTTCATAGATCTTTTTCCTTCCTTCAGGGGTCCATATATACTCTGTGAGTTTTTCAAAATCATTATACTACATACCCCTCTATTTCACTTCACTCGTTTCCTCTTTTCCCTTTCTCCAATCACTCCTTTTAGCTGCCTTCATTTTGATTCCCACACAGAAGTGATAATTTCTTGGAGCACTGGGATTTAACATCACAAGAAGAAGAAACATTCAGACAGCACCCGCCATGCGCCATCTGCGCCAGTGCAGGAATACAGCTGCAAACGTAGCAGATGAGCTCCTCATCCTCACTGCACCCATCTAGGGAGTAAGAAATGTCTGGGGAAATGAACTTTCAGCTGAGAAGGAGGAAAGTTGAAAAATGGGCAAAGGGAAAAACAGGTACAAAGGCCCCAAGTCAAGAGAGAGTGCAGCATGTATAAGAAACACACAGGAGTTGAGTAAGGGGGAGCATATAAAGCAAAGGAGGGTGGCTAGGAGAGCAGATATGGGAAGAGGCTGGCAGGGACCAGGCAATTATGGAAGCCTGTCAACCTCTGAAACCACATCAAGGAATTAGACTCTAACCTGTGGGCAAAGGGAGCCATTGAATGCTGAAAGCACAAAAAGATTCATATCATTGAAAGATGAATGCAAAGGGCCGGGTGCGGTGGCTCATGCCTGTAATCCCAGCATTTTGGGAGGCTGAGGTGGGAAAATCACAAGATCAGGAGTTCAAGACCAGCCTGGCAACATGTTGAAACCCCCATCTCAACTAAAAATACCAAAAATTATCTGGGTGTGGTGGCAGGCCCCTGTAATCCCAGCTACTCAGGAGGCTGAGGCAGGAGAATTGCTGGAACCCAGGAGGTGGAGGTTGCAGTGAGCCGAGATCATGTCACACACTCCAGCCTGGGCAACAGTACAAGACTCCATCTCAAAAAAAAAGAAGAAAAAAGAAAAGATGAATGCAGATTGGAGGGCCATGGGATTGTTAGCGGGGGACTAGTTAAGGAGTAATTATGGCCTTCAGTAGGATAGTGGTTATTATGATGGGAAGAACTGAACAGATTAGAGATTTATTTAGACTGTGACACAAGTATAATCTAGGCAAACCCAGTTGGGGTAAGATGAAGTCAATATTGTTGTTGGGAAATCTGAGAGGCATGATGATGTCAAAGAGTAAGAATGCAAACAGGAAAGTTGAAAATAGGGTGGGACAGAGGTAAGAAAGAATGTGTGGTAAGAATTCAGATATAAGTTGATTACGAGAGGTAGCATGACTAGGGGATTTGGGCGAGTCTGCAGCACTGACATGATAGTTGTGTGGGCTTGTGGATGAGTATAGCATGAGCTGCCTAAAGACACCTCATTAATTATGGAATAGGAATACAGGGTGACCTCAGATGTCAATCACTGTGCCTGCCTTGATCACAGTCCTGCTGAAGGGGCAGGTCTAGAGGAGCTTGTGTTAAACACTGTAACCCTACTCTACCTGGTCACAGTTGATTAGAACAGGGATGAGCACCTGACCCCGAGGCAAGCCATTCATAGGCTGGCCAGCAACCAATGATGCAGCCCATCCCCTGACTGTAATCTGAACCAACTAAATTTGCTCTCTTGGGAATATGAACTATGAAAATGCCAAGAGAATGAGCCAGTTAGTAATAAGAGTTGAAGTTTTAAAAGGACGTTGGAGACAGGATGGAGCAAAAAGGAACATGTGCAAGCTGAAGTTATAAGGAAGGGGAAGTTTAGGCCAGTCCACAGAGGGACTAGAATGGTGATGACAGAAGTCATCATTAAGTAATTAGATCCACTAATAGAGGGCAGTTCTCTGTCTCCTGAGAGCAACAGAGAAGCTAGGTGATTTCTAGAACTATCTCCAGCCCTAAGCATTTTCCATTTCCAATGCTGTTCCACAAGCATCTTTGCAATAAATCCTTTGCACAACTTGTAAATCTTGGTTCACTGCAACAAAAGGTCATAAGCAAAATACTCACCAATATTTTGCCTGGTGTCACATGCTTATCTCTGCCCATCTTCTGGTTTTTCCCTACTGGGCTCCAGGGATGCTAGCCCACACTAGATGCTTCCTGAGGAATTCTGTAACCTCTAATGTCTTACCAAGAGCCGCCTTTGGCCACACTCGGTAGGTACATCAAAATCAGCAAGATGTAAAGCCTCATTCCAGAGATTCTGCTCTATGCAGAATTTTAAACTCATGACGTCTTTCAGTGGGTTGAAAATGTCTTTGAACGTGTGCTCCCATCTCCAGAGCTATGATTAATTACTGGCTGTTGCTGCTGGTTATGCTTGCAGCTCTCAGCAAGAAAATGAGTAAAAAGTATTTGAGCTTTGACATTCTCTGACAAAGAGCCTCTTCAAAAAAAGAAAGAAAGGAAGAAAAAGAAAAAACAAAGCTGACTGTAATTTATAATGAGGATTCTATATTTCCTGGGCAGCTTTGGATGAGGCAGCATTTGTCCTGAGCCACGCTAAGCTATGATGGAGGCAGGTGAGGCATGTTGCTTCTTCCCCACACACGAAGTTATCCTCATCATGCTCCCTGCACATTTCTGAATTAGTTCCACCTAGTTAGTGTCAGTGCAGGACAATTTAGACTGCCATTGTTTGAGTATTCAACATACTCTTTGATGATGGATTTCCAGAAAAGGCAAAATCCATTATTTACACACAGTAGGAAAATAAACCTTCTCCCCAGTCCAAGACACGAAGATCGAGAAAGCTTTTCATTTTAGACAGTTGGAAATTTTGCATTCAAGTGGCTTTGTCAACTCCTTTAATCAATGTCCTTTGGAAAAAGAAATTTAGCAATTCAACTCCTGTATTCAGGAGGGGTGAGATGTAACTAAGGATATTAGCTATCAATGGTTCATGGTCTGTTAGCCAGCATCAGCTGGCAATAAAGTATAGCTAACTGACAGTCACGCCTTGAGGTAGCATCAAGAATCAGTAAGGAAAAAAAAACCCTCCAGATTTAAAAAGTACAGGTAGGAAGTTGGGAGAAAAGGATATACCTCTCCAGCTATAAGAAAAATATTTTTCTCAGTAGATCAAAGATGTTCTTATAACATAGTTGTAATAGTTTCTCAAGCCAATATGGTAGGTTGTTGATGTTCTCTGAGCTCCATTTCAACAGACACCCAAATGCATACAAGGACAGTGAGGGGAGAGGATATGAATAGTGTCCATGCCTTTCTGTGGGCCTGGACGTCAGGAAGGCAAGGAGACCTCTACTTTATAGCAAGGGGTCTGCAGGCATCACCTTCATGACCGGGGGACTTCAGGTGGGTGGCCATTATAACCAGACCAGGGGAAAGAGCCATTAAAGAGTGTTTCCCAAAGTGTGTTGCTAGGAATGGAATAGGTATAACATAAGAAAAGGGGTCCAAGGTCGAATTTATTGGAGAAATTATGGCTTAAGTAAAGCTAAAGAGGTTTGTTTCAGGACTTCTTCGAGCTTTACTACACTAATGAATCTGTAAGAAGAGTGCAGGCTGCAGTCTCATCAATTCCTTTTTAATGGGGGTGCAGGGGAGCCTTTTTATGGAGCAGCTCATCTCACTGGACTACTATGCTCTGAAACATGCTTTGGGAGAGATTCCAAACCCCTTTCTTGTGGTCAGCCCTGGGCTTGCCCAGAAGATCCTGGTACTCACTCTCTGTCCTGCTCCAGACTCTCCCAAATCCCCTAACCATGCTACCTGTTATAACCAACATATTTCTGAATTCTTACCCCAGATTCTTCCTTGCCCCTCTCCCACCCTATTTTCAACTTTCCTGTTTGCAGCCTTACTCTTTGACATCACCATGCCTCTCAGTTTTCCCAGTGACAACACTGACTTTATCTTACCCCAGCTGGGTTTGCTTAGATTATACTTGCAGTTGTATTCTTCTTAGCTGCCTTGAGCAAACAGCTCTCCCTGTTCTTCCTCACACAGGACCTCAGGGCCATGGTTCACTGGGTGAAGCCCTGCTCAGCCCACCCTGGTTCTTTTAGCAGGAAAGCCTGCATTGATTATCCAGTGGCTATACTGAACAGCTAGGTGTGGTCACCAACTTCCTCTACCTCACTTCCAGGCTCCTCATGGAGAGGAGTCTGAGCTGCCTCTACCCTCTGCCTCCGGAGCTGCCTACATACACACACACACACACACACACACACACTTTCTCTCTCTCTCTCTCTCTCTCTGTCTCTCTCTCTGTGTCCAGGGCTCCAAGATGTCCTGGGGTGCTTACAGACTCTAAGAGGCTTTCAGGGAACACAGCAGATCCAATGTTGCTTTCCACTTCCATACATTCCCTTCCAAAGTCTGTCACCTTCTTCCTCTAATCACAGTTCCTTCTTGCCTTGAGCCTGGCTTGGAGCAAAACAATGAAGCAGGTGCTGCTGCCCTTCCAAACAATGCTCTGCTCCTTATGCCTCAGGCCCTGAGTCTCTTCCCTCCCACCCTCTTCTATCCAACACTGGGGCCTTTTTTTCCCCAACACAATCTGCTGTTATCTAAGATCAGTCTTTTACACAGCAGCTAATTTTAGGTCAATTTTTACCTCTCTGGGGACATCTTTTTAATATCGGGGAATTAGGGAATGGAATGAGTGGCCTCAGAAAGTAGGTTAGAGAGACATATTCCCTGCATGCTAAAACTCACAAGATTGCCTTGGCAGAAGGCTAGTCCTGGCCATGACATGAAGTAGGCGAGCAAATTAGGGAGAGTCTAAATAATTCTGTGCTGCTGGCTAGGCTCCCGGGGGTGAGGGTAGATAAGCAGACCTCATACTTCGAAAAAAGTGAGACCTGGAGCTACTCATTCAGTATTACAGTTATGGTTCTTACCAGCTGAACTTTCATTTCATTTTTTAAATATTTTTATTTCTTGTTCTATAAAAGGACATTATTACTTGACTGCATAACATGGGAAAGAAACAAGCAAGTGATCCAGAGCTCTAATAATACATTCTCTCTTTAGCATTGCTGGGTTGGTCATCATTTAGACCTGGGAACCCAACACCTCCTGAAACT
This sequence comes from Pan troglodytes, assembly GCF_028858775.2. Classification (NCBI taxonomy): domain Eukaryota; kingdom Metazoa; phylum Chordata; class Mammalia; order Primates; family Hominidae; genus Pan; species Pan troglodytes. The sequence continues at coordinate 78,600,380 of NC_072411.2, read as the reverse complement.
GAGAAGAGAGGGCGGACAGGAGTAGGGAAGGCACCACAGGCCCCTGCCTGACCACACAGAGAACGGCAGGGCCCTTTGTGGAGAATGGTGAGTGTACACACAATGCACAGGCAAGCAAACTGGCAGCTAAGAGAGAAGGAAATTGCTGAGTTAGGATATATTCAGCTCCCCCAGAAGTTCCCAAAAACCCTGTTTTCTAACTGTGTTATAAGACTTTTTTGGATTCCTTGGTCTGTGGCATCCATCAGAGCTGCCCACAAAAGACGCTCGTGGGGAATCACCCTTCAGCCTCTCTGCCGGCTGGCCGGCTTCTGCATGGTGTGAGAAGACAGTGAGTTTTAGCACCATTTCCTTTCTGAGTCCAGCTCTAGGAACTTCCTCAGCATGAAACTTTCTTGGTATGGAAATGAAGTTACATATTAATACTAGGTAGCTGGGATCCATCAGCCATCTTTGCCTTTCAGACTCTCACACACATCACCTCTTCACAGAGGCCTTTCTGAACCCCTTTACCAAAAATTGCACCCTTCATGTGCACACACACACACACACACCCTATTCCCCCATGCTTATTTTCTCTCATGTATTGCCTCTTAATAAAGAAAATTCCCATCTCTTTGTCTTTTTTTTTTTTTGGACAAGGTCTTTCTCTGTCACCCAGGCTGAGGTACAGTGGCACAATCACAGCTCACTGCAGCCTCGAACTCCTGGGCTCAAATGTTCCTCACGCTTCAGCTTACCGAGTAGCTGGGACTACAGGCGAGCGCCACCACACCTGGCTAATTACAAAAAAAAAAAAAAAAAAAATTATAGAGATGGAGTCTGGAACTCCTGACCTCAAGGGGTCCTCTTGCCTTAGCCTCCCAAAGCATTGGGATTACAGGTCCCATGAGCCATTGTGCAGAGCCTAAACACACTTCTCTTTTATTTTGTCTATTTCTGTTTCCTCCACTCATCCCCAGAATGTAAGTCCATGAAGGCAGGGGTTTTTACATGTTTTGTTCCCTGCAATTTCCCCAATACCTAGCATAGTACCTGGCACATAGCATGTGCTCATTTAACATATACTGACTGACTGAATGAACTAATCATAGAATCAATTAAAATGTTTAACTCTGGAAATGGACATTCCCCATTCTTAAAATATGGAGTCTTTTATTCCATCTTTACACACTTAAATTTCAAGCACGTTTTTGGAAATGCATTATGTCCAAAAGTAGGGTACTGCCAGTATTACTACTTAAAAGTAAGTGCTAAATTTTAGTAGATTTAGCACATTGAAATAATTATTTCAAATTATGCACCTCAGGACATCATGGAGACCTGTACAGCAGCAGTCCCCAGCCTTTTTGGCACCAGGCACTGGTTTCCTGGAAGACAATTTTTCCACAGATGTCGGGGGGATAGTTTTGGGATGAAACGGTTCCACCTCAGGTCATCGGGCATTAGTTAGATTCTCACAAAAAGCTTGCAACCTATATCCCTCCCATGTGCAGTTCACAACAGGGTTCGTGCTCCTATGAGAATCTAATGCTGCCACAGATCTGACAGGAGGTATGGCTCAGGCCGTAATGCCTGGGACTCCTCTCTATCGGGAGCCTGGAAGTGAGGTGGAGGAAGAGGGAACTACAGCTGGCTGTGCAGCATAGCCAGTGGGTAATCAATGCAGGCTTTCCTGTGAAGGGACCAGGGTAGGCTGAGTAGAGCCTTACCCAGTGAACAATGGCCCTGAGATCCTATGTGAGGGAGAACCACCATTTCAAAGTTGTGAAAGATTATTTCTCTTTTGCATGTAGAATAAACCATATATCTGAAGGTTTTTTCCTAATATATACATATATACTATTGGGGTAGTGTCTCACTTGCCCTTGACTACAAAGTGTTTTCCTGTATTTTCAGTTTTCTCTAGAAATTTTCTGAATGATATCTAAGAAAATTTCTGTATTTAGATAGCAAACTTAGGAGGACACATAAGACCCAAGAAGGCCAACTGACTTGCCAAGATCACACAGCTGGAAAGAGACATATTTACATCAGGAATTTAGCATCACAATTTCCTCACAAGTGAGATTTCTGCTCAACAGACACGTTGCGTTAGAATGATACCATGCATTAGCACATCATTTACTAATAAATACATTTCATTAGATGTTCAAGATTGAGAGTGACTTCCAGAGGAAAGTCTTATGTAGACCTTACAGGGCACATTTATAAGAATATATAGTTCTAAAGCATTCATTTTGAGAAAGAAGTCTATTTTAAGCCATGTGGAGCATTTCTAATTAACTTTTATCACCTGCCCAATATTTAGAAGCTGATACCATAAAGAAACTTTTTAACACTTGCTTTATAAAGATAACACTGAAAAGGACTTGGCCATCTGCTGAGCCTCTTTCTTCATATGGGAAACCTAAGACACTCAAAGTTCACATCATATCACAAGTGAGTTCGTGCCAAAGTCAACACTAGGGCACATCTCTGACTCCCAGTCCAATGTTCTTCTAGGTACCTCCTCCTGTCAGATTGCCTGCTTGGACAGATGAAAACAATCATTAAACTGCCTTTCAGTTTTCCTTACTTCAGAGTAGCTAATTCAAATCACATTGATAATCTGTATTTCCCAATATGGTGTGACTTTTCAGATATTCAAGTATTGAAGAAGTAAATTGTCTAAGAAAAACCTAGCAAGGAGGATTGAAAAGAGCGGAAGTGACTTGTGCCAAGCCTCTCAACTGGAACTGGTCCTGTCCTTGGGACTCTAGAGAGTGAGCCTGGCCTTGGCTGTCTGAGGTTCCCAGAAGACCGGACCTTGAGATCTGAGGATTGGTGCTGAGCAGTGCACTTTGTCAGCACCTGTAATTCCTTCATCACCCAGCTCAGTGCCCAATAATATTTGTTGAATTAAATCTGTATCAAATACAAAACAGAGTTGGAAAAAACTCTATCTGGTGTGTTAGAGCAGGGGTCCCCAGCCTCGGAGCTGCGGACCGTCCCGTTAGGAAGTAGACCGCACAGCAGGAGGTGAGCGGCAGGTAAGTGAGCTTTACCACCTGAGCTCCGCCTCCTGTCAGATCTGCAGCGGCATTGGATTCTCACAGGAGCGCGAACCCTATTGTGAACTGCGCATGCGAGGGATCTAGGTTGTGCGCTCCTGTGAGAATCTAACTAATAATGCCCGATGATCTGCGGTGAAACAGTTTCATCCCAAACCATCTCCCCCATCCATGGAAGAATTGTCTTCCATGAAACCAATCCCTGGTGCCAAAAAGGTTGGGGACCACTGTGTTAAAGGACAAGACATTAGATGAATTATCATTCTTCTTTTATTAATTCTCCCCTGTTGTCCTTTTAAATTAATGCAGTTGTTAAAAAAATAAGTAGTATCTACTGCATAAGCAATTAACACAAGGCAGACCCATAGAGTTCAGTAAATGTGTGTGACGATGATGACATATACATGCCTTCTTCCTGCCACAGACAAGGTGCCTGGGCTCAAGCATATATTTCAATATTATAAAGGGGTAGCACAAGGTATCTTTGTGGCGATGAACCAATTTTTTACCTTGTTTGTAGTGGTGGTTCATGCATCTACACGTGATAAATTGCATAGAACTATGCACACATACAAATGCATACAATAAACGGATGAAATCTACATAAATTCCACGAATTGTACCAATGTCAATTTCCTGGTTTTGACATTGTATCATAGTTATGTAAGATGTTACCATTGGGGGAAACTGGGTGAAGGGTACACAGGGCTTTTCTGTACTATTTTGTAATTTCTTGTGACTCTATAATTATTTAAAAATTAAAAGAAGATTCAAGGTTTTTCTTTTTTAACCACTAAAAGATTTCATTAAAAATATAAATGTTTTTGCTTCCTCACTTACCGAAAAAAAAATTCTTAAAATAAAAATTTTTCTGGAGACTACATCACTAAAGTGGAAACCATTTTTTGCCAGTAAATGTGGTTCCAAGAATTTGAGACGGATTATGCAAATGACTGATTTGTACTATCATACATTTTTAAATACTTTAAACATAACAATTACAGGTGTTGAAATTTAAAACATTGATGAACAGCTGTTAACTTTTAAAATTATAATAAAATTAAAGTGGCCATCATCAAAGAAAGGAAAACCAAGCACTCGTCTATAGAAACTATTTTTTAAGATACAAAGCTCCAATATGTTCTTAAGAAAAAAATTGCACTTGCCTCTTCTCCCAAGTAATATATTTTAGCTTCTCATTATGAATAATCCATCTTTCTCTATGTTCATGGAAGGAGTAAAGCTCAGTCTTTATTTGCTTCTACAGGAAATTTTATTTTCTGTAGAAAGCTAGTCAATTCAGAATAAAGGGACTAATTTATATTTGACCACTAGGTGTCAGTGTTGATGGTGGCGTGGGCGATAAGGAGGGGGAGGGGAATTGAAAGCAAGCTCAGGGGATTTGGGGGGTTGAGTTTGTTGTTGCTGTTGTTTTTAAACATAAAATGCTCACATCATTGCCCTTCTCCCTCTCTAGGTACGGCAGGGTGGTAGGAAGGAAGGAGAGAAGTATGAAGACACAGCTTTGGCAGCGTTTCCGGAATGACTGGCCCTCAGACCACCCTAGCAGATTGCTGACTGCCGAGCTACAATCCCAACAGAAATTGACTCTTCAAGTCCATTTTAATCATTCCCTAACCACCTCGCGGGAAAACAGGAAAACGTCAATGACTCCAAGTTGGGAAAGCGAGGCTCTCCTCGGCCATGCCTGCCTAGTGCTGAAGAAATCAGATGAATAATTTATATCACAAAGCAGTGTGCAGGGTCAGCTCGTGTGTGAAGGGGCTCTGAGTGAGGAGCTCTGGGCGCACGTCAGAAACATCATCTATGAGGCCAACAAACAAATCCAGGCGGAAGAGCCTCAGGAAGTGGAATGGGAATTTTTTGTCAGCAAAGATCAGTGAAGTCCAATTTAATTCTGGACTTGGCTGTATGAAATGGGAACGTTTTCAAAGCCCGTGAAAAATCAAACAATGAAAAAGAGATTTTCCTGATGTACTTGGCACAGACTCCAAGGATAGCAAGACGGGCAGTGCCTGCCTGGACCCCGGAGGGAGATCGTCCTTATCTTCAGAACAGCCAGGGCCCGATGCCAAGCCTCACGGCCAGGGGTCGGTTCCCGTACCCAGTAGCATACCCAGGATCTGCAGGCGGGGCGGGGCTCCCTGGCAAAGCCCTGCAGAGGAGGCTGCCGTGTGCCCGTGCTATTTCAAGCAAGCGTCTCTAGCTGGAGCTGTTATTCTTTCACTTTCCTAAGGGGGAGAAAGTTAAAGAAAACTAGGGAGTTGGAGTGGAAGGGAGGTTTGAGGAGAGAGCCTAAACAAGGGGTACTAACCCCCTTGTAAGCATCTAGAGGAGAATTTTAAAAAATGGAGGAAGGAGTTGAAATACATGGCCCAAAAGTTTTCATATTTGAAAATAGTTCCTTGCTCACTTATGTTATAAACTATTGCATCAAATGACCATTTCTAACCATTGTCTCATCAAATGAGACATTTCTCAGGGCAGGATTAGTAGTTTATACTTAACCACAATCATTGGAGGCAAGTTAGTGGGATAATCATGTAATAAATTAAAAAAATAAAAAACAGAAAAAGAGGTAAGCAACGAACACTGAGTGCCAACTACACGTCAGGTATTATCCTCAGTGTTTTCTGTGCATCAACTCATTTAATCTTCAAACAACACTACAAAGCAGGCACTCATATTATTCCTATTAGAGATGAGAAAATGGAGAGAGAGAGAGGAGGTCAAATGGCTTGCCCAAGGTCACAGAGCCTGTAAGCGGCAGACTACCTCCAAGTCACTCAGCAGCAAACATAGGTCTAGAACTCAGAGCTCTGACCCTTACCACCCAGGCTCTCCTTATGGATCTTTTACCATCTTGTGCCCTGTGAAATGTCTACCAAGTTCAGATCCTAACCACTGAGAGCCATAAAATGTATGCACAACAGAATTTCTCTACTTGCTACATTCTGACAAAGTACTACACCAAAAGATGGAATGCAAACTAGGCTGTGAGGCCAGCCCTTGACAGGCATGCCTTTTGTGGCTGACAGCTTCAACTACTACCTCAGGCAAGCCCTTGAGACATCTCTCTGGACCAACTTCTCTTCATATAGCCACTTAGTCTCTGGTCAGAGTCAACTAGCTATATGAGACTATAGATCAAACATTCATTGTGATTTACATGAAATTAATTTCCAGAAAGTGTAAGTAATGGTACTTTGTATGAAAACACATATTTTCCAGGAATTTTTTATTGCCCGTGACACACACACTAAGATTTTGCCAAAATAAGTTCAAGCCAGTTGTGTAACTGTACTCAAAATAGCTGAGGCTACATAAAATGTCTTTTGGGCACTGACTCAGGGGAAAAAAAAACAAATGTGCTCCTTAATAACCCTGGTAGCTGTACTGAATCTAACAGATAATTTTCTAGTCCAGCAACAGTATTGTGGTTTGTCATTAATAGATGTGAGGAATTTCTTTAGTTGGAATGAAGCCACAATTAGTAGATGTCCTTTACCCCTACACCCGCACCGCCCCTCCCCCTCCCCCAAAAAGAAGCAGCCTCTGGAAATAAACCCAGAGGAAGTATTCACTCTGGAAAATAAACGCGAGTATCAAAGTACAGTCAAAGTTTTTGTGGAGGTTCTTATTGTATTTCTTTTAGGATAGACACTAAGCATGAACAATGGGATGATCTGTCAGACTTATCATTCCTGTTGCACTTCTAATGAGCCAGGATTATTTCCCTACCAATGATTTGCCTAGTGCATTAGGTAGGGCTTTCTAGAGAAACAAAACCAGTAGGATATATGTATAGTGTGTGTGTATATATATATATATGAATGATGGGAATTGGCTCATACAATTATGCAGACCCAGAAGACCCGTGATATGCCATCTGCAAGCTGGAAAACAAGTAAAGCCAGTGCTGTAATTAATTCTGAGTCCTAAGATGTCAGTGAGGGATGGGGAACGGGAGGCACTTGTGTGAGTTTGAAGGCCCCATAACCAGGAGTTTGATGTCCAAGGGCAGGAGAAGATGGATGTTTCAGCTCAAAGAGAGAGAGGGAATTCATCCTTCCTCCATCTTTTTCTTCTATCTGGGCCCTCAAGAGACGGGACAATGCCGGCGCATACTGGTAAGGGTGAATCTTCTTTGCTCAGTCTACTGATTCAAATGCTAATCTCTTCTGGAAACACTCTCACAGACATACCCAGAAATAATGTTTTACCAGCTACCCAGGCACCCCTTAACCCAGTCAAGTTGACACATAAAATTAGCCATCACAACGAGGAAGTAAGGTTCACAACCAGAATTAAAAGGACTTCAGAATTAAACTGTCTTCAAGTGGCCAAAGAAACTTAAGTTTCAAACTTCCCCTAAATTCTGATAAACTTTTGAAAAACGTTTTCTCTTTTATTTTGCCACATACATATCCAGATGCCAACACCACACTATTACCTGGGAAATGATGACAGAAAAGGAAAAATTAAAAATAAACACAAAATGTTTATTAAGATAATTATGATTGAATACAAAGTTTCAATAAATTAATTCTTCCGTATTCATGAAACCCAACTACAATAGACAACTGTCAATGTAAGGCAAGTCATTTTTCATTAGTGATTGTGCTTTATATTCATATTTTTAAGAAATATTATTGGGCTCTGCTATGGACTGAAATGTGTCCCCTATCCCCAGTTCATAGGTTGAAGCCTTAACCCCCAATGTGACTGTATTTGGAAATAGGGCTTTTAAGAGGTAATTAAGGTTATATGAGGTCATAATGGGCCCCTAATATGATAGAAGTGGTGTCCTAAAGAAGAGGGAGAGATCTTTCTCTCTTTTTCCACACACATGTACCAAGGAAAGGCCATATGAGGATATAGCAAGAAGGTGGCTGTTTGAAAGCTAGGAAGAGAGCCCTCTAGAAACTGACCCTGCTGGATTTTAATATGGAATTTCCAGCCTCTAGAATTGTGAGAAAAATTCCTGTTGTTTAAGCTGCCCAGTCTATGGTAATTTGTTACGGCAGCCTGAGCTCCTCCTCCATCAAAGACATTACCAAGTGCCAGTCCACACTTGTGTTGGTTCAGATGCAGTCCCTGTCCTCTTGGAACTCATGAGATGACAGATACTAAACAATTGTAAAAATGACTATATATTTATCAGGTAAAACAAGTGAAGCTGACAAATCAACGGGTAAATTTGTAAGAGCATGACAGGATTCAATTTAGTTTGAGGGGCCAAGGAAATAACACTTAACCGGAGCCTTAGAAGTGAGTGAACAATTAGCCAGATGATGAAAAGGACAGAAAGTTCTAGAGAGAGGAAACAGTATTTGCAAAGGCCCCATGGCAGGAAAGAGGATGATCATGTGGAAAGAACTGAAAGAAGTGAGTGGAGTGAGAGCAAAGGGGGAAGGACACACTATAACCCATGTCTTTAAAGACACTAGGTCTTCTGTGTAGACAATACATGGAGGTGATGAAGAGTTCATGCAAAATACCAGCTAGGTGTTTATTGCTGTAGGCAGGGCACAGAAGGATGATGGCTTTGACTAGGGTGGTGCTTGTGAAATTTGGGAGAAGCATAAGACCCTAGGAGTATTTGGTAGATGGAAGCAAAAGGACTTGATGGTTTCATGAATGTGGGTAGAAGTGGTTACAGAGAAGATGGTGTTAGGATGATTCCTTGGTTTCTGGCATGAGCAACTAGGGTCCGTTTGTGACATGCACAGAAATGGAAAGACTAACAAAAAAGCAGAATTGGGAGGTGAGTGCCACTGTTTGGAATTGTTACTGCAATTGTTTCTGTTTATGAGGCTGATCTTGCAACTGTCTGAGACTATTTTCTAAGATGAGACTTAGGATATATTATCATAAACAACAAATTCAGTAGGTAATGAGGATAAAGAACAAAACCACCCAGAGCTGATCAATTCCAGTCAGACTCCTTTGAAGTAGGTTAATGCAGGCTTGAGTTGGGATCCTCCTACAAATCTGCTTCCAGGGGCAATGTCCATTGCTGAGCGGGTGTCAGGGGAGTGTCAGGACAGGAGAGCTTCTAACCTTGTCCCACAGAAGGGCTAGATCATACAGGAACTAAGGAAATCCTCTAACCTGAGCCAATACAGGACTCAGGAAACCAGGGAGAGGAAGCAAGTATATCCAGTTTTCCTTGCATCCCTGGACTTAAGGGGCTTTTAGAGTGACTTAGGCCCCACTGTTCCTCTCCCCACAGACATGGCACCGCCATCACAGTGATCAGTTAGACATAGGTCTTAGGAACTCCTTTGCTAAAAGCATTGAGAAAATGAGACCCTTCCTTGGTCTCATAAATGGTCTAGTATCAAACAAAAATATGCAAATTTGAGAAACATAATGTTTTATTGATTATTATACTTATCCTAACAGTTATAAACCTACAGGTATTGTAACAGAGACTTTGTTTTCTTCCAATTTCCACTCTTTCCTCCTTCCACAGTGAGGGGACTACAATTTTTGGTGAGTTGTGATAGAAGCTTGGACTAGGTTTATGGTGGTAGAGATGAAGAGATGTGGTGGGCAGGAGAGCTGCCTAAGAAGTAAAACCAGCAGAAGCTGGTGGGAGATGGATATCAGCAATGAAGGAGATGGAAGGATTCCAGATGACCCCTATGTGTCTGACTTGCAAAAGAGAACAAATAGTGATGCTGTTTCTAGAGAGAGAAAAGACCAGGTTTGGAAGGGGAGGTCATGAGCTCCATTTTGGATCTGTTGACCCCCATGAAGAGATAGGAAGGAGATGGCTGGGTATACAAGTCTGGAGTTGGAAAGTCTCGACCTGGGCAGGAAATATAAATTTGTCAGTCATCTGACTATAGAAAGATCACCTAGGGAAAGATCACTGAGGGAAAAGGCAAGAAGGTCTTATGGAATGCTAGTTTATCTTGATTAGGTACTGAAGGATGACTTGCTGAGGAGAATGAATAGAAGAGGTAAAAGATGAAGGAGATAACTAAGTTTCCACATGATTATAGAAATCACAGGAAGAAAGTATTTCAAGTAGGAGGGGCTGGCTGTGGCATAAGATACTTCTGAGAGTTTAAGTAAAATGGACTGAAAAATAGCCCTTAAATCCAGCCATTGCAGGCTACTGGTGACTCTGGGAGAACTGCTTGCACTGATGAGGGAAGACAAATTAAGCTGAATTGTAGTGACTGGTGTGTGAGAAATAGAGCCAGCAAGTATTAGCAGCTCCCCGGTTACCTTGCCAAAGACTCCTCTTGTCAGTCACTATTATTTATTAGTTGAGATCAGATATTCCTCTTAGAACAGTCCTTTATATAAAGATCACTGTTACCATCAAGAGTAACACTGTCTGGGGCACAGTTTTCAGTTCTTTATTGTTTTAAGATGATGTTCATGTTTGATGAAATGAGTTTAAGTTGCTTTTATGGCAACAAAGATAGAGGTGAACACTAATTTGTTCACTGCCTTTTACTCAGTCCCTTTTGTAAGAAGGTTGAACATAAATAGGTTAGGACTGCAGCCTGTGGCCATGGTAGTGACTGAAGCCTCCGTTGGGTTTTTCTGTCTAGTGTGCTTGGTTGTCCTCCCATTAGCATGCATACAACCCATGGAAGTCCCTGGTTGTGGGTAGCGAGTTAATAAGGAATCTAATAACAGGATCCCTGCTCTGTGGGCAGATATAAAAAAAGAAAAAAAGCAAATGCACACATTAAGGGCAAATCAAGGAACCATTCTTTTATTCAAGGCCAACCACATAAACCTATGCAGAATATTCAAGTTCAGAGTTGGTGGGGAAAGGAATAAAAGATGGAGGTGGTGAATTGGATAAATGGAATGTATCTACCAAAAAAAAGGCTCCTCAAGAAAAGGCTTTAAAATGAGAATTCTATAGTTTGGCACAGACAAGAAAGGCTATCTATAGCCGAGGAGAACGGAATACTTGGAAATGGCTTGTACATCAGTGGGACAAAAACAAACAAGGTCTGAGGAGTCAATTCTAGCTCCAGGGTTTCTATGGGTCCACAACCCCAATCGGCAATCCCCAAATTGAAACGTCTCTGAAAACTGAATATTTTTCCCAAACTCATTTGGCCATTGATACTGACTTGATTGGAATATATTTGGTGACAAAACCTGATCTGAAAAGATGTGAAGATATTTACCATTATCCCACTTTATGGTAAGCAATCATATATTTCACTGAAGAAATATTAATGTGTTTGATTATGGAGTGCGGCCCAGAGTCCACTGGGGGTATTAGGTACCATAAATACAGACAGCTCTGAATGATCTTTCTAAAACATGGAAAATTCTGAACTCTGAAACACATCTGGCCCCAAGGATCTAGATAAATCATTTAGACCTGAAATGGGAGGGCCAAGAGGACTACATGCCTGGGAGTGTCAGAACCATGAATACAGAGCCTACAGAGAGACCACAGCCAGGGCAAGAGGTCCACCTTTGTGGAGCACAGATGGGGCCTGTGCTCACATAATACTGTGAATCCTCAAATAGTCATCAGAATCAACCTGGGGCTGGCCCTAGCCCCATGTTCTCGTGAGAGGAAAGTCTAATGGCTCCTGATGGTCTCTAGTCAGGAGATCCATGTTTTTTGAGGGCCTGCTGCATGCCAGGCACAACTCATTAACTCATTTTCTTCCTCATACGCGCCCTCTGAGAAGGGGAAATAAGGATCAGCAAATAAAGTCACAGAGTAAATGGCACAGTTGGGGATCAAACCAGGTCTGTTTGATGATGCCAAAGGCCATTCATGGCCCATTACACCATGCAGCTCTCTTGTTGAATATAAGTCAATTGGCAGCAGGCTAAAGAGAGCAATTCTAGCAAATGCTTATGGAATATATTCTATATGCAGGCTTGTTTCATTTGCAAACAATCAAGCTGGGTTGGTGTACTATGACCACCATTTTCCAGGAGGAGAAATTGAGGCTTAGGAGAGGAGAAGTAATATGTTTGATGTCTTCTGATAAGTGGTGGAGCTGGATTTGAAGCCAACATCTCTCTCTCTCCAGACCTAGCCTTGCTAACCCTGCATGTTATGCCTCCTCCTGAGCACAGACTGCTGATGCCAGTGGATGGAAATTTAAACACACACAAACATACAACCTCTTTCCTTAAGAGCCATGTGATTAACCAGAGTGAAGTGTCAGTGGCCTTCTGGGATCTCTCTGATGGGTGAATGGATAAAGGTCATAGCGACGACCACAGAAACCTGTTTATTATCAGGGGATAACATTGCCTGTCACTTTAAATGAGCCAGAGACCTCCAGACACTCCAGCAAGTCTCCCGTTGCACAGGAGAGCAGCTTCAACATCAAAAGAGAAAGAGATATAGGCAAAGGAGGGGGAGGCGTGCTTTTCTTCAGCTGTTGATGGCTGGTCAGGTGAATCTAATGGCTTATTAATAAGAAGCAATTAATTGTGTAGCCAGCCCAGTAGTTCTAAGAAATGAAATCCCAAATCTGATACGTGAAGGGCATCAGGGATTGAATAACTGTTAAAAAGCAGTTTCTGGCACTGCTTTGCATCAATAAAGATGTAAAGAACAAAGGAATAACGTGCAACTACTGCACGATCAATAGACGTTTGAAATACAAAAGCTGAGAAAGTGAAGAAGCATGGAACCTCGTCAAATGTTAATGTCTGCTTTCCAGAAGGGAAATCAGAATGTGGGGACAGAGTTGGAAAGGAGCTCAAAAGGTCATCCTGTTCCACAGCTTACGTTCTCTCCAGCAGTGGAGAGCTAGCCTCTTATTTTAAAAGTCCAGAGAATTATGACAGACTGTATTCCAGAGAAATGGGAGAATGTGCATTTACTTATTGCAGGTACTGGACAGTTGGCCCATCAGGAGTAGTAAATCAGATCCCCAAACAATGAAATACAAATAATTTCTGGACTCATTAGACCTCCTCTCATGAACAAGACTGACAGCTGCCTACATTCCGCAAGAAATCACAGGAAATCAAAATTTCAGCCAAAACCAGTCTGGACCTCATAATAGAAATTCTTATTCTAAGGCCAGAACTCATAAATTTCAGCTACTTAAATGAAGGCATCCAGAGGCCACTTGGGGAATCCCCTGGTCAGTGTGGTAGTTGTGACAGCCTGTGCTACTTGGCAGGAAATAATATCCACATGGAATGGATGATGGTAGTTTATGGCCATAAACTAAGAGAATTCTAATGCCAGACTGAAATTAAAACACACATACACACACGCACACACGCACATACACATTTAGAGAGTCCAGGGATGTGAGAGACATTGGACAATAGCATTTGCATCACAAATCAATTTGTTGGCTAAGCCTAAAATGTGTAAGATTTCCATTTTCACATAATTTGCACCAGCAATGTCTCTGCTTCTATCATGTCCTCAGTTCCTATTAATAAGGCAAAAGGAAGATTCTTTATAAAATGTTTGGAATGTTGTGAGGTTTCGGAACCCCTTGGGAGCACAAGGCATACTAATGGAACAGATGTAATGATCTCTGTATCACACAATGCTGGTTGCTTAGAAACATCCCCCAAAGATTAGCGGATGCTGTTTTTGTCCATACTCCTAATTTCTGAGCCTTTTACACTTGTCCATTTAATTAAAGAAAGGATATGTAAAATTTACATCTGTTCAGACATTGCTTCTTTTCTGGGTGCTTTTCAGGGAAGTGTCAAAGAATTCAGAGAACCTAGGGCATTGTTTCATTGGTTGTCAGAGCATTCCTGAGAGGTTGAATACATTTGGTAGTGAGTACTGCCCATATCAGTGTTGTAGCTGAGGAAATCAAATCAAAGAATTGGGGTAGAGACCAACATTTGGAACAGTGATCCCTTTGTTTCAGCCTAGGAGACTATCTTGGTAAAAACAATCCGCTTTATGAGACATAAAGCTGCCAAGAAAGGCTATTTGTAATGAGTCTTTTTCCTTAGTTACAAGATTGAATTCTAAATTAGTTGAATCTCATGGGCCTTAAATATAAAACTGGCTGACACAACCTAATTTTAATATGGCAATGCACCATAGGATGTTTGAAATGTATGAAAGTGATTAGGTTTTAGCTCTGTTTTGCAAAGGGGTTTGATACCTATTTGCACTTAGGCAGCCTAACCTCTGAAAGACTGGTCACTCTGTAAGTTGGAGCTATATCCAGCTGGAAAAGAGGAACTGCTTGTTACTCTGGGATGGCATGAAGCAACAAGACATGCATGGCTGCTACCATGGTGCCGTCTGAGATCCAAACTATCTTTTCATCCTAGAACACAAAAGGACGGGCTCAGTGTCTTGGGGACATCCAACTAGTTGGAGTGACTAATTAGAATGCTCTATACCCTGCCTGGATGGTGAGAAATACTTTACATTTTTCTTTAAATACATACACATTCTCCATTTTCTTCTCCACTGGGTCATGGGAAGGAAGAGGGTAGCATTAAAACATGCTCATGCTTTATCGTGTCTGTGGGTCTGTAAAGGATCCCTCATTAAAAAGAAGAAAAATCTGGTTTAAGTTCAACTTCTGGAACTAGAAAGTTAATATTTGATTAGAAAAATAAAAAAAATCAGAGTAACAGAAAGTATTCCTAGAATCTCATCACGTTATAAGGTCTTATGAACACATGATATCTCTTGAGAGGAAAGGAAGAAATGCCAGACCTACTCACTTCCATTTGGCTTTTTGAGAAGGATCCAGAAAAGTACAATGACTGTAAAGATACAGGTATATACATATATATATATTTTTTTTCTCTCTCTCTCCCAGTTACTCTTTTTGTTTGGTGTTTATGTGAAATTGCAGGAAGAGTCACTATTAGTGAATATACATTGAGCATCAAAGACGTGCCAAGGGAATTCTGAAGTACAGAAAGAAACATAATATTGTGAGCCAACAGATTCATGCACGCACATATTTTATTGTATGTATGCTATGATGTTTTTATGCATTGAGCCCATGTTATAAATCAAGTAAATAAACAAATATACTTGGCAATAGCTCATGTGCATCTGTGGACTGTTTAGACAATTGCAAATGAAAACGATTGCTTTTTCTTTTTGTGTTTACCAAACTTGTTAGTTTTATGATGCGGACTGCCTGCTTTTTTTTCCCAGGGTTTAAATGTTAAAACTCTTGTGATGAAAACAGAATAAATGAATTGATAAACTAGAAAACAGTTTATGAAATTGAACTGCAAAATGTGCTCTTTGCCTCATGTACAATGTTATATTGTGTTTATAACTGTAAACACCCTGCAGTCATCGCCATGTGCGTGCTGGATTGGAGAAACAGTTGAAACCTTGTACAATGGTGATTTTTTTCTATTGATTTACAGATTGAAATAACAGAAGCCATCTCTGATTTTTGAAAGTACAAGCTGAAGAACTGAAAAGATGAGAACTCCTTCATTGCCTGGGAATTAGAATCAGAGATAATGACACAACTGGAAAACCAAGAGGAAAACATATGAGACTGATATTCTCAAAGTATAATCTTGAAAAAGAAATGAGTCAAGCACATGCATGGTCAGGCAATGTACTCATGCAGTGGACCTCTGGTGTTCTGGCTGGCCAGAGTCACCTTTTCCTTGTTCTGGTAGCCATACCTTTGGTTTCCTGGGAGGAATCACCTCCCTTAACCTCAGTGTACACTGAGATTGGGCACACTCCAGCACCTGAAGGAGACGTGTAACCCAAGCTTTTGCCATGAACATATTTCCTCTCTTTGGCCACAGTGATTGTCTCAGGAGAAGGCACAAAACTCCACTCTGGTCAGTAATAATCAGACTGAGCTGCACATGAACCCAGGAGGGTGTAAGACTGAAGGTGCTGGGGGCCATCCTAAGAAGAGGATCCCTCCAAGAGTTAAGCCAACAAAAGGGAGACTGAGTAAGAGACTGAGTCCACATAAATTTGAACTCCAGAGTCTAGCCATGCCTAAAGCCAGAATTTCTCCTAGTTTTTAGAATTATTATATAATGTCTTAAATCTTTTTTTTTTAAACCTAATGTTACCTTAAAGGTGACTTTTTTGTCCTTTGTAACCAAGACAGTCCTGATGGGTATACTCCAAAATAATGAACATGAACCAGAGTGAGATAGTGAGTATAAAGTCTGAATCTATTGTCTGGAAGGTGACACAAAAGAACTCCCATCTGTGCTCTGGATGAACCAAGACCCTTTCCTTGCTGGGTCCATGTGCTAAACATAGAGTGAGTTAGAGGAAGAAGGATATGATGAAAGCTTACAAGGTCATGTTGGGAAAAATCATCTCCAGGCTGAGAGGGGTTGGCACAAACTGAAGTTTGAAATGACACAGACAATCTCTGGTTTATCCACTGCCAACAGCAAATAAATAAAGGAGAAGACATAAAATGGAGACCAGCTGGTGGACGTGTTTTAGATTTGCAGAGCATCAGAGCTGTCTGGGATGAGAAAATAGAATGGACTGTACAGGTTCTGCACCAGCAGACCAAGCACAGACTTCCAGGAGGCTCTTGGTAGGCAGACTTCCTTGGGCTGCCTCTACCATTCCATCAAATTTCCTCTGACCCTGGTTGGATATGATTGACAAGTATTCAACATTTCAAAGAGAAATAGAGGGAGAGAGAGGGAACTGCTTTCCTTTGATCAATCAGATATAGTTTTATAACAACATATTAAGAAAACTATCAAATAAAGCATAAGAAGAATTTTAGTGTAGTAAATACATATGTGTATGCAAATGAACAAAGGTCTATATAGAAAGAACTGGATGTCAGGATAAGTGCATCAATGGGTGGCCTTTGTAGAGAATCTAAAACACAACTCACTCTCTCTGTTTCTTTTCTTTTTTTTTTTTTCCTGTCACCCAGGCTGGAGTGCAGTGGTGTGATCATGGCTCACTGCAGCCTCAAACTCCTGGGCTCAAGCAATCCTCCCATCTCAGCCTACAAAGTAGCTGGGACTATAGGCGCCCACCACCATGCCCAGCTAATTTATTTTCATTTAACTTTTTGTAGAGATGAGGTCTCTCAGTGTTGCCCAGGCTGGTCTCAAACTTTTGGACTTAAAGAATCCTCCTATCTTGGCCTCCTAAAATGCTAGGATTACAGGCATGAGCCATCATGCCCAGGTTAAATTCTTAAATGTTGACAATTTGCAGGGGAGAAAAAAAACAAAAAACTAGAAGGAGAACAAGAGACAAGTGAAACATAAAAAGGAGTTTTTGTTTGTTTGTTTGTTTGTTTGTTTGTTTTGAGATGGAGTCTCGCTCTGTCGCCCAGGCTGGAGTGCAGTAGTAGCCAATCTTGGCTCACTGCAACCTCTGCCACCCGGATTCAAGCAGTTCTCCTGCCTCAGCCTCCTCAGTGGCTGGGACTACAGGCGCGTGCCACCACGCCCGGCTAATTTTTTGTATTTTTAGTAGAGACGGGATTTCACCGTGTTAGCCAGGATGGTCTCGATCTCCTGACCTCGTGATCCGCCTGCCTCTGCCTCCCAAAGTACTGGGATTACAGACATGAGTCACCGTACCTTGCCAAAGAAGGAGTTTTAATACAAGTGATAGGTAATTCAAATCTCAAGAACATTATCCAGGGTAATAATTAAAAAAAAAAAAAAAGAAAGAATGGAGGCTTGGAAATCCAGACAGATTCAGGGGATGTCCCCGGATTCTCCATTTCCCAGTGTGATTTTGGAAACCAGATCTTACCCAGAAAACCAGGTACCCCTTAATTTTCATCACCCCATCCAGAAAAAGCAGGAACTTCAAGCCAGATTGGGACAGGAAATCCTTCCTTCCTTCCTTCCTTTCTTCCTTCCTTCCTTCCTCCCTCCCTCCCTCCCTCCCTCCCCTCCTCCCCTCCTCGTCCCCTCCCTCCCCTCCTCCCCTCCCTCCGCTCCTCCCCTCCTCCTCCTCCTTCTTCTTCTTTTAAAATTCTCAGTACCTTCCACAGCGGCTGTCACATATTGTTGAACTGATCGATTAATTCCAACTGGAAGAGACAGTGGCATTCTGAACTAACCCCTAATTTAACTGATGAAAACTAAGGGTCAGAAAGGTGATGAGTTTAGTTCAAAGTCACATAGCTAGTTAAAGGATCATCAGAGACAAGAATTCAATATTCCTGAACTGAGGAGGAAAAAAATGTTCTTATGCCTGAAAAAGTAGATTGGCTGTTAGTGATTCTCCTAATTAATTAGAAGACTGTTACCATACAGAAGAGGGTGATATTCTAACAATTGCAGGAAATAGAACATTTCTTCCTATCATGCTTTGCCTAGAGATGGTTCAAGCAAGAATAGCCAGTGAATTGAAGAAGTAGGGAATGGAGAGGATAGAAAGAAACCTTCACAAATATATTGTTAAAAAGTTTAGTTTAACTCAGTGTTTGGCAGAAGCACCTAGAGATGTCAGCCTCCCAATGCATCAGTGGTATTTGTTAGTGCCTTTATCCTGTGGGCCTTAGGTTATGGCCAGGGGAGGAAACCAGAGAGAGAGAACACAGTGCTGAAGAGAGTGAACACCCACTTACATTAACAGGTTTAGTTCCACACAGCTCCTTCGACTGGAAATTGTTAGACCTGGGACTTAGCCTGCCTTCATCACTATCTAACTGTGCAGACCTTTTTAGACCTTAGTTTCCTCATCAGGACTGAATGAGCAATGAACACCACTGACATTACCACATTCTGAGTGCCATGAGGATGTGGCATAAAGGCATAATTAAATTCAGTTGAGGTTAATCTAGAATTGTCCATCCTGCCCTCCTCTTCTGCCTTTTACTGACAAATGGATGTAAACCTGAAATTCATTTTGTTTCTAGAATGCCTGGGATGTTGAAATTATTCACATTTTAATCGGCTTTTAACAAGAATAAGTAAGAAAAAAAATTAGGACAATTAAGAAATAATGAAGCCATTATAAAAACAGTAATGATTTAAAAGCAGGTAAGGGAATACTCATATCGGAAATGTTGAATACCTGCAAATGAACAGTCATATGACAAGCACACCATGGGATTAGGGATTTCACTAATGCACAAATGGAACCATTTATAATAATTTCTTCCCAAAACTGAGGATAATGCAAATGTCCTGATTATTCCTGGAAATATATATCCTCTTGAAAATTGACCGTGCTGCACAATGTTGGATATTAGGTCTGAAGATGTTATCAGTGCTTTGCACAAATTTATTCTTTTTTCAAAGATAGCAGCATCCTAGTTTCTTTCTTATAAGTCAAAAGACTTTACTGAAAACTACCACAACCAAACTTGTTTTCTTCAAAAAAAAAAAAATCACAGATATGCAGTTCTGGTGTGATGCTAACAGTTGTCATAACCCTAAATCTCTGGCGCTGCTCACTGAGAGACCAGTGTGAATGTCTCTGGCCAGGCAGCTCACTTGGGAGCACCTCTTCCTAGCAGTGAGACACAGATCTGGGCCCTCCATCATGACGATACTCTGCCTTCTAGGGTCTCAGAATATCCTACTTCCAGCCCAAGGACAGTGAGAAGCAAAGCTTGGAAGATTGCACAGAAGGTTTAATGGCCTGGTAGTGGCCAGCATAGCTTCTACCTACATTCTGTTGGCCAAAACTTGGTCTCATGGTCCCACTTTGATACCCTAGGCACAGGAAGAACAGTTCAGCTGTGTGTTCAGGAGGAAGGAAGGCAAAAGGAATTCTCTTCAAGGATTTTCATGTGGGAAATCATCTCTACTCATCTTGGCTGAATGAAACCAGAACCTTTAACAGGAAGAGGGAGTGACAGCTTATACAGAAACAAAGAGAATGTTTCCTCAAGTGCCACTAAGTCTAGAACGGGCTGTTCGAAAGATAGGTAGGGAAATCATGCTTCCCTGTGTGAGATATCCTCTATGCCACACATTTCAGGACCTCTGATTCTCAAGGAGGGTGGGAAGGTAGACAGAGAAAGGATAGAAAACCCAGGAACGGTCTCAAAGGAAGCCACACTGTCCCTCTGCTGAGTGCTGAGGAATGGCTGACTAGGCCTCATAGGCTGCTTGGTAGATAAAGAATAGGGGTAGGGGTGTGATCAGGGTAAGGGAAGGAATCCCCAGCACACCACTACCAAGTCTCTCTTTTCCAACTTCTTCTCTTTTTCTTTTCTTTTCCTTTCTTTTTCTTTTCTTTTTTTTTTTTAGACAAGAGTCTCAGTCTGTCACCCAGGCTGGAGTACAGTGCTGCAATCTCCGCTCACTGCACCCTTCACCTCCCAGGTTCAAGTGATTCTCCTGCCTCAGCCTCCCGAGTAGCTGGGACTACAAGTGTGCACCACCACACCCAGCTAATTTTTTGTATTTTTAGTAGAGACGAGGTTTCACCATGTTAGCCAGGATGGTCTCGATTTCCTGACCTCGTGATTCGCCTGCCTCTGCCTCCCAAAGTGCTGGGATTACAAGCATGAGCCACTGCGCCCAGCCCCACCTTCTTTTAATTTTCTACCAATCTCTTTCCTCCTCACTGTCAATCTCTCTGTTAGTCTCTCTCTCTAACTCTCTGTATCCTTAAACTACACACAGACACACATACATACACACACACACACACACACAGAGAGAGAGAGAGAGAGAGAGAGAGACAGGCACTATCAGAACCCAGAAACATACAGACATGAAACAAATGGAACTGAAAAAAATCCAACACCACAAACCCCTGGTAATGATAATAATGAAGAAACGCTGCTGCCAGATGCATCTTGTGATGATGCCAATGATCTAATTCTCTTATTATCAAAAGATGCAGGTAAAGGCAGCCTTGACAGAAGGCTTTAAAAAATCAGAAGAGCACAACATCACTGAAACTGCGTTGTCTGATTTATACCTTTCCAAAGACCAGGCTTGTGTAATATGCTGATAATAGCCTCTAGCCATCAAAACATTATTTTATCTGGTATCTTGATTTTTAAAAATTGTGGAAACTAGCAAATGGAACTGGGTTATTTATGTAGTGTTTGAAACTATGTTAGTCCACTAGGAGAAAATGACTACAAGCACACAACAAAAGTCAAAACCCAGACTGGATAATAATATAATGAAAAGCAGCAGCCTCAATGTGGTACCATGGCCAACAATGTAAAATGTAATTTCCAAATTAGAATGGACATTTGTCTTTCATAATTAATAAAACTTTGAAAGAGGGATAGGTTAGCATGTGGTTGCCCACCAGACGAGACCACTACCCACTAGTACTTGGGCACAGCCAGAATTCAAAGCCATCACTGCCAGCAGATGAAGACTCCTGCTAAAGAAGGATCCACATCAGAAAATAGCCCCATCTTTTTTTTTCTTTCTAAACAAGGTCTCGCTCTGTTCTCCAGACTGGAGTGCAGTGGTACAACCATGGCTCACTGCAGCTTGAACCTCCTAGGCTCAAGTGATCCTCCCACCTTAGACTCCAATTAGCTGGGACTACAGGCATGCACCACCACACCTGGCTGATTTTTTTTTTTTTTTTTTTTTTTTTTGTAGAGATGAGGTCTCACTATGTTGCCAGGTCTGGTCCCAAACTCCTGGACTTGAGTAATCCTACTGCTTCAGCCTCCCAAAGTCCTGGGAATACAGGCAAGAGCCACCATGCCTGGCCTGCCCCATCTATTGAGTTATGCAGGGGATGTGAGGGTCTCCTTGGCGCACACAACACAAAACTTAAAAAAAAAAGTTTTAAAAAGTTTAAGTAATTGAACATAAAAACTCCCCAGAAGCATGACCTAATCATTTCATATTTCATGCAATTTAAAGAAGACATCATTTTCCTTAAATGACTAGACATTAATCAAATGGACCTCCACACTTGAGAAGATAAATGCCAACCAAAGAAAAGGAAGCCTTCGGTATATTTACCTTTCCTTTTAAAGCACAGACGTTAGAAATGAATGAGATTTTTGACCATTTATCATGCACAGAGACCAACTGTCTCTCAGAAATTTTTATGTCAAACCACACCTGGCCATACACGTTTGTCTCGATTCACAAGCTCTAAATATCATATTGCAACATTGTTGGAGAGAAGCCAAAAGTACTGTGCTTAAAACTCCTTTGTCTTAAATAAGCTGTGATACTGGAAGAATAAAAGCTGCCTTGATGTTCCAAAACTATGGATAATGTAAGTGTTATTTATTTAGTGTTTTAAACACATTATTTAGTGAGATTATGGCAGTATATTGACCTTCCTAATGAGGTTTGACTAAAGCCAATATTAAAATTAATGTGCCCTCCCTTGCTCCCAGTGACAGAGTATAAAAGGAGCTGGCTTAGAAGGATCTTGTGGGCTGTGAGAAATCAGAATGGCATTTAAAAATTGGCCATAGACAATCCATATGCAGATGATCAATATGACTTCATCACTGTTAGGATTCCAGGAACCATCTTTTCAGAACAGGCTCAGTGCTCAATGACCAGAATCTATTGGTAGGAAATATTGATTACAGTGGTTATAGTTTATGCAAACGCAAGGAGAGTGTGTAAAAGATCCTGAAAGTGGTTTTAAGTGGAAAGACCCATGCCACATGCATCAGAACTACATAGTCATTGGAAACCACTGCAGCATAGTAATAATGCTTAGAACTGACAGTCCTGCAGCGTTTCTACATTCTCCTCTAGAGCCTGCATGTTTTCCAGCCTCACATGCATTTTTAAGCAGTTATTAGGATGCCTACTTGTTAACTGATCTCAAATAAATCTTAATTCCCATTCCCAGGCATCATAGAACCACATCCAAATGCCCCCTTCCCCTGACTGCACGGCCAGTTTAGGCCAATGGTGATGTAGGTGAAGTCAACACCATTTCTACATTTCTCTCTCCCAACTTCCTCATATTTTACCCTTCATTTTCCTCCTCTTTAGGGTTAAAATTATTAACAAAAGCTGAAAGTATAGCCTCTCCCTCTGATAATGCCAAGGTAGATTTCAGAGCATGGCCTCAATAAGCCTGGGGTCCATTTACATATGCTTGCCTGCTCACTTCACAGCTGTGTGACTTTGAGTGAGTCATTTTACTTTTCTAAGACATCATTTCTCAGCTGAAAAAGTGGCGATACAGATGTAATGAAATTACATTCACCAAGCTCGTAACACCAAGAGGCACGTCTCTGTAATAGAAAGTACATAGGTGAAACAGCGTTCTCCTCATCATTCTAAGTCTGTAGATTTGAGAACTATGAGCTCATTTGTTCAATATAATCAGACTGGATATTCAAGATCCAAAGGGTATTCGAGAGGTCAAATTACCCACTTCATCCTCTGAGTTGCTATATTTACATTGGCTGCCTATTCCACTGCCTCCCAAACAGGATGATTTTGTTCTTAAATCTACTTTGGTAAAATTCCCTGGCCATGTTCTCTGAGCAGATGATTACAGATGCTCTCCTCTTTGTATTTGAATTCCCAGTCCAAGTGGACGAGACAAGCAGGACGGAGGAGCAAAGGACTAGATAAGCAAAAGCAAGGACTGACTTTCCGGAGAAACTGCCTAACTTCCATTTCACATTTAAGATGCCAAAATAGTTCCTCAAGTATGCATGCCAATGGCAGTGCTGCCCTTGAACATGTTCTCCCGGCTCCCATCTGAGTCAGTGTAATGAGTCTGCATTTTATGAGAGTTGAGCCTGGTCCAAATGGAACCATGTAACTGTTAGAAAGATTAATGGACTGTATCATCCAACAGTTGACTGTAAACTTCTAATTGTGTGAATCTCAGTGTGGTGTCTAGAGCTAAACTGGCGCCTGCTTCCTCGGTCACTAATATCCGCTGATATTGTTCATTATTTTTCTAATGCCAACCCTAGGTACATCAGTTCTGGGCAGATCCCTGAGGAAAACAGCAACTTTTGTTGTAGGTACTTGAGAGCAGTCATTATCACTGTTGCCAATTAATTCATCAATCAGTGTTTACAGAGCTGCCACTGAGAAAGGGGAACAGCACTGTGCCCTGCCGAGCAATAGAAGGGTGGAGGAGTCCCTGAGACAAAGGCTCCACTCTAGGGGAGCTGAGTAGCGGAGAAGCCATAAACAGAAGCTAAGTGATGTCCTTCCTGCTCTGGACTGCTGGACACCAGGCAAGTCACTTACCCCTCCGAGCCTTAAACCTGGAAACAGGACAGCAGCCAGACCTTACTCAAGGAACAACCAACAAAACCTATGTGAACATGCTTTGAAAAACATTAAGCTTGGCCGGGCATGGTGGCTCACGCCTGTAATCCCAACACTTTGGGAGGCCGAGGCGGGTGGATCATCTGAGGTCAGGAGTTTGACACCAGCCTGGCCAACATGGTGAAACCCATCTCTACTAAAAGTACAAAATTAGCCGGCTGTGGTGGTGCAATGTATGTAATCTCAGCTGCTTGGGAGGCTGAAACAGGAGAATCGCTTGAACCCGGGAGGTGGAGGTTGCAGTGCGCCAAGATTGCACCATTGCACTCCAGCCTGGGCAACAAGAGCAAAACTCCATCTCAAAACAAAACAAAACAAGAAAAGAAAAACATTCAGCTTGACATAGATGAAATCATTTATCCTAGCCTATAACAGAAAATACAGATCACGGAGAGCTAAGACTAAACCAGGTGACTTTGGTTTGCCTGTACCCATTTTCTTTCTTATAAATTCATGCCCTTCTCTTCCCGCATTTTTAGAACATTCTTAGTAATTTCTCCACATAAGCAACCCTGATTTTTTTTTCAGCTTTGAAATTGTCTGCAGGGGCTTCTTTAAGCTGCACTTGCTTTGTCCTCTACAAAACCACATTCTGTTAAAAGAACCATCAAGCACGGACCATGGCTAGGGTCAGAGAGAGCTAGAAGTCCTTTCTAGCTCTACCCATCTGCTCCTTCCCCTACTCTCTTTTTTTCCTGATCCCTTCTGCTTCCTCTGGACAGGAAACACATAGCCTCAGCCACATGATGCCTCTCCATCCTACAGGAAGCTGGAGCACCAAGCTGAGATCACAAGTGCTGGGGCCTTCATCGCAGGCACCTAATTGTTTAAGTAGCTTTTGATCACTTTGCAAAAATATCCTTCTCTCCTTCTTTGTAGCTGCATTGAATGAACACATCCCTTTATGTTTTAAAGAGTCCTTTCTTTGCAGGAAATGAAGGGGAGAGGAATATTAGTTATCTGTATTGCTAGGTGTATTGTGAAACTCTGGATGGCATAATACTTGGCAAACAGGACTGCAAGTCTCTGAAGTTAATCAAGTTGTTGAGGTTTTCAGGATCCAAATATTGGCAGAATTTCCCCACACTCCTAATGCCAATTTAGATGTCTACATGTCTAGGGAATAGTAAATATAAAACATGAAACTGCAGCGTTAAGAAAGAATTGTGGCTGCAGTCCTGTCTAACCAGCGTGCTCCCTATTCTCAAAACTTCCCTTTGACTAGATGGGGAACAATAATATATATGCCCTCCTCAGTCCTGGAGAGAGCTACCTTGCTGTTTTCCAAAAGGAGATCATGACCTATAACAGAAAATATAGGTCATGTAGAGGTAAGACTACACAAGGTTATTTGGGTTTGCTTGTACCCATTTTTTTTCTTATAAATTCATGCTCCTATCTTCCAACATTTTTAGAACATTCTTAGTGGTTTCTCCACATAAGCAATCCTTACTTACACTTGCATGCCATATCATTGATAACAACCAAATTTATAGTCTGTAGATCAGAGACATAGGCTGATTAGGAACAGATTCATTTGGATTTCGATCTGCACTTTGCATGATGGAAAAGCTAAAGCCTATTGCAGCACTCTGTTTAGATATAACTCTAATTCCATGAACTGTCTCTAGATGTTACAATGAGGCCTACAAAAGGACAATCCTAAATAAGCCTGAAAATAATGTGTTGGCACAAGGTGCAGTATCAGATTTTACCAGTGATACCTATAAAGTTCTTTACCAGAATATGTAAAGGTAGTGTGCTAGCCAAGACTCCTTTTCATTTCACTAAAAGAATAATGGCCAAGTTAGGATGTTAAGACTTATCATCAAATGTTTTCTGTTGCTTCCCCCAAGGAAAAGTAACAGTGTGATTATCTCATCTTGCTAGAATTACTCTGTTGTGTGAATAGGGGAAGAAAGTTTGGGAAGGGGGAAATTAAAGCAGGAGAAATAATGGAAGGCTATGAACCCTAATACTAATTAAATTATGCCATTAGAAAATGTAATTCTTCCTAAAATCCAGACTGTGTAATGTTGGTAGGTGAACAAAACTCCCTGGATGCCATGGGAATGAGGAGGAAATGGCTAAAGCCCACAAGACCCAAAGAAAAGGGTCTGTGGAATCCAAAGGCACTGGTGTTTTTCCTCTCATCCTTATGAGTCTAAATTGTGGAGGATATGAACAAACAAAAAGCCCAATGAGACTATTTATGAGGAGAAGCAATAAAATCCACCAGATAATGTATGACAGAGAAGGGGAAATGAACTTTCCCAAGTAGAGTATAATGCGCTCTTCATGGGTGCAATGCACAAGATTAACGATGCCACCCTCAGACTCCTCAGTGGCATTTCAGGACCTTACAATGCAGCTTCCTTTCATTTCATTGGGATGTAAATAATTGATAACTTGAAGGGACCTGAGAAACCCACTGCAACTGAACACAGATATTTTTTATGACATCAATTACAGGGCTAGTGATTTGATGAGAAAAGGAAAATATTTCAAACTACACTTTAATGATCTCTACCAAGAACCCCTAGTGTTCCAAATGAAACGTGGGTCTCTGGGCCTGGAGTTCTTTTTCTCTCTCTCTCCATTTTTCCTCCTCAGAGGGAATATAAGTTATAGCTGAATAGAAGAGATGGTTAATTATTTTCATGTCTGTACTTTGCAGTAGTGGGTTGTAGGCCTCCACATTCTAATACAGAAGGAAAGGCTTGAGAGAGTTGAGGCTCTGGGAGTTGCGGGGGTGGAGTTCCCTTGTGTGTGCCACATC
The DNA here is from genome assembly GCF_028858775.2 of Pan troglodytes. Taxonomy (NCBI): domain Eukaryota; kingdom Metazoa; phylum Chordata; class Mammalia; order Primates; family Hominidae; genus Pan; species Pan troglodytes. The sequence continues at coordinate 78,573,362 of NC_072411.2, read as the reverse complement.
AGGGCCGCCTGTTACATGACAGAGGTGTTGTGGAGTTAGGCCTGGCAACTAGAGCCATGATCATAGTTGAGCTTGTCATTTATGGCATTACAACACCAGGACATGTTAAAATGATATGGGAAGCAGTACCATTAAGGCTGTTGAAAGGAAGTCAGAGTTCAAGTATTTGTGCATGAGGCACTTTATGTGGTGACGACTTCTGAATTTATAGTTGTCAGGGCAGGAGTAGATGTTGATTTGGTCTGAGAACAGGTCTGTTCACGCTTGTTTCTGGTTGATCGTGAAGTCCAGTTCATTTTACTTTTTTCATAGCAAAATTCCTGCAAGGCTGCTACTGCTTTATGGAAAAGGTTCAGAACCATACCTGGAAGGTTATCCAAAGACTCCAAAGAGGTAAGGCAGTGAGAGCTGTGCTAAATCCTCATTGTGCATTGGTCCTGAGGGACATGTGCTATGAGGTCATATTGGGATCAGGGCAGAGAGGGCATGGGTATGTGACAGAATGAAGGAGGTGGGAGGTAAAGGAGATATTTCAACCCAATTCCAAGAACAATAAAATCTTATTAGTCTATGACCCATTACATACATTTGAATCTACCACAAGTCAAAAAAGATGCCTTGAAATATCATTACAGGCTACAGGAAGTCTCTGAATTAGCTTTAATAGGGGTTTGGGTGTGTTTCTCCACTGCCAATATCGTCATTATTGGATTGCATTTCTTTCTTTATAGAGGCCTAAACAACCAAGGGGGGAACTTGATCTGTTGGTTTAGAACTCCAGAGATCTGCCAGACTGCTTACTCTTGTGTTGAAAAAGATACTGGCTAGTTGTTAGGCCATAATATTGAAGTCCTCATACTTTAAAGCAATGTAATTCTAAGCTTCCATGTCTTGTAAATAACTGTTGACTGACTTGTCTCATAAGTAGGATGGAAAGGAACAGATAGTGGTTCAATGAAAAGAATTCATTTTTTTCCTTCCAGTTTTTTTAGGCAAATACACCCTTGTTCTCTAGTTTCATTTCTTCACCACTCCTCTGCACCTTCCTAATATTTAGTATAATCTAATGAAGTCAAACAAGCTATAGGATGTAAGATTTTCAAAATGTCAGCAGCAAAGTACTTATTGCGGTTTTCTTTTCTTATGGCACCAGGAAATAATCAATCTATTTTTATAAGTCTTCCAACTCAACTTTGTCTACTTAAGAAAAATCAGTCTCACTCCAAATGAGATTTATTGAAATGTTCCTAAAATGCCTCCTATTTACCTATCACAAGTGAAACATTATTCAAAATGTGGAAGTGGTTTGTGGAGATGGGTCTTTTCGATTTAAGCCTGTAAGTACAGTTCATAATAAAAACCTGTCAATGAAGTAGATATTTTATCACATCTGTGTTCATTTGGGACTGCTAATTTATCATTAATAAAGCATTTGGCTAGAAAATGATGTCCATATTTGATGATCTGGAAACTTCTTTCTCCCATTTTTATGCCACGATAACTGCCCAGTCTTATCGTTGCCCATTATAAATGTGTAAAGTTTTATGGACTAAGTAATGTCAAATGAGGCAGTGTCAAGCAGATCTGGAGACAAGTTGGGAGCGTTTAGATGGAAAAAGAAGCTGTGAGGTCTATGCCAGTCTTGCTTGTAGTTTTATTGTGTATTGATCCTTTTTTACACACTGATTTAGCATCCTGAATTATGATGTGGTATTTAAACTTAAATACCAGTTGAGAGCTCCTATCTCAAAGGTTGCTCTAAGTCATAGCCATTTTTGACTGTGATGGGCTCTGCTTCTCTGGAGTGGGTATTTTATTAGAAGTACTTGTAAAAGACTTCATGGCAGTTAACTATGCAGTGGAGAAGATGTGTGGAGCTTCATAAGCTTCTAGGAAGCAATGAGTAGATTGGTATAACAAAAACATTCACAAAATCACAGTCTTGAAAGGATCCTTCGGAGGTCATTCGGTCCAGTCTGCTGTCTCTGGTCCAGTGCTGCATTTAGAACATTCCCTGGAATCTTCAGAAAAGAGGTTCCATAGACTTCCTTCCTTGGTAACAAAATTTACCATTCAACAAGCCTGTCACTCGGGTAAGCTTTCCCCAGCACCTCCACAAGCCCTTGCAGCTCACATTCACTCCCATTTCTCCCAGATGAAGAGGCATTGAAATCCCAAGTGGTCTACCACAGGAAGAAGTAGAATACAATGTAATGGTTAAGCTTTTTGAAAATTAGGCGTCCATAAATTTGTAATTATATATAACACATTCAACTCCATGTGTTATTTACATAGCTTCTATTTGTTGCATGTGCACCAGGGCTATTTTTGTGAGTAGAATATGCCTGAATACTGTGCTAGAACTTCTTTTTTAGAATCAGGCAAATAGGATTGGGTTCTAGAGTTTCTTTTAAAGAGGTGTCAGTTGCCAGTATTGCAAAATGGATACTATATCCCTATGACATTTAATGTCCAAATATAGGAAAAAAGGAAAGAGAAAGAGAAAGAAAGGAGGGAGATAGGGAAGGAGAGAGGAAGAGGAGGAAGAAATCTGTTTAATGATTTTAAGCCCATGTGGAACTCACTCCCAGGATTCTTGAGTCTGCTATGAGGCCATGCCATGTCTCATTGCCCAGCACTGGGGCAACGCAGGGAGAGGGAAGGGGCAGACAAACAGCCAGTGGAACGTGGATTGTTTTGTGTTCTCTGCAGACGAGAGGGAACGCTGCATTGTTAGGGTGATCCTCCATCACTGGGTCTAGATTCCAGGAGGGTATGGGAGGAGGACGGAGGGGGTAGTGGAAGAATGGAATGTGATTTCATTCATGGCAATCTAAGATGATAACCTTTCTAGCTCATCTTTCCTTCCAATGTCTTATGACAAATCTATTAATTCTCCCCTTACAGCAGTGAAAGAGCAAGAGACCCTAAGTAAGACCAGAACATGGTTAAGGTGTGAGTTTTATCTTTTTCATTATAAAAATAAATAGTTTGCAGAAATGAAATAATTACATGTGGAATCTCCACAAATCAATACTATTTATAAAAATGCAATAATTCATTAGGCTTTATAAAGAGTTAAACTTTGAACCTCTAACAAGTTAAATATAACTTTTTCTTGCAGTCAAAATGACTAGTTCACCGCACCCTGTGTTTTACAAAATTATCATGTTTAACTTTCATCCAATGGGTTACACAGTTGTTCTCAAAGTGTGGTCCCTGGACCAGTGACATAACCTGTGAACTTGTTAGAAATGCAGATTTCTAGACCCCATCACAGACCTACTGAATCAGAAACTCTGGGGCTGGGAACAGCAATCATGTTTTCACAAGCCCTCTAGATTATTTGGATGCACACTATAGTTGAGAATTACTGCGTTAAGGAGTATTCCTATTTTAGAGATAAGAAAAAGGATGTACAAAGAGTTTAAGCAATTTTTCCAGCACCACACAGCTAGAAAGTAGTCAAGGCTGCATGACTCCAGAGCCCTTGTTCTTAACATAGCACGTAGGTTTGCTATGTGATGAACCTCAGTTTACTTGGGAATCCGATGTCAAGAATATAGATAAGTGAGAAATATACTATGGAGAAAGAATTTAGATTTCAAAAAAAAATTAACTTAGAACATATGGCTTTAAATGTCTTGCTTGGCTGAATTTTTGGCTATAAAATGTTTAAACTGAAAAAGTTATGACTCAAAATGTTAAACTCAATGCCAGGGAGGTGATGAGGAAAAAATGACTAGAATCAGAAGCTCCAGAGAATAGCAGGTTCCTGCCCCTGTGAAGGGGACAGCCCTTCAATTTCGTGCTAGCAGAACAGTGCTAGACCAAAATGATATCTCAAAAGAAGCCAAGAATCCAGTTTTTTGAGTGGAATATTACAATTTTAAAACATTAGTATGGATTTGTAAATTGTGGGGAAAAAAACCTATACGAATTAAAAATGAAACAAAAATCACATAGATTTCACTTAGAGTGCCATTTTGCAACCTCTGGCTGAGAAATCCTCCTAACATTTTATGAACCCAGATTAAAAGACTGAAGGGATATAAGGTTGATGGAAAATACGTGGGGGAAAGACGTGGGAAACTGAATTCATGGAACCATGTTAAATGATCACTTTATCAAACATGTGCCTAAACCTGATGGCTATGCCATCGTGGCCACTTTTATTGATTCATGGCTTGGAACAGTGTTTCATAATATCTCTAGGCTTGTACAATCTTCACTGGGATCATGTGACTGCAGACCCTGGTTTCACGAGCAACTGTTTGAGTAAGTGTTGGAAAATTGCCTTTTGCGGTGTATGTCAAGTGTTTATGTGGGCACCATTTTAAATTTTCATTGAGAAAGCCACTCTCTGGACTGAAAAACATTCAGAGGAAGCAGGTTTGGAAAGGTTACTGCAAAATCCATCTCAACTGCAAACAGAAGTGATTTTAATGCCTGTTATTTTGGAAGCAGTTCAAAGTTGTTTTTTCCATTGTAAATAGCATTAAAGTGCTCTTTGGAGGCAAGTATTACTTTTTTCTTGGCCCACTGCACTTCAGTAATGGTTCTTATATACTGAAGGCACAACAATAAGACTCAGGAAGTTATGTACAATGTATCAGGGACAGCAGGGGAGAAGTGGGAGGAGAGAGGAGGTCATCTGGTAAGTATATAGAAGAGAAATTTGGAGGTGGAGATTCTGTGCATGAGAATACCAGCCAAGACAGGGAACATCTGGAAAACCTACTCTGTATTATGTGGTCATTCCACAAACTTTTCCAAGGAATCACATAAGGAGAATATTACATTTTAATTAGAGCTGGGATTGCTCCAGAGAAAAGAGGAAAAAGGAGGGTGGCTTGGTGAACAAGCTGCCTTTTAGTTTGGCTGAGTCCATGAATTGCAATTAACCACTTAGCTGCCTCTTGATGCATGCTGCATTTCCAATAGCTCAGTGATTTAGGAGAATATCACATTGGGCTCCTGCCCAGCCCTAACCTGAGAAAGGAGAGCAGAAGCAATGGGTGAGTGTCGACTGAAGAAAAGAGGTCAAACCTGGGACATTTCTGTATGAAAGGAGCCAGAAAGCCAACGTGATATCTGTCTCTTCCTCCTTTTACTATTTATGTCGTGCGGCAAGTTCATCAGTTATTCTCAAATAGTAAGGAGGGAAGCAAGAATAAATACAAAAATTTAATGAAGATAAGTAATTTCCTTAAGGTAATATTATTCTATTGCATTTTATGAGAAAATACAAGTATTATGCCAAGAAACAGAGTAGTTCACATCCCTTGGGCCCTCCTTCACAGTAATTAAATACTTTTTAAAAGCTAATAATTTATTAGATTTTTTTTAATTAAGCATCTAACAAATTTAAAAATTAGGCTTAGGCTGGGCACGGTGGCTCACGCCTGTAATCCCAGCACTTTGGGAGGCCAAGGTGGGCAGATCACGAGGTCAGGAGATTGAGACCATCCTGGCTAACAGGGTGAAACCCCCTCTCTACTAAAAATAGAAAAAATCAGCCGGGCATGGTGGCGGGCTCCTGTAGTCCCAGCTAATCAGGAGGCTGAGACAGGAGAATGGCGTGAACCCGGGAGGCAGAGCTTGCAGTTAGCAGAGATCATGCCACTGAACTCCAGCCTGGGCGGCAGAGCAAGACTCCGTCTCAAAAAAATAAATAAATAAATAAATTAGGTTTAATAAATCTAATATTATTGGGAAGAAGAAATTGCAAGGAATGGAAGAAACGTTTCTTAGAACTTATAATTTGTTTTTGTTGTTTACAAATTTATCATTCTACATTAATTGAGCTCCAACTGTGTATCAGGCACTGTCCTAGAGCCTGTGGAGGGTATAAAGATAGAAGACCCAGCTGCTGCTCTCAAAGGGCAAACAGCCACATAAGAAAGACAAGGCATAGCACCTCAAAATGTTAATAACAATATAAGCAATAATATATATGATGGCATGTAGTAAGTTGCCAAACTAATGGTTCAGAAAGAAGCACCATGGGTTCTCAGGGTAGAGAAAGCAGGGGGAGCTTCCTAAGGGAGGAAGTGTTTGTGCTGGACATTGAAGGCTGGGTAGAATATGGAAATGGGTAAGAGAAGGATCAAGCAGAGATTGAGCTATGCTCTGAACAAGTGCAGGTAGGCATTACAAGTGTTCAGAGGACGAAGCAGCATGGCTGTGCAGAGGTTTCTGGAGGTAACACAAGAAGGGTAACATTTGAAAGGAGATAGTGGCCAGATTGTATAGAACGTTGACAAGTGTGGAGGACCTTGGTTGAGGATCCCTAGTGTAGGAGAGAAAAGGTTACAAGTGAAAAGAGTCCAAAGCTCGTAACCAAATATTTCAGGAATACACACACTAAACATGTACTAGCAGTAACAGAAGTGGGATACTTCCAAAGGTACAAGAATTTTTTTTCTCAAATGGTATCTCTATGGCATGTGACCATTTGAATGTGATGTCCGTTGTGATTTCTGTTTCTCTTCCTTGATATCCCAGATCCAAAATTGTTCTTCCATCTGAAATACTCTAAATTCCTGACCCTTTGCCTTATTGACCCCATGCCAATAACATTTCAACTCCTTCTCTTTCCCTTTCCAGCATATCTTCTCCAGACAGCATTTCGCACTTGCATATCAGCTGCAGCCTTTCCAAAAGTTGGGGAAATCCTGCAAATAAGGAACACGGCATCTGATTCTTGGACTAACATTCTCTCTACACTCTTCCAGCTTCTGTGGATACATGTAATGACTGATTTTATTTAATAAGAAAGCTCAAAATATTTCCCAATTCAGAACATAACCCTGCATGCTGCTCCCTCTAGTCTAACCAGAAATCCCATTCTCCTCCTCCTCTAACTCAATAAACCAAATCTAATTGGAGAATAATTATAAAATACACTGATGTGCGATTTGTTTCACTTGCTCAATAATTAATTAATACACTACTTATGATTCAGAAGAGCTCTTAAGACACAGCACAAATTCCACTGGATGAAGGAGAATACCAAAGATATAAGCCAGGGGCAGCATCTTTACATAAGATGGGCCAAGAGAAAAAGATAAGAGGGAGAAGAAGACAAAATCTATTTGGGCTTTTTGAATCTATGACGTAATTTGTTTTTCCCCATTTGAGGATTCTCCTCTTGCCCTTTTCTACAAGTGAGGTAGATTATGTGTTTTGTTGATGAATTATCAGCAATACTCACACAGCTGAATCAAGCTAACAGATGGACTTTTTTATTTTTAAACTTTCTAACCATCAGATGCTTTCAGGAGAGAAAACAGTCCTAATCAATGAAATCCAGCTCCTATAAACTCTTAGTTGATTTGAGTATATACACCCTATGCTCATTTGGGCAATACACTACTCCTAGCCCCTTTTGCCTTCATACAATTGAATCTTGCAATAGGAAATGCCTTAGATTTTTCCTTCATTGTTTCAAATGTGCAGTGCTTATAAATTGCTCTAAAGATTTCATGTAAAATAATTATAAAGCTATCTTCTTTTTCCTTTTGGAGACATGAGAGTTAAAGTTAAATTGATTTCTTTGTAACTATTGCAATGAACAATTATTAAATGATCACTAAAACAACAAATTTTTAAAAATATATTTTTTCTTTCTGAACAATTGAACTTATTCCTCTTAACTGGGTACAAGATTCTGGGTGACACCAGGCAACGATCCACCAGTGCCTTTATAAATTAAAAGTCATTATATTTTATTTGAGTCCTTTCACTTCTGTCTTATAAAATGGCCCTTTATCTTTAGAAGTCTAGTGAACTCTCCTTTATAGTACCAACCTTTGGGGAAAGCTACAGTGTCTCTCACCTAATAGTGGTGGAACCTTAGGTCATCCAGGATGGTTGATGTCTCTATGGCCTCTTTTTCACTAGGATCCTGACAGGCTTTCTTTTAATTGCCCATTTCCCTTGGCAAGGCATGCTTAAAGCATTTCCCCAGATCAGGCTGGGTGTGCCCACATCAGAACGCTGTTTTCCTGGAGATCTTATGTTTGTGCAGCAACATGCCTTGCATTGGCAGGCCAGCCCCTCATATGATGAATGAGGACTCAAAATCTACAAGTTCAGCTCATTTCCAATCTAAGGCCTATACAAAGGAAATAGTAAATCCATCACAATATGCTTCTTTGCCGGTGTCTGCATGAGTACTGCTTTATGTTTTTATTGCTGTAAACACGAGATTGAAAAGTCAGTGGAGAACAACTGATCAATTACCTACCTATTGTCTGCAACAAAGTGTGTACTATGTTAAGTTACAGTGGTTTTAATCCACGTTTCTTTCATGCAAGGATGTTATGTAGAGATGCTAAAGGCTTTCTGTTCACATGCAGCATAGTTAACTTTTCAAATCTCTCTTCAGTGTGTCACTTAATCCTTTACATTGCATTAGAAATCTCCTGAACTTGGCAACAAGAACAGTCTTTATGCAAGCTTACTTTTTAGGAACATGAACCTATTTCAAGATATTTTTTTTTCTTCTTTAAAAAAAATTCTTTTACACCCAAGAAATTTTTCTTACCAAAGAGAATTAGCCAAGCCAAATAGTCTGGACTTATCTTGTGTCAATTTGTAAAAGGAATTCTGATTAGAATTCATAAAAGGAATTTCATTTTATTATGTGAAGCCATATTGGACAAAGATAAGACAAACCTGCTTAAACAAATTACTATTTCAGGATTGAAGGAACTTCCAAACTACAGAAAACTGAAAGGAACAATTCCCTTCTCCCTTAACTCTTTAGCTAGGTTCTAAGCTTTATATCCTCAATGGTACTGTCATATTTCAGATTTTCTGTCTAGAGTTTGAAGGGAAATATTTCTACCTGTTTTTCTCATTCTATAGGAAACTCATCATGATACAGGATGTGTATGAATGTTTTTAATAAAGATGACTGTGGTAATGAGGCAAACAGATGCATTCAACATTAGAAAGCATCAAACAACATGATAGAACAGATTACAGACTTCCTACAGATTTTCATACAGTGAAGACTAAAATTTTCAATGAACATAGTGGTTGCTTCATAAATGTTTACTGATGGTAATAATACTGTTCACATAATGCAATGCTCCTCAAACCTCTTTGTAAAATAGAATCTCCTCAAACCTCTTTGTAAAATAGAATCACATGGAATGTGTTAAAAGTGCAGATTCCTGAGCCCATCCCCAGAAATGCTGATTCAGTAGGTGTAGAATAGGGCCCAGGAATCTGTAGTTTTCACCAACACCTCAGGTAATTTGGATGTAGATGGTGTGTGGGCCACACTTTGAAAAATACCATTATAGGGCATGAATTGTGAAGAAAGAATGATGTATTTCCAGTAAGCCAAGAAGCACTTTAGAAAGCAACATGGAGACAATTGCTCTCTGATGAGCAGAAGAAAGATTGCTAGTCTGGAAGGAAAGGGCATTCTGTTCATTTGTTTCTTCGCTCATGCCTTCATTCATTTGAACAAATCCCACTGAGCACCTATCACAAAGCACTTCTTTGCTTTCCAGGCCTGTGGCTGCTCTTTGAGGCCCATGCATAGAGATTAGCCCATGAGAAGGCCCATTGTCAGAAACAGAGTCATTGGGCACAGGAAATTATTCTTTTTCTCCTCAAATTTCCCTTTCTTTGAGGCTGCTAGCCACTGTTGTTCAAGTATAGCCTCCTTGTTTCCAGAAAGATACCATACAAGTGCCCATGTTCTGTTCTCTGTTTTCAGCATTTTGATTTTACTTCCTGAAACCCCCTTTAATGCTGGAGGTTTAAATGACTGGCTGTGAGCTTGAGCCCACAATCATTTGACAGCAGGGTAGACTCTGTTGATGAGAGAGGTGGAGCATGGAAGCTGGTTTAATACCAACTGGGGCACAGTGGGGGAAATTCCATATTGGAGGAGTTGACACTATTGTTCTCAACTTAGAGTTAGTTTTCTGCTCAGGATAAATTAATGACATCATATAATTCACTTTAAAAATGTTTATTTCCTAAAGCTAAAGGCCAATTAAATGTATTCTTTAAAATAAACAGCATCCCAAATTCCTTAGAATTATATGGAAATAAATCATATTTTATACCATCACATGTACTGCCTAGTATAGGGCTGAGATAAAACAGGATTCCTATAAAATCTCTAATATACAATTTTATTAATGAAAAATGGTGGAACATACATTGTCAACCAGTATAGGAGAAGCAGAAAATGATCTCCTTGTTCTAAATCTGAAAGCCCTGATTTAATGCAGGGCCTTGTGGTAAGATTTAGTTGACTATCAGATGCTTGGGAACTGTCAACTCAGTTTAATATCTAGAGAAGTTCTATTTTCAGAGATGGTGAGACAGGTTTTTTCAGGTGAAATCTCCTGCAGAAAAAAACTAAAAATATATAATAAAACATTAATTTAAAAAGTTTCACAAAAATGTCAACAAGCTGACAAAGCTGTAAGGAACTACCAGGCCCAAACCTAAGACAAAGAGGGAAGCAAGAGAGGAAAGCAAGACCTGAGCACCACAGACGCTTTTATGCAGAAGACATTTGCTGAACTTTGTTGGTCTTATGCAGAGGTGGGCAGAAGTTAAGGCTCAGGGCCAATGCAAGAAGGAAGTCTGAGGAAAAAGTCCTTCCTCACATTAAATGGGGCCCAAAGACTACACCCTCAGAATAAGTATCAACCGTAAGTCAATTAGCCTCTAATACATCCAGAGGTAGAGAAAGGAAGGAAAGCGGGGGAAAAAGAAAGAAAAAGTATCCATCTCTGAGACTTTATAGCCACAGGCCACCCCTGATGTGAATTTGCACCTGGGTTTGTTTTACCTGGAGCTTCCAAGGAGCCTCAACTCCTGAACTTGTTTAAGGTGGTCGAGGATTAGTAATGCTCACAAGTGCCAGGCAGTAGCAAAACTTCTCTGGAGAAAGGCACCTTCATGATAGGCCAAGACTCTCACAAATAATTTTCAAAGGCAATGACTAGTACATGCATAAAACTTACTAAACACACAGAAACAAGGTACCTCGAGCAAATCTGTTATCTGCTGAGTAGCCCTAAGCTGTGCGCAACAGAAGGACGATCACTAGGAGAGGAGGGGACACCGTCCCAGCCCCACCAGGGCAGGTGCCTTTTAATACATCTACTATTTGTAGAAAAGTTTCTGCAGCTAAAAATGATTAAACACTGCAGTGTCATGGAGCTGCAAATATTGGGATTTCTTAATTATGTGACTCATAGGTGCACCCAGTTCTCTGACAATTAGGAAGCCAAACAGAGTAAAAGTCATCAAATTCCTTCAGACAAGAACCTAATCTGCTTGGGAACAAACTATATGTGTAAGGAATTCAAAGAGCACGTAATTTTCTTTAGAATCTAAGAAAAAAACACAAACACTTGACAAGGGGAAAGATTTAGTATTTTATCCATTTAAAATGATAAAATTTTAAAAACTGAGGTGAGAAACAGGATCCCAGGTGATGAGGTCCGAGGCAACACAGGGAAGCAGCCCGTGGTCTCCTCGGAAGTTCTGTATAGCTGATATCATTAGTCCAACTGCTATTAATATAACCTGAATTCCTCAGTCCTCCTGATTTTGTTCATGTGTTTTAGATTTGAAAAATGTGTTCTGTCAGAATTATTTGCCCTTAATTTTTAAAATCGTGTGTTTTAGGGTCAATTTGATCTGCATGTTTTCTATTTTCTTATAATTAAACCAGCAAAATGTTCTTTAAAAACTATTTGATGTCCACAAAATCTTCTGAGGCCTTTCAACAAGCTTCTTTAAAGCATTTATATCCCACTTAAAAACAGAAGTTGCGGGCCGGGTGCAGTGGCTCACACCTGTAATCCCAGCACTTTGGGAGGCCAAGGCAGGTGGGATCACAAGGTCAGGAGATCAAGACCACCCTGGCAAACACGGTGAAACCCTGTCTGTACTAAAAAACACAAAAAACTAGCTGGACGTGATAGCGGGCGCCTGCAGTCCCAGCTACTTGGGAGGCTGAGGCAGGAGAATGGTGTGAACCCGGGAGGCAGAGCTTGCAGTGAGCAGAGATCATGCCCCTGCACTCCAGCCTGGGTGGCAGAGGGAGACTCTGTCTCAAAACAAAAAACAAAAGCAAAAACAGAAGTTGCACTGTGTCATAGGTGACCTAATGTAGAAACCAAGAATCCCCTTAAATTTCAAAAATCTTCACATCTGAATAATTTTTGAACTTGAAGAAAATGGGTTCACCCATTGCTAAACTCTCTGTGTTGCTCAAGAAGACATTTGAGCAAAGATGAGTTCCATAAGAGGAAAAATCAGGGCTGTGATTTCAGCTAAGGCCCCTGAGGAATAGCTGGAAGCCTAGCTTGTTACATTGCTATCTACAGAAACAAGGAAAAACTCAAATGTACCAAATATACATCAAATGTTTGACAGGACTAAAGAAATATCATGTCCATATGAAATAATATTCGTTCATGGCTTTAAGAAAACAATAGAATATAAATACATGGATTTCAGCACATCTAATTTGCTCTCTAGTCTAATGCTTTGTTCTTGGCAGCCCATGGAGAACTCTTAATAAATTTACCAACACTGAATAATTAATTCCTCATAAAGGGTAAATGAAATCTGTTATTCTAACACTAACTGCCGTTACATAGAACTATAGCTTTGCGGTGACAGGGCCAATGGGTGAAGAGGGTCTTTTGTAGATGGGCATATGGACAGCAAGCCAGGAAAGTGAGCCTGGTTCTGTAGAAGACTCTCTACCCTGCTCTGCTGGCGTTGACAACAGTCCAGGAGCTGAGCAGCGCTGCAAGGGAAAGCTCTCCAGCCAGCCTCCAGGGTACATTCAGCAGGCATTTCCAGAGAACCTATAAATACCTCTGTCCTGAGCAGCTCCCAGCTCTTGGAGTATGAAGGCCTGTTATCACCAAGCATCAAATACCGAGCAGACAGGATGCAGGGGCTTCCCCAGCAGGGGAGCTGGCACACACGAGCTCTAAGGAAAAGGGATCTAAGTCCATTTCCTGCAATTGTTAGAGAAGGATGGCAGCCTGGCCCATGAGTAGGTTAGAGTCCTATGTGCATTACTGCTCTCATGTGATGGCGAGGATCCCAGTTTATCTGGGCCTTCTTCTACAGAGAAACCCTCTGCATAGGTGCCTAAAAGAATAAAAGTTTGATTTTTCTATTATAGTTAATAAAATAACTCATACTCATAGAGTGCTTCACAGTTTGTAAAGCCCTAACACCTGCATTAAATCTCATTGATAATGAGATAATGATTATCTCATTGATAGTGTAGATTTTAATCACAACAATAATAGTAGCAATAACAAGCATTATTAGAACAAGTGAGTTTTAGCAAAGTTGCAGGACACAGAGTTGATACATAAAAATTAATTGTATTTCTACATACTATCAACAAATAATTGGGACCTTTAAACAGCTTTATTAAGATATAATTGACAAATAATAAACTGTACATAAAGTGTACAATATGGTAAGTTTTAGCATACATGTGTATACATATATATACATATACACACACATATATATGCACACCCATGAAGCCATCACTATAATAAAAAAATGGACATACCCATTATCCTTAAAAGTTTTCTTGTGTCCCTTGGTAATCCCTATCTGTTTTCCCTCTATACCCTTTTCCCACCCCATTAAGACTCAAAGTTGTCTTGTAGCTCGCTGATGCTCTATTCTTTTTAGTTTTTCAGTAAGTTTTCATCTCTGAGTTTCATTTTGGATGGTTGCTATATTTTCAAATTTACTTTATTTTTATTTATTCATTTTTTTGAGACAGAGTCTTGCTCTGTCACCCAGGCTGGAGTGCAGTGGCTCAATCTCAGCTCACTGCAACCTCTGCCTCCCCGGCTCAAGTGATTCTCCTGTCTCAGCCTCCCGCATAGCTGGGACTACACGCACACACCTCTACGCCCAGCGGAATTCCCTGAACTCCCATCTCTATTTACTCAACTCAGGGCAACTGCTGGGCCCTGCCTGGGTTGCTGCTCCCTCTGCCATGACCTGGTGGTGAGCTGGGCTCTCCTCACTGTGCTGCATCACTCAGAAATCACTGTCTTTCAATGCCTGATGTCCCATGACTTGAAATCCATTGTTTGATATATTCTGTTCAGCTTTTTAGCTGTTTCAGTTGAGGGGATAGATCCAATCCCTGTTTACTCCACTTTGGATGGAAGCAAAAGTTCTACAATTTGAATTTGAAATTGAAAAAAAATTCTAATACAAAAACATCAAAAATATAAAACTCTGGCCAGGTGTGGTGGCTCACGCCTGTAATTCCAGCAATTTGAGAAGGCAAGGTGGGTGGATTGCTTGAGCCAGGAGTTGGAGACCAGCCTGGGCATAGTGAAATGCGATCTCTACAAAAAATGCAAAAATTAGCCAGGTGTGGTGGCATGTGCCTATAGTCCCAGCTTCTTGGGAGGCTGAGGCAGGAGGATTAACTGAGCCTGGGAAGTCAAGGCTACTTTGAGTCGACATGGCACCACTGCACTCCAGCTCAAAATCTATATATATAAAAATCTTAGGAAAAAATGCAAAGTGTGTAAAACTTTACACTGAAAATTATAATACATTTTTTGACACAAACTAAAAGTGGACCTAAATAAATGGAGAGATGAACCGTGTTCATATATCAGAAGACACAATATTGTTAAGATGTCAGTTCTCCCAAAATTGATCTATTGATTCAATGCAATTTCAATCAGACCCCAAGAGGTATCTTTGTAGAAACTGAAAAGCTGATTTTAAAACACATACAGAAATGCAAAAGAAGATGTAGAAAGTTAAATTATTCTGGAAAGAAGAACAAATTTGGAGGATTATGTTAACCATTTTCAAGACACGTTATAAATCTATAGCTGGGCACAGTGGTGTGGACCTGTAGTCCTGGATACTTGAGATGCAGAGGCAGGAGGATTGCTTAAGCCCACAAGTTCAACGCCACCCTGAGCAACACAGTGAGATTCCATCTAAAAAATAAAATTACACACACACACACACACACACACACGCTACAGTAGCAAAAATGGTGTAGTATTGGTGTGAATATAAACATATAAATCAATGAGATAGACAGTCCGGAAACGGATCCTCATATCTATAGCTAACTGATTTTCAATAAAGGTGCCAAGAAAATTCAGTGTGGGAAAAGGTAGTCTTTTTCAATAAATGGTCCTGAAAAAATCGATCATCCATATGAAGAAAAACACTTAGAGTCATACCTCATGCCATATACAAAAACTAACTCAAAATAGATCAAAGACTTAACTGTAATATCTAAAGCTATAAAACTACTAGAAGAAAACATAAGGGAAAATTGTTTTATTTTGGTTAGGAAAATATTTCTTAGATAGAACACACAAAAATAATGAACCACATAAAAAGTATGATAAATTTAAAAAAAAATCAGAACTATAATAAAGAGCCTGACTCCATTTGGATGGTTGATTTTGACTGCTGAAATCTTTCAAGCCCCACCACTTCCCCTTCCCCTCTGCCCCACATCTGGGCTAGCTGATAAGAAAACCCAGGTGCACCTACCTTTGTTGCCAACGGGAAGTTCAAAATATGCAAGCCCTGGCTCTCAAGCACAGGAACTCTCACCCCAACCTCATTCCCTAATCACAGTAAAAGCCAAGCCAAACTCTTTTCTTGCTTTCTCTCAAGCCATTTTTAAACCTGCTTAGGAGCCTGCCCTGCTCTCCCAAGAAAGTCCCATTCTACAAGCCATAACTTTTTCATATATTCTTGGTGCATGTGTGGTATCACACATCTAAACCAACAACTAAACCAAAACTGGGGAGGGGATCCATCCTGCCTCTGTGGTATAACTACAATTAAAACTTTACAATTCAAAAGACACTGTTTACACTTCAAAAGAAAATAAAAAAGCAAGCCACAGACCAGGAAATTATATTGCAAAATCTCCATTTATATATCTAAAGAACATTTACCTAGAATATAAAAACTCTTACACCTCAATATAAGGAAACAACAAATCCATTTTACAAATAGGCAAAAGATTCAAACAGATTATTCACCCAAGAAATAATCATATGAAAAGATGCTGAACATCACTCATCATTAGGGAAATGTGCATTAAAAGCATAATAAGATGTTACTTCCTATCTACTAGATTAACTAAAATTAGAAATACTGATAACACTGAGTGTTGCCAAGGATGTTGAGCAACTGGAAATTTCATATGCAGCTAGTGGAAATGCAAAATGGTGTGGCCATTTTAGAAAGTAGTTTAGAAGTTTCTTGTAAAATTAAACACAGACTTACCAGACAACTCAGCAATCCCACTTTTTCGTACTTACTCAATAAAAATGAAAACACATATCCAAACAAAGACTTATGCTGAAATAATTATAGTAATTTGTTCATGATAGCCAAAAACTAGAAATCACACAAATGTCTATCAAGTGGTGAATGGAGAAACAAAATATTATGTATCCACATAATGAAATATTTCTCAGCAATAAAAAAGGAACTTACCGATACTGGCAACATCATGGATGACTATCAGAAGCACTGTGCCAAGTGAAAGAAGCTAGACACAAACAACTATACACTGCTTGATTCCATTTACAGTCATGCATTCCATACTGATGATTTTGTCGTTGTGGGAACATCACAGAGCGCACTTACACGAACATAGATGGTACAGCCTACTACACACCTAGGCCAAATAGTATAGCCTATTGCTCCTAGGTTACAAGCCTATACAGCATATTACCGTACTGAATACTGGAGGCAATTGTAACATAATAAGTATTTGCATATCTAAACATATCCAAACATACAAAAGGTACAGTAAAAATGTGGTGTAAAAGAAGAAAATAATAATACATCTGTATAGCGTACTTACCATGAATGGAGCTTGCAGTACTGGAAGGTGCTCTGGGTGAGTCAGTGAGTAAGTCATGAGTGAATGTGAGGGCCTAGGACATTACTGTATACTACTGTAGATTTTATGAACACTGTACACTTAGGCTACACTAAATTTATTTTAAAAATCTTTCTTCAATAGTAACTTTAGCTTACTTCAACATTTTTACTTTATAAGCTTAAAATATTTTTTAACTTTTTGACTGTTTTGTAAAAACACTTAGCTTTAAACACAAACACATTGTACAGCTGTATGAAACCATTTTTTCTTTATATTCTTATTCTATAAGGTTTTTTCTATTTTTATTTATTTTTTTTACTTTTTTGACAAAAACACAAATACACACATTAGTTTAGGCCAACACGGAGTTAGGATCATCAATATCCCTGTCTTCCACCTCTACATCTTATCCCACTGGAAGATTTTCAGGGTCAAAAACATGCAGGGACCTGTCATCTCGTATGATAATAATGCCTTCTTATGGAATGCCTCATGAAGGACTTGCCCGAGGCTGTTTTACAGTGAATGTGGGTGTTTTCTTTTAATTAGTAAAAGGAGTATACTCTAAAATAATGACAAAAAGTACAGTATAGTAAATACTAAATGATAGAAATGTTTCGGCTCCATTATAATCTGTCATAGAGGTGGCCCATCCTTGACTGAAATGTCTTCAGATGGCGCATGACTACATATAAAATTCTACAAAAAATGAAAGCGGGAGTAGGGAGGGAATTGCAATGGGATACAATAGAATATTTTGAGGTGGTGGCAATTTTCTATAATTTTCATTGTGGCGTCAGTTATATGGCTACATACATTTGTCAAAACACATTGAACTGTACCTTAAAATTGGTCCATTGTCAATGTAAATTATATCTCAATGAAAAATGTTAAGGTCAATTTCTCTTGTCTATTGACTGATAAAGCACTGCACTGGGCTCTTTAGATTATTTCTGTGTCACATACACTCATGCACCGTATAATGACGTTTCATCCAATGATGGCCCACATATACGGTGGTTGTCTCATAAGATTATAATGGAGCTAAAAAATTCCCATCACCTAGTATTTACTAGAATATACTTTTGTCATTATTTTAGAGTGTACTCCTTTGACTTTTAAGAAAGTGTTAACTGTAAAACAGCCTCAGGCAGGTCCTTCAGGAGCTATGAAGAAGGCGTTATCATCATAGATGACAGTTCCATGGGTGTTACTGCCCCTGAAGACCTTCCAGTGGGACAAGATGTGAAGGTGGAAGACAATGATATTGATGATTCTGACCCTGTGTCGGCCTAGACTAATGTGTGTGTGTGTGTGTGTGTGTGTGTGTGTGTGTGTGTCTTTATTTTTAACTAGAAAGTTCAAAAAACCAACAACACATTTTTAACAGGAAAGAAGCTTATAGAATAAGAACATAAAGAAAGAAAATATTTTTGTAAAGTTGTACGCTGTGTTTCTGTTTAAAGCTAAGTGTTATTACAAAAGAGCCAAAAAGTTTTTAAAATTTTTAAAGTTTATAAAGTAAAAAAGTTACAGTAAACTAAGGTTAATTTATTTTTGAAGAAAGTTTTTTATGAATTTAGTGTATCCTGGGTGTACAGTGTTTATGAAGCCTACAGTAGTGTACAGTAATGCCCTAGGCCCTCATAGTCCCTCACTACTCACCAACTCATCCAGAGCAACTTCCAGTCCTGTGAACTTCATTCATGCTAAGTGCCCTGTACGAGTGTACCATCTTTTTTCTTTTACACCATATTTTTTACTGTACTTTTTCTATGTTTGGATATGTTTAGATATGCAACTACTTATGTTACAATTGCCTCCAGTATTCAGCATCGTGTACAGCTGTAGAGATTTGTAAACTAGGAGCGATAGGCTATATCATTTGGCCTAGGTGTGTAGTAGGCTATACCATCTAGGTTTGTAATAAGTACAATCAATGATGTTTGCACAATGACAAAATCATCTAAAGTTGCATTTTTCAGAATGTATTGCTGTTGTTATGTGATGCAAGACTGTACATTATCTTACTTGATCTTTGCACAGATCCAGTATGGCTCTGTAGGACAATTCTACAAAGATGGGCTTAGGGAGGCCAAGGGACTTGCCCAAGATCATGCTATCTGTAGGTAAGTTGCAAAGTTGGAATTTTTATTCTAGATTCAGCATTCTTTCACCTACAAAGCCTCTTTTTCCATGGAAATTCATATTTTTAAAACTTCCCTTAACATTTTCAATGTGCTGCCATCTTAGTTCCTTTGGACTACTCTGACAAAACACTATAGACTGGGTCCCTTTCCCAAAACATAAATTTATTTCTCATAGTTCTGGAGACTGGAAAGTCTAACATCTGTTCTGACAGATTATGTGCCTGGTAAGGTCCTGCTTTCTGGTTCATAGATGGTATCTTTTGGCTGCGTCCTCAAATAGCAGAAGGGGCAAACAAGCTCCATTGGGATTATTTTACAAGGCCACTAATCCCACTCATGCCCTCATGACCTAATCACCTTCCAAAAGTCCCACCACCTAATACTATGCCTTGGGGCTTAGGATTTCAACATATGAATTTGGGAAAGGGCAATGCATACATTCAGATCATAGCAGTTGCTTTATACTACTTTAAGTAATCAGGAAAGAAGATACAGACCATCTCTTTTTTTTAACTATAGATCATTATAGAGGGCTTTATTATTCTGTATTGTGACCACCTTATTTAGCACCCACTTTATAATTTTAAGACAATTCTTCATCTCAATACAGTAAACAGGTTATTCTCTTATAACTTGGAAATTAGCATTTTCTCACTGTTTGAGCACTTGGAAAAATTTAACTGTGAAGCTGAAGAAGAAAATGTCCCATTGTAGATTAGCTACAATGGAGTAAAAATGTTGTCTTTAATTCGGAATAAGCACGCTTTGTCACAGTTGGGCTGGAAAGGGGAGAGTATGCTGCCTCAGCCTTGCACTGTCCCACTTAACATTGACATGAAGGCCCAACAGAGTATTACCATGAAGTGATGGTTAATACTGAGTGTCAACTTGATTGGATTGAAAGATGCAAAGTATTGATCCTGGGTGTGTCTCTGAGGGTACTGCCAAAGGAGATTAACATTTGAGTCAGTGGGCTGAGAAAGGCAGACCCACCCTTAATCTGGGTGGGCACCATCTAATCAGCTGCAAGTGCTGCCAGTATATAAAGCAGGCAAAAAAACATGAAAAGGCTAGACTGGCTTAGCCTTTCAGCCTACATCTTTCTCCTGTGTTGGATGCTTCCTGCCCTCAAACATCAGACTCTAAGTTCTTCAGCTTTGGGACTCAGACTGCCCTCCTTGCTCCTCAGCCTGCCGATGACCTATTGTGGGACTTTGTGATCATGTGATTTATTACTACTTAATAAGTTCCCTATTATATATCTATCTATCCTATTAGTTCTGTCCCTGTAGAGAACCCTGACTAATATACATGATGTCTTTGCAATATCTATAAGCCACTTATACTATTATTAATTTACTTTTCTCTTTAATTCTCCTACTTTCCATATTTATTCTAATCCTAAACAGTATTTATGAAATCAGATTTGTTAAGTTATATATGTTGATACACAGCAAAATAAATACATAACAAAAATGTAAAAGGGGACTTTCCCTGTCATCTCAAAATTTTGGCTAAGTTTCAAAGCTTTTAAAAAGGAATGAGAAGTGCCCCAGTCATCTAAAGTAAGGTGCTAATAGGTGGCCAAGCTTGTCCTTTAGGACTACAAAGAGAAGGTTGAAGATTCATCGGGATGAGAATATCTCATTGGATTAGAGGATACTATGGGATCTTCCCCTTCCACTCCGAGCAAAGTAAGGGAGGTCCCAAGAAAACCACTCATGATGATCCTTGCCAGATGTGGACGCTGGCTTCTTACTCCCTAGCTGGATGCAAGCTCTGGGGAGCTAAGCTCCAGAACATTTGTGAATTCTTGGGGGAAGCCCAAGTCACATCCCCTGGAGTCTTGGACAACCGAAGGCGTCAGAGTACAAGAGGTTACCTGGTGCTTCCACCAGGCACTAACACAAAGACAGGGCCAAGCAAGCTGCCCTTCTACAAATGGCAGACAGAGCAAGGTATGTGAGCTTCCATGAGCCACGGGCAATGCCCCAGAAAGGAGTGGGGTTAGAGCCATCTTGAAGGGATGCTACCCAAGATTCACCTGCTGAGGAGAGCAAATACTGACAGAGAGGCTGATTGGGTGAGAGCATCTCCAAAGGGCCCATAAAAATGCCCCCAGAGAAAATCAAGTTGGGCCTCTGTCCCAGGGAATCCTCTGACAGCAAGTTTATACCAGTTCCAGGCAAGCCAGTCTTTCTATTGTCCTCCAATCCCCCTCCCCTGGCCTTGACTCTGGGGATGTCCGTGGTAACACTATGAATTGGAGTCAGTGAATCAAGGAAAGCAAAATAAACCATCACTCTCTTTTCCTACTATTGGTCTTCAGAATCAAGGGTAAGGATTCAGATGGTGGAGGGCAAAAACTCTGAATTGGATGAAAGATTGAAATTTAGGTTTTCATTTGACTGGAGTTTTCAATACATGAGCATGAGACTGTTGAAATACCAAAAATGATTCAAAAAATTATGAAACTGGTCTAGACTATCATTCAGTAGCAGAACGGAGAGCTGTAAGAGTGCATGGGATACAGTAGGGGATGAAAACCATGCCATTTCTTGATTGTACCTCACGGCATTCAGCCCACTGAACAAATTGTTAAAATTTAAAAATGTTCATTTATGTACTTAAAATCATGTCACATCCACCCCACTCCCAACCGATCACCTACATTTCATATTCCACACTTTAGGAAAGAATGAGTCACGCCACACTAGAATAACAGGACCATGGAGATGACAGCATTTCAGCATTGAGAAGGCCCTTGGCCGTTACCTATGTTAAGCATCAACTAGAATCACTAGAGATAAGGACAAGATCCCAGAGATGGTAAATGACTTGCCCCAAACCATACAGCTACGTAAACCAGAATTCAAGCATTGTGATCCTAGATCAAAGTGCCTTCCTGAATTCTACATTGTGTCCCTGGTTCACCATTGGCAGATTTTACTATTGTGTTAGAAATTCAATGATCAAATATATACAATTTGTCTGCCAAGTTGTTTTACAGGAGAAAAAAACAAACTCTGAATTTTCCCAATTTAATTAATTCAATGTTAAAATTCTGGGAAATACTCCTTAGATTTCTACTCTATCTTTAGTAGTCTGCCAGGCCACTCACTTATGTCAGAGGCTGGGCTAGTAACACTATGAATAGGAGATTTGATGTGGAGCATTCATTAATTCAGCAAATGTTTATGAAACATCCTGGCAGGCCATGTGCTAGGCACGGGGAGTACAACAGAAACAAGTTAGAGTACTTGCCCTCCTGTTGTCCAACGTTGACAGATGAGATGACAGACACATGCAACAAAGTGTTATGACTGCTCTGATGAGAGCCAAGAGACATCAGAACCAGTCTAAGGGGGCAAAGAGGGCTCCTGGAAGGCTTTACCTAAATTCACACATACACATACACACACACACATACAGATATACACACATGAATGTGGTTCCCATCGGAGATCATGACTAACCAAAATGAAATCAAGATTTCCACGGGTTTGCATGGTTGGGTGAGCAAGAAAAAAATCCTCTGACAGATCCCACATCTCACCCAGTGGGGCTCTAAATGTAGGCCCCTCCTACTCTCTCCCTACATGATGTAAAAGAAACCACACTGGGTTGTTCAAGAAAAACAATCTGCCTTGTAATTACATGTCTTTCTGTGGTGTGTGCAAACGAAGACACCAAAATGCACAGCTAAATTAGTCAGAGCCTGTGGTAGGCAGTATATGGCCCTCCAAAGATGTTCATGTACCAATCCCCAGAACCTTTGAATATGTTACCTTACATGGCAAGAGGGACTTTGCAGATGTTATGAAGGTTAAAGACCTTGAGATGGAAAGATTATCCTGGATTATACAGGTGGTCCCAATCTAATTACAAGGGTCCTTAAAAGTGACAGAGAAAATCAGAGAGTCAGAGGGAGACATGACAATGGAAAAAGTGTCAGAGAGATGCAACCTATCTGTCTTTGAAAAGGGAGAAAGGGGTGGGGTGTGAACCAAGAAATATGGACAGTTTCTAGAAGCTGAAAAAGGCAGAGATTCTCCCCAGACTCTGCCAACACCTGATTTTAGACCAGTGACACCTGCATTGAACTTCTGACCTGCAGAACTATAAGGTAATATATTTATGCTGTATAAGCAACTAACTCTGTGGTAACTTGTTCCAACAGTGATAAGAAACTAGTAGAGAGTGGGTGATATCTCACTAGAATGAGTTAAAAGTGTGGTTGGGCAGTGGTTTCCAGAATTTGACTGGTGTCCTTATAAGAAGTGAGGATTGAGACACAGACAGTTTATGACATATAAATAGGCTAATGTCTAAGATGGCATCCAAACTATTTTCTTTGTGTGGGTATATGTGTGTGTGTGTTTAAATCTGAATTTTAGTTATTAAACAAATGTGATTTCATAGGCAGTAGGGGTTCCTTGAGAGAGAAGTGTAACATTCTACAGATGAGGATGGTTGGCTGCAGAGTGTAGGAGAAATACACAATGAATATCATGTACCTCTTTTCCCACTGGGAAAACAGAGATGATGCCCAGCAGTGTATTGTGGGCCCTGAGAAGCCACAGGGAGCAATGGCCTGGAGGCAGGCCTGAGCACAAGAACCTATGCATTTACTCTCTTTTCAGTTATCTGTGCCACTGAGAACATACCTGGGGAGACAGATAGGTTATAGGTTATCGAGGCTATAAAAACCCGAGATATGTGGTGTGAGACTCATTACTTGCTTTTACTGTCCAAACAATGAGGAAGAGTAATTTGTAAGTATTCTTTTTACAGTGGTGTTGGAAAGGAATTCTTCTTCCTCATTCTTAGTGGTAAAAAGGCACCCATGAGGATAAGTGGGAATTGCATCATGAATTTTTCCTTTGTCCTCAGCAGGATCCTGCTTCTGCATTTGCTAAAAGTGTGATTTATGTGAAATAGACTCCTATGCTCTCTAAAAGTTCACCTACTGGCACAGATCAAACAATAATGGCTGTGTGATAAAATACTTCTGCCCTTATGATGTAATGGAACTGCTCTAAATGTAAATGCTTCAAAGTTCTTTTCCATCTTTGCTTTCCCCAAAGTACAAACAATTTGCCCTTTTATTTTATTTTCCTGCAGACTTGCTCTTTGCACCCCTCCTTGGTTTATGTTCCTGGTGATCGGGTGTTGGGTTTGAAGTACTTTATATAGTATCACAAATACGTAGAACTGATGAGGTCTTTAAGAGTTCATTGAATCCTTTGTTCATCTAATCTGGGGCTTCACCCAAGATAGCTGAGGTAAAAGATGTTTACCATACTCCTAAAGATGCACTGGCTTGGAGACTGACTATTATGGGCTGAATTGAGTCTCGTCATCCCTCCAAGTTTATATGCTACAGTCCTAACTCCCCAGTAACTCAGAATGTGACTGTATTATTTCGTGATACAGTCTTTGAAGATCTAATTAACTTAAAATGAAACCATTAGGGTGACCGCTAATCTAATTTGACTGGTGTCCTTATAAGAAGTGAGGATTGAGGACAGGCATGGTGGCTCATGCTTGTAATCCCAGCACTTTGGGAGGCCGAGGCGGGTGGATCACTTGAGGCCAGGGGTTTGAGACCAGCCTGGCCAACATGGTGAAACACCATCTCTACTAAAAATAAAATTAAAAAAATTTAGCTGGGTGCGGTGGCGGGAGCCTGTAATCCCAGCTGCTTGGGAGGCTAAGGCAGGAGAATCACTTGAACCTGGGAGGCGGAGATTGCAGTAAGCCGAGACCGTGCCACTGTACTCTAGCCTGGGCGACAGCAAGACTCCATCTTAAAAAAAAAAGTGAGGATTGAGACACAAACAGGCACAACAGAGGGAAAACCATCTGAAGACAGAGGAAAAGATGGCCATCTACAAAACAAAAGGAGAGGCCTCAAAAGAAACCAACCCAGGTGACATCTTGATCTTGAGCTTCTAGCCTCCAGGATCATAAGAAAATAAATTTCTATTGTTTAAAACTGGGTGGTTTGCTCGCAGCATTAGCAAAATGATAGGGAAACTAAAGCCATTAGTTTGTTTACTGTTAGGAGAATTCTCCTATGTCTTATAAAAATATCACTAGCTCTAAATAGTGGACTTTTATTTTGTCTTTCATGGAAAGGTTAGCAAGTTCTTTAAAAATATCCTGAATATATTAAGGGAATGTGGAGTGTTGTACATAGAAGGGGTACACAGACTACTATTTCAACTACTTCTTTTTTTTACAGATGAGGAAACTGAAAGCCAAAGAGATGAAATGACTCTTCTAAGGTCACCTGCAAGTTGGCAGCCAAGCAAAGATGTCCTCTGTCCAGGACACAGGTCCGGGACCCCTGGCTCTTTGCTTCCTTATATTAGAACAACTCGAAAAATTTCTAAAGAAACCAGTGCTGGAAGGTATAACGAGAATCCAGTGAGTGGGGAGTGGAGTATGGGAGCATAGGTTACCAGGATATGGTAGTTATGGATTCCAATTTTCCCTGATAATAAAAATTGTTCAATATTTTAAACTATTCCAGACCAAACAGTTGTGGGCTTATGTTTCATAATCAATTCAGAGGATTCCCTGGACTTTTAACAATCTACCATTATGTAATATGACAATTTCTCCCCTCTTGGAAGTTGGAAGGCATTTCAATGAGCTCACCCTGCCATGATGCACCCCCTGATCGGGCACGTTGCTTTGCGTCCCCCAACATGCTTCCTTGCCTCTGATGCTCTCCCATATGCCCTCATCTGTCCCCCATCGCACTGACTTTTTGCCCCAGACTGTTTAGTCTCACAGTTATCTTTTTCTAGAAGCTCTTTGAAGGACAGAGTGCTACATAAACCATAAAGTAAAGAAAGATACAATTTCATTATCTTACTCTTTTTTCTCCCTTTTCCTCTTTTTCTTAACAACCCTCCAATCTCTCACTTGGAGAAGTGGTGGCAGGGTTTATAAAGAAAACTCAAAGTGCTAAACTTCCTCACTCTTAAGTCCAGTTCTCTTTGTCACTGGAGCACATTCTATCCATTTTTCTGCACTCTGGTGACCACTAATGCCAGCCACTGGAAGCCAAAGCAAGGGCCAAATCAGGTGATGGTGTAGATGCCTGCAGAGGCTCAGTAACAACAGATGGAGGCCAAACCTGAAGTTTAGGGGTGAGATGAAGCCCATTTAATAGAGCACAGAGGAGGGACCCTAGCTGAGCCGGACTGTGATTTCTCCAGTTATCAAGTTGAGTTTGATAACTGACTTCTTAGGTTGAGTTTCTCAAAATGAGGTCTTTGGACCAGCTGCATCAGAATCACATAAGGGCTTACTAAAAATACAGATTCCTGAATCTCATTCCAGACTTATTATTTCAGCAGCTTGCCAAAATCAGGGGTCATAGCCTTTAGGATACTATCTTAGTGTCTTTGTGTTTCTTTTTTAAAAGTAGTAACATAGAAATTCTATAATATCAAGGGTCTTTGGCCAGTTATTTTACTACTCCTTTATTTTAAAATAAAGAATTATTTAGTGTTACTTTGATATTATTCAGGCCATTTTAGTTTAGGGGATCCTGCCTGTTTTTGACAAGTACTAAAAACGTTTATGAAATCAGAATCTCGGGGCTCAAGCCTTAGGGTCTGCATGTATGTTAAGCTCCTGTGTGAGTCTTACATTCACTACAATTGGAAAACTACTTCCTCTAGTTTTCTTTCTCAATCCTTTTGGTTGATATTTTGGGGAAAATGAAAGAAAGGGAGTGAGGGGAGGAAGGAAGGTTTATCCCCACTTTAGTCAACTAGGTTCAATTCGGTCCGTACTTGCCCTACTAAACAGATACGCTATCACTGCATTTTGCTCTACCTAGCATCCAACCTTTTGTCCTGTTTGAGGCGAACCATTCACCATATGTATATAGTATTCTTGGGATATAGTGCCCTGCTCCTCTGGATAGCTCAGGCAGAGAGGGCTTCTCTGGTCCCACCCCCTGGTAGTCAGGGCTTGAGCATGTGAGCATACTCAGCCATTTGATGCTTCCACCAGGATACTGACCCAGGGATAAGCGATGGGTTTATAGCTGTGGGAACAGCATCCAGCAGGAGCAGTGACAACAGCTTGGCCAGATCACATTGCCTAACTCAACTGATAATGATACCATTTAATAATTAGATAATTTGGTATGACAGAAAGCCTTGAGCTAGTCATTGCAAAATTCTATCCTAACCCTGGCTCAGCCACTGGTGAGCTGCCTGACTCCAGGCAAGTGGCTTCATCCTTCCAGGACTTATGTGAATCATTTATAACAAGGAAAATCACTGTCCCTAAGCTGCTTAGTAGAATTGTAGTGAGATTCAGATTTTAAATATATGTGTGCTTTGTAAACTACAGAATACAACAGAAACGTTAGTGGAAAGTAAAATTTTTAATTTTATACTACTCTTACAGAAAAAAATTTCTACTCAGCAAGAGGTTTTTTTTTAGAAAAAGATTCTTTTCTTGTGTGACTTTTTAAAGTAGCATTCAATTTGCTGATTTTTAACATCATGAGTTTTTATATTTTACTAAGACCCTGTTGTTTCACCTCTTATCAAACAGGCAAATTCCCCAACGGAATAAAAGCATTAAACAAAATGCTGTACACACTATAGTAAAAGCCAATGGCTTTTCTCCTCCTGAAAAACAAACAAACAAACAAAAAAGCCAAAAAACTTTACATCCATTTCCCAACAGCTGTTGCTTTTTAGAGAAACCAAATATTCTTGGAAAGGGCCACAGACATTCTGGATTCAAACCATTTATAAGCTTTGGAAATGTAACATGCAGTCAGCTTGCCAGTTTTAATCTTGTACTTCCATTAAACACACCACAACTGCATCATAAAACAGAAAAGGGAAGAATTTATAAACAAATAAAACAGTTAATTGGGGCAATAAAATAGCAGTTCCCTCCCAAGTGTGGAATTGGTGTGTCTCAACCCACAGAACTCTGAAATCTGTTCTTCAGGGGTCTAGCAACTGCAAGAAACAAATACAAATCAGAGATTTCAGGAGTACTCCTGGGTCCACTATTCTTAGCTCCACACCCATGTCCTCAGCCCCCTCTGAACTCTCACTTTGCATTGGCTACAAATAAATTGTTCCAGGGAGATGACCAGTTCCAAGCCCATTAGTCTCCTGATCTCTGTTCTATAGCCAGGGTTCTGATCAAAAAATAAAATGCTAGAAGATCCATAGTTATGGCTTTGTCTGCAACAGAACAGTTAGTGGAGGGATAGAGAATTTTCTCAGATGTGCTTCTCTTTCATGAGGTGTACCCATCTGAGAATTAGGCAGGCACAGACCTATCTGTGCTGGCCCTCTCATGCACTGGCGAGGAAAGAGCAGGCTTTGCAGCTACAGGAACCAGGTTGGAATCCTGCCATTGCCTTGTACTTGCTTTATGATCACAGAAGCAAAAGCAAGATCTTTATTCTGAGTTTTATTCATTCACCAGATCTTTATTAAGCACCAACTACATACCAGGTGCTGATCTTTAAGTTTTTTAGCAGTTGAATGTTGATACTAAGTCCAGACCTCAGAGGGCTGTTGTGACAATCAAATGAAAATATATATGTATGTATGTATGTATGTATATGTGTGTGCATGTATGTGTATAAGATATGTATGTGTACCCTAGCACATGCTATGTTCTCACAAGTATTCACTCCATTAAAGCAGCAGATAAGAATAAGCAGTAAATATGTTAGAAGAAGAATTAAAACTGTATTTCACAGTATTGTTTTTATTCAAGAAAGAAAGGGAGACAGAGAAGACTACTAGTATTTTCCCTTATCGGTGAGCCCTGGCTTCACTCATGTGAACTGCAAAGTAGTCAGGGTGGAGTGAGGGGTGGCTATGGCTGTGGGATAGAATGGAGCCAAGTGGACCATGTGAGGTACACTCGTGACCTTTGTCTTCTAGCACTCAGGACCTGCACTCTCTCCCACCTCTGGAAATGTTTACAGTCCCTTATGTAATCAGATGCACACATGCTATCTAGCAGGAAACTGTGCCTCTTCACAGAGGTCTGGCTTTTGGTATGTTTTGTTTAAACTGTTTAGAGATAAACTGCCATTTACCTGTTTAACAGCCCACATAATGTGTAGACTAGAGCTGTTCCCTAAAGATGCTCAGACAGTGACTTGTAATGGTTATGAACAATTACTTTTAGATTTAAAAAGGAATGAGATTAGTACATGGTACCCTTATAAACTATTTCCTAGGTCCTAAGTCAACCTAAGGGGAAGAAATACACGATAGTCAAATTTGTGTGAGGCCTACATAAATGTTTGGTACTGCTTGAAATCTTTCTTAGACATAGCAACTACACACAGGCTGCTGCCTCAGAAAATGCCAACCAGGACACTAATGACTGAAGTTAGAACTGAACATTAGCCCTAACAAAATAACAAGGGGCACAGGGAGAGAAAAAGGACTTAATCTCTTCTTCATGTTGGTATCTTAAATATTTAAAATTCAAAGATTTCTAGGCTATATGGGCAGTATTGTGGATTATCTGATTTCCAGATAGACTGGGTTCACTCAAACCTAAATGAACCTTTTATTCTTGGAAGTATATATGGCAGAGAGATTGAATCCATGTGTGTCTAATTCATTTGCACATTGACTGTGGAAATATCTTCAAGTTATACTCTGGAAAAGATCTGTAAACCTTAAGCAAGCACACTATCTCTTCCACCTAAGGACCTATTGAGACCCATGAGTGGCAGTACCTTCTTCTTGTTCCTAAGTCTTGCCAGCTTTTGTTGCCTCTTACGTACAAACAAAGCTCAAGTGAACCAGGAGTCATTTAGAAGGCAGTCAGAGTGCTGTCCTTTCATCAGCTCACCTGGTGCTCTAATAAAATATCTAAGAGGCTCACATCTGGCAGGTAATAAAATACAGAGTGGAATGAGGACGCCTAGCTGCTGAGGTGCTCTAGCAACTAAACAAAGCCATAGCAACATTATTTCAACCATAGCAATGCCAGGATTTTAATGAGGCAAAGCTGAGAGCCCTCTTTATGGATATTTTTCCTGTGCTAGTTTCACTGGCTCTGCTGCTCCCATGCTGCTGAGTGTTCCATACACAGCACCATCAAACCGACTCACAACCCAAACAAGGAAAATGCTTCTTAACATGACAGAATCAAACACAATAACACTTATCTCCCGCTCCCATGGTCTCCAGGGTGGTGGCATTGAAGGGTGGAACTCCTTTTTTCTTCACCTCTTCTTAGTCTCCCAAATAAGAATAAATGTTAGATCTCCTTGCAGGAAGAGACAGCTATGCCAACCACACAGGACATGTTCTGACTGTCAACTGTGATGGATGAGATTCTGTGCATTTAATAAATATAAATGTCATAATCCAACCATCAAATTTAATAAACAAAAATACCACAAACCATCTTTCCTCTCTGCTCCATGTGCTCCTTTAAAGCTGATAACATTAGAACACATCTTGCCCAAGCTATAACCTCACCATCTGCCTGGCTCAACTTCTGAAGACTTGGTATGGGCTAGAAAGAAAAGCAAATGACTTCACACTGAGGAAGGAAAAAAAAAAAAAAAAAAAGCAGAGAGGGAGGGCAGGGGAAACTGGTTGGCTTTTCTCACTCCTCCTTTTCCTTGTGACCCATTTGTTAACTCTAGAACCAGATGTAACTATATGAGCATTAGTTCATCCCTCAAGAATTATTAGGAAGGCAGGTCATGGGGAGCATTTTTTTGCTGGAGTTACACAAACTAAAAAGCATGTTTTACCAACAAGCTGAGTTGCTCATTTCAATGCTTTGATTTGGAAATGTGTGCAATGAGATGCAGAAAGTAACTGATTAAGGATACACTGTCTTTTGATGGCGAATTAATAATAATCATAACCACAACAATAAACACATACCAAAAAAATAGTTTCATTCCCAGGGGATACAGAAGGCAGACTCAAAGCTATAACTGGAAAAGGTTCTTTATGCTGATGTTTAGGAAACCTTAGTGGCTAAGGGAATGCTGAAAAGGATAACCAAATCCAAAGAACTTTAGAGAATGTCTCATACCATGAGGGAGCAAAAGATCTCCTAGATCCAAATATTTTAACATGCCCTTTTATTGAGAGCCTGCTGTGTCCCACATACTATATATACATTTTTATAACTTAATCTCATTAAGTCCTCTCAAGAATACACAAAAAAGATACTTTTTACCCATTTTAGTGACTGAAGTGTACAGAGGCTATATAAAGTGCTCCAGTTTACAGCACTGATTTAGTAGAGCTGGGATTCAAGCCTAGGTCTAACTTACCCCAGAACTGCTACTCCTTCCTTTCTGGGATACCCCAGTTTTTCTTTGGGGAGCTAATCCTCCCTCACTGTCAAACCACATATTTTGACCATACCTCCCAGTTCCAGGATTCCCATTTATGCCATCTGGCTTGGAGCACATGTTCATAGCTAGTATGGTATGAGTATGGTATCAAGAAATGGATTCAGATGCTCTAGAGACATTGGTGGCTAGAGTCGTTGTAGGTTGGAAAAAGGACATTTCTTTACACCTAAAAATACCCAAGGTGTTCAAGTTCAATCAAAAGAGAGTATGTTTCAGGATATGTCCACTGGTTGCTGCTATTCTCATTTCCCATCAGAGATTCCTAGGCAGGACCCTGTGCAAACATCTGCATAAGAAAAATCATCTCACCACTTCCAGGTGTGGTATAATTTTCCTCTCTTTAGTAACCAACCCACATGCTTCATTTCTTCCAAAGCACACTTCAAACCTCACATCTTACACAGTATGCTTCCTCAGGAAGCCAGAGAAGCTGAGTGTCCCTACTTGATCTCCAACAGCCCAGCCATTTCATTCCCTTTCTGGTTCTATGTGTCTTGGGTTGGCCAGGTCCTGCAGCTCATCTCAGTCACTAGCAAAGTTACATGTACCCCATGACATAACTGAACAAGCAGAAATAAGGGGGGTGAAGAGGGAGTCGAGGGGTTGGGGAGAAGTGTCTCTGCAGATTTGGTGGTCCAGGCAACCTCACTGGAAACTGAGTATCAATGGTTCTTTAATGTATAAAACTCAGACACCTGCAGGGCTGGACAGTGAGGGGAGGCA
This sequence comes from Pan troglodytes, assembly GCF_028858775.2. Lineage (NCBI taxonomy): Eukaryota > Metazoa > Chordata > Mammalia > Primates > Hominidae > Pan > Pan troglodytes. Next base: position 78,541,138 of record NC_072411.2, on the reverse strand, counting down.
AGAGGATGCAGACTGAGCTGACGGGCCTTTTCACTTGAGCCAAAGTCTCCCTACATTCACTTGGTACACAGTGGAAAAATAGCAATGGAAAAAATCTCACAGAGATATTGCTACCAAATTACTACTGGGACATCACATTGTGATCGAAAAATTTTATTTGGAGCTGGGTGGGATCTCTGATTACAAACGGTCTCTTTCTCAGTTTTGATTGTATTGCAAGACATTTTGCTAGTGTCACAAAATTTAATAACTTTGGTGTAACAATTATCATTTTTCCTCTTGACAGAACTCTCAGACAATGGGAAGCAGCAGTACTCAGCACAATTATTGCTGCTTAGCAGAGAGGCCAGCAGGGGTGGGCAGAATTCTGCAAGAGACAGTCCATGCCCTGAAAGCTAGGAATCTAATTTACCCAAAGGCCATGGCCAATGCTATAGTTTAGAGACTTCTACAATTTTCCTAGCATGATCTCATACCTTGAAGGTCAAAGTTTACTATTGTGAATTCTTCTCTGCAGAGTCTTCCGATTAAAAAAAGAGAGAGAGAGGTGGGAAGGGCGGTGGGTGAATGAAACCAAATTTTCCACCTCTAATACCAAAATAAGACACACATAAATGTTAGTAGCAGAGAGGGAAGAAAGCGGAGGGGAAAAAAGACAGAATTCATGCCTCTCTTCTGTCCAGATTTGTCCTTCTTTCCTTGCTTATGCTTTCGAAAAGGACTAAGAGATGCATGCAATGGATCCTGCAGGTTGCTCAAGGAAGGCTTCCTCCCCTCTGGACTGTATTCACATTAGCACCAGTCAACAGCAGAAGAATTTGGCATCTGTTAATTACTTTTTTTTTTTTTTGAGACAGGGTCTGGCTCTATTGCCCAGGCTAGAGTGCAGTGGCACAATTTCAGCTCACTGCAACCTCTACCTCCTGGGCTCAAGCGATCCTCCTGCCTCAGCCTCTGAAGTAACTGGGACCACAGGCACACGCCACCACACCCAGCTAATTTTTTGTATTTTCTGTAGACACAGGGTTTCACCATGTTACCCAGACTGGTCTCAAACTCATGAACTCAAGCGATCTGCCTCCTTGGCCTCCCAAAATGCAGGGATTACAAGCATAAGCCCATCCTGTTAATTACCATGTTAAATTCAGAATACTAAATCATGAGAGCGAGAGCCTGATGGTCTGCCTCCTTAGTTAAACCTTACAATACTCATGTCATTTTAACTGTTTTCCTTGGATGCTGGAATCCAGAAAGGTTAAGTATGTCACCCAAATACACACAGCAAGTACTTAGAAATTAATCCTGGGCATCTGGCTTCCTTCTAACTCTACATGGGTTAGCAATGGCTGACTGGGCACAGTGGCTCACACCTGTAACCCCAGCACTTTGGGAGGCAGAGGCGGGTAGATCATGAGGTCAAGAGATTGAGACCATCCTGGCTAACACAGTGATACCCCATCTCTACTAAAAATACAAAAAAATAGCTGGGCGTGGTGGCACGTGCCTGTAGTCCCAGCTACTCGGGAGGCTGAGGCAGGAGAATCGCTTGAACCCGGGAGGCGGAGGTTGCTGTGATCCAAGATCGTGCCACTGCACTCCAGCCTGGGTGACAGAGTGAGACTCCATCTCAAAAAAAAAAAAAAAAAAAAAAAAAGGCTAATAGCAGACTTATTTTGAAAATGCTTGCTGGCTATTTTTCCATCAGTAGATGTTACGTGGTAGTTTGCCTCACAAATATTGTATCATTATGATTCCTAAGATCTCTGTCAGAATTCTTAACTTTTATGACAATAGGTAACTTAGAACCACTTTGCCAGACGTTAGTAAGTAATGTACAAAATAAGTGACTTACAAACAGGTTGTAGCTATCTAAATCATGTCTGCTAAACAACTGACGCTGGGCAACAGTGAGAATCAGAGCTTGAGTGCTGCCTCTGTGAAATGAAATGAAATCAAATGAGGACGGCTTTCTGGTTCTTTGTCTCACAGTGAATGGCTACAGCAGCCACTTCTTTTGATTAAAAACAGCTCCTTGAAACAATAAACCCAAGAAAAAAACTATAAAAGGCAAAAATACAAATATAGTCATTTTATAACAACACCTATTACACTGTCTGCTGAATGACTCTATTAGAGTAAGCTGAATGTCTAGTTCTCTAAATTTTAATTTCTTTGTATTCCCAAAGCAAAGCAACCTTATAAAGAACTAAGGCCATCCCTTGAGGGTAGAGAGACCCAGAAACAAATTACTCTTGGAGATACTACCATTCAATTTCCCATTGAAAACATTTTTACACAGAAGAGCCCAGATTAAAGTAAATTTCAAGGGCAAAAAATAAATCAATTTTAGAAATTAGAACTTTAGCAAAGTTGCAAATAAAAGGATGAAAGGGTGTTGCTTGGGTGATGGTGAGAAGTTTAGGCATTTTTTTGGATATTTATTTTATTTATTTGATTCATTTTAATCCTCTGTCTTTTCTACCAAGGATTGGAGATGGCTTACAGATATGCAACAAAAAATAATTCTTAAAAATTGAAGGAGTCTAACTAAACATTTTGGATAAGAAACTCTAAGTGATATTAAGAGAGAGGAATGTAGACCATACGGTAATGTAGAGCTGCTCCCAAGCTTCCTAGCAGCCACAAAGGGGAAGCAATCATTTATGAGACTCAGCATGTCAACAAGACAAAAGCAAACCAAAAGTTCAGGAGAATCACAATTCCTGAAACTGAGACTGGAAGCATTTTCCCCATAGCTTCTCATAAAGAGGATGCCAAACAGCATCCCGACAGCAGATACAACCAGGAGCTCCTACAGGCAGGTTCATCCTCTGGTGTCTGCGATGAGATCAGGCCAAGGTGTGATTTAGTGAACATAATTCTAAAGAAGGTGGGTTACTGTGATTGTTCCAGAATAATCTAAGGCAGTGGCTTCAACCCTAGCTGTGCATTAGAATCTTAACTGGGGATCTTTGAAATATCCTGATACACACACCATACCCCAGGCCAATTGAATCAGAATCTCTGGGGATGGGTCCTAGGAGCCAGTATCAAAAGAAAAGAAAAAACAGTTTCCCATGTTAGTACAGTGTGCAGACAGTGTCAAGAGCCACTGTGATCAAGAAATACCCTTCTTTCTCCCACAGGCACCTCCCCAGTTCAGCCTCAGAAGCAGAACACACACACCCCCACCCCCATTGTGAGACTCAGGACAATATACAAGTCTCAACGCAGGTTTGAGTTTTCATTTTCTCCTGTCTTTGCAAAGGATGGTTCTGGCTATAGCCCTCTTCCCTGGAAGCCTCTCCACACTCTTTGTGCCTTGACTCTGACCTAGCTCTTGCTGTCAATCTCCATACATTAACTTTTCATCCAATGATAATGTGAACTGTAATTTTTAGGTAACCATTTGTCTCTTTAGTCACAGTCACACAACACAGACACAACTCATAGTTTTTCTTTTCTGTTTGTAAATAATGTAGACCCCCTCAGGCATTTTGACAGATACCATAGATTGGCTAACTCAGTACCCACTCCAATGCTTCCCCTCTGCCATTTCCTCTGCTTCCACTAGAAGGGCTGGAAAATCAACATACCTATCCAGCTTCCCATATCACCAGGGGCAACCACACAGCACTGTCCTGGTCATAGATACCAGCAAGGCCCCTGGAGAATACTCCTGTTCCTAAATAAAAAGACAGCGCCTCACAAAGAGAAGGTTTCTCTTGTCTTCCTTCTTCCTGCCTGGGAGCAGCCAATTTTCAATCACACAGATGAAAGGACGTACCATGCATGGAAAGGGAACTAAGGTGACCACACAGAGCAATGGCACGAGCCCTAAGCTCCTTACCCTGGGACTTCTTGTAACATGAGGAAAATAAACCCCTGCTACCTACAATCACATGCAATCCCAGCCAACACATAGTATCACTAGACAAGTTCATTCTAACAGAGCTTTCAAATAGCAGTTACAATCCTCTATTAAATAAACCTAAGGTACATATGTAGATGTGGGCATAGCCCTAAATGACTAACAGATTTCAGTAGGGAAGTGGAGTGTGGTGGCACCTACCTGTAGTTCCAGCTTTGCAGGAGGCTGAGGCAGGAGCAGCACTTGAGCCCAGGAGTTTGAGGCTGCAGTGAGCTGTGCTCACACCACTGCACTCCAGCCTGAATAAAAGAGCAAGACCTCGTCTTAAAAAGAAAAAAAAAAATCAGCAGGAATAAAGGATTTCACTAATCTACCCAATTCCTTCTCATCTGCTACAAGTTAATATGATTGTGCCTTTTTCTCTGCCCTAAGAATTAAGAACAATAGGGAAGCTCCTCTTGTCCCTGGAAATGAGAAACAACTTGTTTTGTAACCCAAGGATTACAGAGCAGAGGAGTTAAATTGACTAAGACAAGGAAAGGCCTTAAGGGTGAGAACTGGACATGGTCCAATCCAAGGGAACAGAAGTATCCTCCCAAAACAAGATAGGAAACAAAGGGTTGTGACAAGTTCCTCAAATGACAGCCTGTATGGTAAATGAGGGTAAGAATCATGACTCTGAGGGCTGGCAGGGTGCCCTATGGGTTCACCCAACCAGCCCTCTGTGCCAATGCTGAACAGCACTTCATTTAGCAGAAGTCTTATTACAAAGATTAAAGCCACCACGAGCTAGAAACACAGTGTTTCGAATTTTCTTGGCACCACCTAAATTCCAGGGTTCTTAGATAATTCACTGGAGGGGGAAGGAACCCCTTAAATAACTGATAGTGAACCTGCTTTGTTAAGTGGAAACTTAGAATGAATATGACTGGGAAAAACAAAGAATTGTGAGGGTTGATGGTTCTTGCATCCGAGCACTAGAGAATTCATTCCTATTTCCCAGTTGATTATGAAAAGAGGTGTCCATTCTGCGGCATAATCTTGGGAGCAACCCAGTGGCTAGGGAATTAAATTTATCTGAAGATAATTAAGCCTTGGAGTAAAGGTTCATATTTGGTTCTGATCAAACTAGAGAAAGGGTTGAGGAGGCCATGTTTCCCTTCTGGTGATGCTGTGGACTCACAGAATTGGAAAATGGAAGGAACTTGAAAGATCACCTGGTCTCACAACTCATGATGTTCAAATAATGCCTTCCCCAACATCTCCATCAATCATACCTACTCGAGCCTTGACTTCCAAGCTCAAGGTGCTGTGTTCCTACCCTGAAGATACTAAAATTAGGGAGGTGAGAAATGAGTGCATAAAGGTTCATAACAACATTGGTTTTGGTGGGAAGTGGAACAAGAAAACAGAGTAAAGTCTGGAGTAGGAGGTTGTCCCCAAGGAAAAAGATCTTGAGTGAGGGCCTCTTGGGAGTGAGAGTTAATAAAAAATGGATCATAAGATATTCAGGGAAAACCTTGGTAGAGTGGGGACAGACCACCAGTTTCACAATGTTGCTGTGGACTGATTGTCAGGGAAGGGTCATACAAAGGGCTAGCTAAGGTGGCCAACGGAAACAAGAAAAAGGAGTTAAAATATGTACTAGATGGGCAATGCTGTATTCGCAATTCGAATCCTACTTCCTCTTTTCTTCTGTAAAATTAATTTTCCCCAGGAAGATTGTTGCATTTCTTCTGGAGTTTTGAAGCCATTAGGAATGCTCTTAAGTTTTTCCACCACCATTTTCCAGCAATAAACCTTACTGAATCAGGCAGCAGTCAGCTCTCTAAGCATTATGTAGAGGGTATGAGGGGAATTTGAAAATTTTATGGTCTGAAAAGTGGGCCTTAGCACTTTAGCTTTTATTCTCTGAAAGATCGTATAAATCCCTCTTCATTTAGCAGTTTTCAAGGAAGTGACAGCTTTTGTTAGTCAGGATAAAGTGAGATTAGAAGTAAAAATTTTACCCATTAATCCTCACTGATTAAAGTGAAACTAGAAATCAAATTGTTACCAACTGTGCACTAATTTCAGCTTAATTCTTTGGCAAGAGGTGTTGGAAAGTTTCAACTGGCTGCACTAATTCACAATACCTTACTACTGATGGCAGAATGTCAAGGTCTCCTTCCCTCCTGGGCCCAGGGTGTGAACAATGACTATTTCAAAATCAGTCCAGTAAGATATAAACATTAAATCCTTAGCTATGTTGTTCCTCAGCCATCAGTTTCACACCACTCTCTCTCTTTATTCGCCACCAGCCTCCTCCCACTCCACCAACAGTGATGAAAAAATATCTCCCCAGAGACTACAAAATCACAGCCGAATGGCTGGCCTCTCCGCATCAAACAGAATGTCTGCAGCATCAAAGCAGGTGTCGCCCCACGCAAGCCGTTTCTATTACAGCACTGGTAGTGGAAGAGAGTCTTCATACAAATAAGCCACATCAATTCATCAATCAAAATGAATGCATGTACTAATTAAACTAGCAAAAATTTAAAAAGGCATTTGTGTTGCAGGAGGGGAGAATAGCATAGGGAGGGAGACAGGGAGTTAAAATTCAGAGGAAGTGAAAACTTGACAGGCACAGCACCGAATAGAGAAGGCAGTAAATATATGGCCAGAATTTATAGTATTTTCTCACCTCAAAAATAAGCCAACCAACAAACAAGTGGCTCGTATACACACACACACACACACACACACACACAGTGCCCTCTGGATTGTGAACATTCACTGAGGAGGCCTGTGAGCAAAGACAAGCCTCTATCTCTCTTCTTCATATCTACTTCTACCTTATTATTGAACATTTCTCCTATTCCTTTCAGTGGCTTTTCAGGGCCAGTATGTACAGTTGTATGGTTAGTGCACTGCACAAAGGCTCCAAGCTGAGGAAAGAATGGAGGATAAAATTTAGTCCATGTTCCAATGGCCAAGTCACATGCCTTTGGCATGAAGTTGCTGTAATCAGGAAGTGGTGCTTTCTTCTTCATACAAATGTGTCCTCTGCTTGTGCACCCAGAGGACAGTGTCACCATAAAAGCTAGCAGTGTCCCCATCCTTGTTTTTATTTGCTTCTATGTCCTTCTGTTTCTTCCCTCTGAACTTTGAAGACTTCAACTGTTTCTATATATGATAAATATTTTAACAAAAAGGAAAAATCTCAATTATCTTCTGAAGCGTTTCATCTATATGACACCAAGAATCCACATATAAGTGAAATATCTTAATGCTTGGTATTGTGTAGACAAAACATTTGGTTGATCAATGTAGTTCATGTTTCTTTCAGATGCTTAAGTACCACAGAAACACTATCGTACCCATTCACAGGCTGGGTTCTAATATATATATATATATACACACACACACACACACATACATATATATATAGTGCAAACTCATTTTTCTAGGCTCAAAGGATCAAATTCAATATATTAAGCACTGAGAAATAATAGACAAGGGGGCTGTTTTTCTAACACTAAGTAAGTAGCATTTAGCCTATCTGCTGAATATTATGGGGAAAGCACTTTTTATCTTTAGTACAGTAATTTGATGTTTCATTTGATAACAAGATATTTTTGTTGTCTTTTGTCTGTGTTGTATTTAGAGTAGAAAAACTTTTAATATTTGCCTCAATATTCCAATTTCATAGTCTTTCAGACACACTGTTTTCTTTTAAAGCCTGCCCTTGAATCAACTTGAATGAGCTTCTTAAGGCTGTCAGGACAAACAATTTTCCCAAACTCAGTTATCTTTGTTTGAAACAATGATTGAAGTTATCTTTGTTTGAAGAAAATGATTATAATGCATCACAGATTTCATTCAGATCTACCTTCATTGCCAAAGCACTCTATACATCACCATGTGGTAGATGGCAAATGCCATTCTCTCCATTTCCCAAACAGAGAAGCAGTGGCTGGCCAAGTTAAATGGCAGGCCCACGGTCAGACAGTGAGTCAACAGCAGAGAATTTTCCAGATCTTTCCAAAAGGGGCCCCAGACAGCACACTTGGTGCACAAGGGGTGAAAACTAAAACTCCTTTTCCTTTCCCCAAGGCAGACCGTGAAACTGTAAAGATGAGCTGGCATTTTGTTTTATTTTTTGTAATAAACTGTTCTTTTCACAGCAGTTGGCCCTGGGGGAGTTTCAAATAGCACAGCTCGGCTGCAGCTGTGGGTGTGGCTGCACTCAATCCCAAGGCAACTTGAAGACCACAGCTGTGTCAGGCAGAGTGGATCTTAAAGTTGACATCTGGGCTGCACACTTTCAAGTTCACCCCCCAAACAAGTTGAGTCATTCTCACAAGCCAGAACTCATTTGAAGGCTCTGTTCCTCCTCTGCCTGTGGTTACTTGAGGCGCATCAAATATCACCAGAGACTGACACCCACATTTGGCTCAGGCCAATTTCTGAATCATTGTTCCTAAGCTCTCCCTTTGCTAGTCATGAGAAACACTCCGCATTGGAGATTATAAAAGTGGTCAGCAGTTTCAGGGATACTGGGCAGATTTTATTTGGGCGGTTGCTTTTGAGTTTTGGTTTTTTATTTATGATCTCTCGGGTTCTTTGTGTGTATGTGGTGGCTATCACGTTTGCTTGGACAAATGGGATATGTTCCCAAATCCAATAGATTCATACACAGTTCTAGAAAAAAACTTTAAGAGGTGATTTTGTTTTTGTACCCCTGCTTCCAGCTGGAACAAATAACTGACACAGTCATCCTCCCTCATTAGTGTCCAATCTCAGCGATAGAGGTGAGAACGCTGAACCCCTCCTGGCCCTCCGAGTGGAGGGAAGGCAAGCATCGCTTGTGTTTTCGTCTCGTTGAGGAAAGTATCTGGGCTTGTGAATGGCCTTTCTGACAATGACAAGCACATCAAAATGGGCGCCATCTGAGAGCTCAGGCCAGAGAGAACACCCGCCACCGGGCCTCCTGCCTCCGCCGCAGGCCACAGCGCTGCATTGTAGGGGGGTTGCCAGGGAACCTTGGGGGAGCCTGCGCTGGGCGGCTGCTGTGGACAGAAGCGCCGCTGTGGGCGGGGGGCAGGCCGTGTCCCGGCCATCGGCGGAAGCTGCTCCAGGCAGTCTGCAGCTCAGGCCGTGCGGGCCTGGGCCAATCCCCAGGAGGGGAGCAGCTGTGAGGCCGGGAGAGCCCGGGTCCTCGTTCCCTTTGCAGCAAGAGTAGCCGCCCCGTTGGCAGTCTGAGTCTCCTTCAACCTTTCCAGCCGGTCCTCGCACTGTTGGGGCTGCCCGCCTCGCTCTCAGCCCGCAGCTCCGGCCCCGCACAAGGCCCAGTCCCCAGGCAACGGCTGCGTTGGTGTCCCCTGCGCGCCGGCCACCGAGGGAATGGCGACAGAGACACGGGAAACAGCGACAGCTTACAGGGAGGAAAATCCAAAACAAAGGTTGCGGAGAGTGCCAGAGTGAGGGCCAAAGAGGACGGAGAAGGACTCCACCCCACAGGCTCCTGAGCGCCCGGTTGGCCACAGACGTGCCCTGGAGGAGGCACAGGTCGTCCTTCGGGAGAACTCTGCAGCTGGGTGCCTGTGGACTGCTGGAGAAGAGAGAGTAAACCACGAATTTCAATAGAAGACCGAATAGGTCCTATAGGTATAATTAACACGCAAAATATGTTCACAGTCTGCTCAGGGGGCCTCTTTCCAAGAGAAAGGAACCAAAACTTCCCTCAGAATCACCAGCTTGTCTGTGGAGTGCCAGGCTATCCCAGAAGAAAAGCTATGATCTTAGGCTCAAGGAAGAGTGACTGCACCCAGGCACTGTTCTTTTCCAGCTGACAATTCAGAGCAAGGTTCTGGGGCCATGGCACCTTTCTCCTCCCGTTGCTCCTTTTTCTGTTCCACCTCAGCCAGTCCTGCCTGCCTGGTGTTACCATACACTTATAAATCATGTTCCTGTCTGCAATCAGGGCCAGCAGTGACCCACTTGCTGATTATAACTGTTGATTGCCACAAAAAGGAAAAGCCTGAATGCAATCCTATGAATGAAAGCTCTTAAGAACATTTTCTGACCAATTTCCCTTAGTCTGGAAGTGGAGGTTTGGGGAGGGCAGTAGAGGGGCTGCTGCTCAGGTTTAAACTTCGAATTTTAACCTTCGCTCAGTGCACAATAGGAAACAAAGCAGGTGCTTGGTTGGTTCATTTTATTTCACTTTAGAAGTTGAGTTAACCCCTAAATTAAACAATTTATTTCATATGAGCATGAGTAAGTCACTTGGTCTCCTGCTGGTCTTGTTTTTCTCATTTGTAAAGTTGAAGGGTGGATTAAGGTATCTTCCAATTTCAAAATTACAAATAAAATTGTAGTGTCTGTTCAGGAATTTACACAGGAGAATTCCTTATTTAAATGTATAATGCAGTGATGGGATGAAGGACATAAAATATTTCCAAAAGGAGAGAAGTAACATAGCATTTTCTCCAGCTGAATCTCCATTTCCAAATTTTGCACTTCTACTGTTGATGATTTACTGCTAAATGAGGGCACATCTAAAATAATGAATGCTCCTTAGTGAGAAAGCCGTGTCATCTCTGAGACCCATGCAGAAATCAACCAGGGAGACCTATGTATGAGACGATTTGCTATTCAGAAACCATTATCCTGCATGCAGAAAAGGCTTCATCACCCGGACTTTAGAATCTGGGTTTTCAGTACCAAACCCTGATAAAGTACAGCTGATTTTCAGAGCATCTAAATCTTTTGTTCACACTTTGTCCTCTTCTCATTGTTCTTTAAGTTTTGGGGTTTGAGGACAACAGAGACACAAATCCAACTCTGTAGCAAGAGTATTTCTCAGTATGCACATCAAATATTAACAGTCATGAGAAAGCCCACATTTAAGGCTGTTTCACCTAACATTTTTCTAAGTTGAGAAGTTTCCAACAGTAAAATTTAAAGTCTGTGGCTAATGAGGAACACAGATTGTTTTTTAAAACTTCGTGTTTAGAGGGCAGATCTTCAACCTCTCTGTTGGAACTATGACAATGGAGGTTTGATAAAATATGACTCAGTTTCAAACTATCAAATAGCATTATAAAAATGTTTGGACTAGATTTAGTTCTCCCAAAAGGTGGCAGATTGATAGAGCATGGATAAAGCAAGTCAGCTTCCAGGAATGATTGCTTCGTGAGAAACAGGGCCCTTTTTCTCCAGAGGGACATGGACATTCCCAGACAACATCTTAACTTGAAGAGTTCTCAAAGCACAGATCCCAGCTTCCTTCCCTGATGAGCCCTCTGGTGAGAGTGGGAATTTCTGTAGGAATTCTGCAGTGGAATGATACCTTCCTGAAACTAGAAGTTACCAAGTTATTACATTCTGATCAGCCAGGAGGGCTATCACCATAGTTAAGCCTCCCAGAACAATCTGTGAAATGTGTTCTCTGAGCCTCCCAATCCCCTAGGTCTGCCGCCTCCCTGCTGTGGTTACCGTCCTCCTGCCCCCGTCTTCTCATACCAACCACAGCCCCCATTTAATGGCCTGGGCCTCCTGGCCCCACTCTTTGGCTTTTCCCCCATTCTCATCCCCTTTCCTCACTGCCCTTCTAGGTGCATTTGCTCTCAATTGTGTGACTGGCACTACAGAGGAGGAATGACTTTGTAGGTGTCATTCTATAAGAGTGATAAAGATGGACAAAGTTTTATTTCCATGCTCACAGATAGGAAGAATCAATATTGTGAAAATGGCCATACTGCCTAAAGTAATTTATAGATTCAATGCTATCCCCATCAAGCTACCATTGACTTTCTTCACAGAATTGGAAAAACTACTTAAAATTTCATGTGGAACCAAAAAGAGAGCCTGCATAGCCAAGACAATCCTAAGCAAAAAGAACAAAGCTGGAGGCATCACGCTACCTGACTTCAAACTATACTACAAGGCTGCAGTAACCAAAACAGCATGGTATTTGTACCAAAACAGATATACAGGCCAATGGAACAGAACAGAGCCCTCAGAAATAACATCACACATCTACAACCATCTGATCTTTGACAAACCTGACACAAACAAGCAATGGGGAAAGGATTCCCTATTTAATAAATGGTGTTGGGAAAACTGGCTAGCCATATGCAGAAAACTGAAACTGGACCCCTTCCTTACACCTTATACAAAAATTAACTCAAGATGGACTAAAGACTTAAACATAAGACCTAAAACCATAAAAACCCTACAAGAAAACCTAGGCAATACCATTCAGGACATAGGCATGAGGAAAGACTTCACGACTAAAACACCAAAAGCAATGGCAACAAAAGCCAAAATTGACAAATGGGATCTAATTAAACTAAAGAGCTTCTGCACAGCAAAAGAAACTATCATCAGAGTAAACAGGCAACCTACAGAATGGGAGAAAATTTTTGCAATCTATTCATCTGACAAAGGGCTAATACCCAGAAGCTACAAAGAACTTAAATTTACAAGGAAAAAACAAACAACCTCATCAAAAAGTGGGCAAAGGATATGAGCAGACACTTATCAAAAGAAGACATTCTTGCGGCCAACAAACATATGATAAAAAGCTTATCATCACTGGTCATTAGAGAAATCCAAATAAAACCACAATGAGATACCATCTCACACCAGTTAGAATGGCAATCATTAAAAAGTCAGGAAACAACAGATGCTGGAGAGCATGTCGAGAAATAGGAACACTTTTACACTGTTGGTAGGAGTGTAAATTAGTTTGACCATTGTGGAAGATAGTGTGGCAATTCCTCAAGGATCTAGAACCAGAAATACCATTTGACCCAGCCATCCCATTACTGGGTATATATGCAAGGATTATAAATCATTCTACTATAAAGACACATGCACACGTATGTTTATTGCAGCACTGTTCACAATAGCAAAGACTTGGAACCAACCCACATGCCCATCAGTGATAGAATGGATTAAGAAAATGTGGCACATATACATCATGGAATACTATGCAGCCATAAAAAACGATGAGTTCATGTCCTTTGCAGGGACATGGATGAAGCTAGAAACCATCATTCTCAGCAAACTAACACAAGCACAGAAAACCAAACACCACATGTTCTCACTCATAAGTGGGAGGTGAATAATGAGAACACATGGACACAGGGAGGGGTACATCACACACCAGGGCCTGTCGGTGGGTGAGGGGCTAAGGGAGGGATAGCATTAGGAGAAATACCTAATGTAGATGACAGGTTGATAGGTGCAGCAAACGACCATGGCACGTGTATACCCATATAACAAACCTGCACATTGTGCACATGTACCCCAGAACTTAAAGTATAATAAAATAAATAAGATTTTTAAAAAGATGGGCAAAGTTTTTTGACTGTAAATGTCTGTTGACCCTAGATGATTTAGGTATCACTTCTTCAAAATACCAGAAGTTGTTTTGATTCAAGACTTCTAAGGACATCAAAAAGAATAAAGGATTATTTGAGACAAGTAATCCTATACTATAGCATAAAAAATACACAGCTTGCTAAATAGATCATTTACACTTACATGTGAATGCCTGCAAAGCTCCAAACATACTCAGCTAGATTTTCCCAATGGTCTATTAATTCCCTCCAAATAAGTTTGGAACCCTTAACAAAGACTGGTCAAAGAGAATGTGTCTTGTTTACCTTCTTCCATTAATAAGGGACCATTGCCTTCTGTGTGTCATTGCTGATCCACTAATTACAAAATGTTCTGTGTCTGCATGTTCAGAGCTCATACTTTACAGAGCCATCTCTGTAAGAGAATTCCTTTCCTTCTCCCTTTCACCCTCCCTATCTTCCTCTCTCCATCTGCACTGATGGGAGGGATTTTACCTGCCATCTTGGCTTTTTACTAAAGTAATGTATGAACTGAACATCTTGCCCACCCCTCAGAAGTCACTGAGTTATTTCTTGAGTTGACCATCAAATGTTCCTTCTCTTTCCCACTCTGGTGGGTGCTGCTGTGGTTTCACCTGCCCACCATCTGTCTCACTGGGGTAGTGTTGGTTAATCACATCTTGCTGGTTTCAGAAAAGCTCCACGAGCATCTTCACAGAACATACCCAAAGTTAGAGCTAAATTATCAGCCAGGCCACCTGACTGCCCCCTTAATCACCTTTCTTTTTATAAGGAAGTAAAACCCATTTGCCTCACCCTCTCACTGGCCATCAAGTGTCCCACACCCATATAAAAATCAAATCACCAGCCTGGGCAACATGGCAAGACCCCCGTCTCTACAAAAAATAGAAAAAAAAAAATAGCCAGGTGTGATGGTGCATGCCTGTAGCTGCAGCTACTCAGGAGGCTAAGGTGGTAGGATCACTTGAGCCTGGGAGGTTGAGGCTGCAGTGAGCCATGATCACGCCTCTGCACTCAAGCCTGGGTGACAGAGTAAGGCCTTGTCTTAAAAAAATAAAAAAAAAAAATCCAATCAGCCTACCTATATAGATTACAAGCATTCTTAGCAAGGTACTCTGCTAGGAACTAAGTAACCAGATACAGAGTCCAGCCAGGTTGCCAAGAACACTGCAGGATTTCTGAAAACAGCAAAGGGAGCTACAAAGAGCTCCCAGAGGCCAAGCCACAGAAAATCCTGGAAAGCAGTGCATGACACTGGAGGTCCACACGGCCAAACTGCTTCAGCAGAACAATGCATTTTTATGGAGTTCATTTAAACCATTATGTTGTGTACACTCTCTTTTGTTTTAAATGATACATCACTGCTGACTGTTGGCATGTACTGTTTTCATAGCTTAGCCTTTATAAATATTACAAGCACATATCACAGCAGTATTGTTATAACGAGCTACAATGATGTGTTCTTTGAGAGAGTGCCAGTGACTGGTTTATATCCTTGGTGATGTTGTCGCATCATAATAAATGTGGTACAAATCTTTTTCAAGGTTCAGCAGTTCCTTTAAGCCAAAAATGCTACATATGGGTTGTGGAGTTTCCCATGTTATCCCCATTCCAACTTTTGAAACCCGTTTCCTAGGTGTCTTGATATATAGTCCCCAATTTTGAGGATTTTAACATGGTCAGTGATCTAACTGCTCTCCTTTAATGGAGTGCAGCCCTTATTATAATCTGGAAATCATTTTAATCTAAATATCACCAACAGCCAAACATAATAAAATATGTATAAGTCAAATAACATTACAGAGACCCCAGCAGCTCCACAGTGGAGCCAGCCACAGCCACTGTGCAACCGTAAGCCTCAGGAGAGGGAGGGAGGGAGAGCAGGCATCTCAATTTGCTTTCACAGGGATGCATCATTGCTGGGGAGGTACAGGAGAAAGCAGGCACCCTCTACGAAGGAGAGGCTTTGTTCACTTCAGAGGAGGGCCTTCTCTGAATATCAGGAGTCAAAAGCAGAGGATGGGTCGTGAAATAATAACCAGCAAGCTGAACACGGAGGGTTGAGAGAGTTAATCTCTTTCTGATGTGAAATTACTTTCTTGGTTTGGACAGGTTGGTATGGTCTTAGTTCCTTCATTCTACCATAAGGGACCAGGACGAGGGCTGAGAAATACAGACCTTTCATAACGGTGCTGAGTCCATGTTCGCTGTTCTGGGGACGGGTAGCAATAACTCCTACACACTCACTCTCATCGGACTCTGAGTCACTTCCTGTAGAATGGTACCATCTTTGGTGCTCAAGCCCCTGATTGTGTCTACGAAAATGAGTCCCAAATGTACTGCTCCCTTTAAGGAAGGGTGTGTCAGAATGATTAGTTGGAAGATGTAGGTATACTGAAAACTAAACAGCTGAATCCTGGGTCATTAAATCTTCATTTAACCATGCTAATCGTATACACGAGCCAAGAGCTGCCTTCAGATAATCATGCCCAACAGAAATTGGCTGTGGAAGCAGAATTGATCTATAGTCAGCTGTCCCAAGCTCGAGGTGGTAATTCTTTTGCCAAACATTAAACTGTTCTATATCATCAATGAAACCACACTTGAGTCAGAACAAACCCAGGAGAGCATGTTAGGAGATGCATAACACGGCTATGGAGAAAACTCCCTGGTAAGGTACGTCCTTCATTAAAGCTCTAAATCATTTCCATTCCGGACCAGACTAGGGTTACTTCATTACCTTTTCCTGTGAATTATTAATACCAGAAACACGAAGCCTTGAGGCAAGGGTTGGAGAAAACTTCGTGCACTGAGGAAATGAACCCCACCTATTTTTAAGTGCTTCTCCTCTTCTTTCAGTTGTTCCCTGGAATTTCCTCTGTTCCCCCAGCTTAAGTGTTTGGGCATTTTTAAATAGTGTTTGGGTCCTTAGTGGATCTAGTGGTTTTGCTTGAGTTCGTTTATTCTTTTAGGAATATCTTTTTTAAGAAAAAACTAGTTCCTGTCACTTTTTCACAGTGTCTGTCCCAAGTGCCAAGTGACCCATGAGGATGTGAGTTCTGAGAAAATTTCTCTACCGGCTTTTTCCTTCAGTATGAAAATAAACTGGTATGTGAAAAATGATTTCCATCAGCAAACCCTTCCTGTTGCAACAATAATCTGTTGTAAGATGCATCATGAGACACAGACACGTGGATTCAGGGGACAAGGACACCTGCTCTCATCCTACAGAGCGCTGGATGCTCTCCCAGGCTTCATCTCAGACCATTCCTTCCCAACCCTTGGTGCCTCCTTACTTTCCCTGCAACCTTCTCTTTCCCTTTTGATTCTGACTCCTCTGGGAGCACATTCGGTCTCATGATTTCTAAACTGCCCACCTGTTCTCCTACCTTCTTTCTAGCCCTGTATTCCTAACAGGCCACAGACACCCTCACTCTACTGGCCCAAGTGAAAGGCATTTTGTTCAAAATTACTTTTATATTCTACAACCCCCAAGGACCTCTCTCCAGCACTGGCTGGACCTACTGGAGATGCTAAGTACATCTTTGTGGGTTGATTGAAACCAGAAAGATTAAGTTGAAAGAAAATCTCAAGGTATGTACATTTCTAATGCCCTAAATACATAGACTTAGGAAGATCTAGGAAATTGAAGACTGGAAGACAACTGTGGAGACACTCTTTGGACCTAATTCCTGAAGTTTACATAGTTCAGAAGAAAACTTTGATGACGAAGTTACTGATCGGGGGTCTTCTAAGCTTGAGAAAGATGGGTTTTGCTGAGGGAGAAAAAATGTTCATGAAGCTTCTGGAACTTCCACCATGCCTCAGAAAATAACCTCTTGAGGAATTGGGAATAAATAAAATCAGAACCATGTGGGATATATTTCCCTTTATATACATATTGAGGCTATAAAAAATAAAGGGAAAGTATTCAGCTAAAGTTATTTAGGGTTTGGGTTTACGCACAACATCTGAAAAATAGTTCAAGATGTTAGTTGAACCCAAAGTGCAGCAATGTTCACCTTCTCCTACTGAAAATAGAGTCTGTGTAGCAGCTGAGGGAAGACATGTTTAATGTCAAGTTAATTAAAGGAGAAAAAAAGTATGTTGGAGCTGAAAGGACAAGGGAGTGTTCAAATATGCACAGAGAAAAATATGTTTAAAGCTAGACGAATCTTGGCTAGAGAAAAGGAGCAAAGGAACCTGAAGTTGGCCCTGGTTTCTGAGACATGTACCTCCCTGGGGCATCAAGTTCCCTAAGCAAACCCCACTTTTTCTGAAGACTGTCTGGTCACCAGGTTTTTCCCTCAAAAATTTAAGCCTATTGCATCTTGGTTATAATAAGGGGTTCTTACAGCCTCCAAAGATAGGTTTGAAATGTGACTGACTTTTAGCTGGATGTTTTAAAAGAACTGACGGGTTTTATGTCTAGGTAGTTGAACTCCTGGATGCCCAGACACTCGTGATAAGTTAGGATGACACCCAGATGCCCCGCAAGAGTGAGAGCCTGAAGACCAACTGCCTGAGGCAACAGAACAGACTCTTAATCTACAGGTCTACTGTTGTTCCTGCTGGGACCCAACGGATGATAGCACTGTCCCTCCATGCACTAGGCGTGCACACACACACACACACACACACACAACAGTTTTCTGCAGAACCATAGGCTGTACCTTTGCCATCATTTCTGCAGTACCTACTCTGTCAGGGTTGATGGGAACCATGGGTGGCCTTGAACTCTTTTTGAGCTGAAAATAATCCCTTTTCTTTCTTCATTGGACCTCAAGAGACAAGAGACAGCAATAAACTTGACTTGTGGCCCTGTAATACTTATGGAATCTGGGATGCTCTTTAAAGAGGAAAAACCCTGCTTCTTGATCCACTTGTAGAAAACTAGAAAGCAAGTCTCAAATCAGACTAAACCAATCAGTAAGACTTTGAGATGGAAGAACAAGATCACATTACCATATCCCATAGGATGTCCTTGGATCAGGGGATATGAACTTGGCAAAGTCTCTAAATGTCTTTTTGTTTCAATTTTCACCTATGAAATGTAGGAAAACAATATCTCCTCTGCTGAGCTCATAAAGAGATTGTTATGTGACTGAGATTAAATTAATATAAGTGCTTTGAAAGACATAAAATGTCCTAAAACATAAGTCTCCAGCACTCTCTCTACACTTCGCCTCTGAGCTCCAGGTGGTCTCCCTGGCATTTCCACCTGAATATTTTACTGATATCTCACACTTAGCATGTCCAACATGGACTTCTTGATTGTCTCCTATCAATTTCCACCTATTTGAATTTCCCCCATTTTTATGAATGGCTTTACCCAACCAGATGTTTAAGCCAGGAACCTGGGAGCTTTCCTTGAGACCTCTCTCTCTCTTGCACTCATACTGCCAATTAATCACCATGTCCTGTTGATTCAACTCCACTTTTTCTGGAATCTGGGCACTTCTCTAGATCAGGCTGTATCATCCCTCATCTGAACCACCGCAAGAGCCAGCTATGAGTCTCCATGCTTCCCCTCTTGCCTCAGTAGCCATCCACCCCCACGCACCCCCAACCTTCCTCTGCACAGCCATTAAAAAGTTCACTCCCCTCACTGCAGCAAAAACAGTCTTTTCAACTTGGTCTTGTCACTTCCCTACTCAACATGCCCCAGAAGGTCTCCTTCAAGAATATAGACATTCAGGCCTGGCGCAATGGCTCGCACCTGTAATCCCAGCACTTCAGGAGGCCGAGGTGGGTGGACCACTTGAGCTCTGAGTTCAAGACCAGCCTAGGCAATGTGGCAAAACCTTGTCTCTACAAAAAAAAAAAAAAAAAAATACAAAAATTAGCTGGGTGTGGTGGTATGCGCCTGTATTCCTAGCTACTTGGAGGCTGAGGTAGGAGGATCCCTTGGACCTGGAAGACCGAGGCTACATTGAGCCATGATCACGCCACTGCACTCCAGCCTGGGTGACAGAGTAAGACTGTGTCACAAATCAAAACAAAACAAAACAAAACAAAAAACACAACAACAACACAGAACATTCAGAGAAGGCTCCACTATGTTAGAACTTTGAACATGTGACTTATCCACTGGTCTTGTGGGACACACATACAGAGCTAATGTATCCCCAAACCCTCCCCTTTCCACATTAGCTCTGACAGAAGACTGCCAATTGGGTCTTTCTCAGCCAGTAGTCTTCACTGGACACCCTAAGAAGTGGGGGCCTCATTAAGAGGATGCATGTGTGCGTGTGACGGCTTCTTTGTGCAATCTTAGTGTCTGCCATCTGTTAACCAGCTGTAATTTCAAGAGGGGGACAGGGGAGGGAATCAAGTATAATGCAATAAGTAATAAGGTGAGTTTTTTTTATTTGTATTTCTTATTGATACTAAGTAGTTTTAATGATCCAAAAACATCTCTCTCAATTTTGAGTATTTTCTTAATGCCTTAAAAAATTGAAATACAAGCAACTCTATAACATCTAAATGCATATTCTTGGCTCAGTGGATTATCTAAGACAAATTTTTAATTCAAAACTGACTTCTTCTACCACCCACTACTAGTGATTTGTGCTCAGAGGAAAGACAAACTAATTTTACACATTTTTCAAGATATATTTAGAAAAGATAAATTCACTACCAGAATATTCTATAAGGTTTTACAAAGCTTAACATAAATACTTTCTGAATTATCTACTGTTTTTAGATTATTAGGTCAGAATTTTAATACTTTTGGCCAAAAACCATTTTAAAACCTTCAGAGTAAAAATATAATGTAATTTTGAGAATGTCATACATTATAAAACAGAACAGAGCTAAAATATTTTTAAGCATTCGAGGTTTTTTTTTCAATTATCTGTACTTCCATTCTAATCCAGAGACCCAAGTAATCAAGAATTATGTAACTATATTTAAATTTTGAATGGCACCTTTTCTCAATCTTCTCCAAAAACTTTATAGATATGACCATGTATCAAGTATAATTCTTGAGTTCTCAGATGCAAAGAATTTTGATGATTTGGGCAAAATTGCATAAGCATAGTGTAGGGATAACTGTTGGGAATCATAAGACTTAGAATCTTATCTTTTCCCCTACCTGCCATATCCCTGACAGTCAGCTGTATCATCCAGTTTCTAAAATGTTCAACTGCAAAGTGAGCATACAAAGGCAGATGGCTTCCTGAAAATGTTTTCCAAGTTCTAAAATGCCTTGATTCATGATTCTGTGATTTCATATACAGGACAATTTATAATGGGCAAGAGCTTCTTTGAGTGAATTCATTTACAGCAAGAACTAAAAATTCAGCATAAATAGTTTGAGACTGAGAGTAACGTTTGAATGGAACGTCACTTTGAAAAACAGAAAAAACGTAAAAATTACCAAAAGAGGTTTACATTATCATATATTTTAAAGTGTGGGCTATAATTGCAACTATAAATTACTCTTTAGAACCAAAAATGAAACAAGTAGATTTCTTCACATAACTTTTCTAGCAAATTTTATGATAGTATAATACCACATCATGATATCCCTATCATAAAAATAGTAATATTTTAGGACTTTAGTATTTTCTCAAGGGCCCTCTTAATCATTTGATTTTTAAACATTTATGAAGAACTTCTAGTTCATCATTTTTTTCTCTTTTACTTATTGTTTAGTTTACTGATTCTTTAATTTCTTTTTTAATTAAATTTTAATTTTTAGTTCTGGGTTACATGTGCAGGATATGCAGGTTACATAGGTAAAAGTGTGCCACGGTGGTTTGCTGCACCTATCTTTCTATAGCTTTGCATATGATTCAAACAATTGTCAACATCACTTTTATCAACTTTACAAATCCCACATCTTTTGTAAGATTTACAGCTTCACTTTGCAGACTTATACTATTTTGTTAAAGTAAATGGCAAATTTTGTGTTAACTAGGGGAGAGATTTTTAAGTGAATAAATGAATTTTAAGTGAATAAATGAATAAATAACGTTAGTAAAGATTTTCATGTTATGATTACTTTTGCTCCTCTGCACAATGCATAATGGAGGGACTCCGATAATAAGGCAGATTTGTACTTGTGAGAGATGGAATCCATTTCACTTTTTGTCTACCCAAACCCATCTTAGACAAAAATGAAAGATGTTTGCCTGATTTCTGATCCCTATGAGAAAATATTACGTTTTAGAAACACAAGACTGAAACTAATGGAATTCTCATTTTAATAATAAATAAAAGACTTCACAAAATAATGTTGTATCAAGTAGAAAACAACAGTTTGCTATGACAGTTCATAGCAAAACTGTGATAACTGTCTTCACAGGATTTTTCATAATGAGAAATATTCCTTTTTTAGAATATTCTTTGTGGCAATCCATGACATCTTTATGGTAAAGGCCATTTATCAAGGAATAATGCAGCAGATTGCCCCACAAGGATTCTCAGCTCAGGGTTATTTGTTCCTGAAAAACATGGTCCCTGTGTCCATAGAAGAAAGAAACGGATTGACCTATTGAAGCTGGAAGGTAACATTTAGAATATCTAACGAAAACAAATCTTTTCACAGAAGGTGTTCAACCAGCCATGCTGATGATTTTGCTTCTCCCAAACTGCTCCTTGTGTATATTTTGTTTGCAAACATGTTATTTGGCTCCAAGATGTAGTCCTGGTGTTCTGATGACTTGAGGGTACTAAGCATGGGGTTCTGAGCCTGGCTCCCTTCTACCCTTCAACTGTGCTGCCACTTCCAAGCAGTCTAAGACAGTGGGTTACATCTGGTTGAGAGGCAAACCCAGGAAATGGAAATGAGACACTGTGGACAATAAAAGAGGAAAGAGGGGAAAGCCCAGAGAAGGGTGTGTTGTCCAGTCAATGCTGTGAGTGATGGAGCTCAAGCCTCCAGGAGCTTCTGAGACACTGTATAGAATGTGCCTCAGAGGCCAGGCAGGCACAGTGGCGCAGTGGTTCACGCCTGTAATCCCAGCACATTGGGAGGCCAAGGTGGGTGGGTCAGCTGAGATCAGGAGTTTGAGACCAACCTGGCCAACATGGTGAAACCCTCTCTACTAAAGATACAAAAATTAGCTGGGTGTGATGGTGCACGCCTGTAATCCCAGCTATTCGGGAGGCTGAGGCAGGAGAATCACTTGAACCCAGGAGGCAGAGGTTGCAGTGAGCCGAGATTACGCCACTGCATTCCAGCCTAGGCATCATAGTGAGACCATCTCAAAAAAAGAATGTGCCTCAGAATTACCTGCATAGGGACACAGATGAGGAAGCATTTCTCCGCCAGCTCTTATTTCCACTGATCAAGGGCTGCCTGTGAAACTTTACCTTCCTGCACTTCCAGGTTGCGTATGTGAATGGGTTCCACAGGCATCTCTCTCAGCCTTGATGTCAGAGGGGCCTTGGGACAGGAAGCAAGAGGTCCATGGTGTAGCTGAGGTGAGGTGCTGTCAAATTTGGCCACATAAAGCTAATTACAATAGCAGCAGGTAGAGTAAGAGGTGGGCTGAGGGTGGGAGACAATAGAGGCGAAATGCTAAACACAGAGATAAAACCACTTAGGTGAAGACTAACAAGTGAATTGTGACAAAGTACCCAGCAGTCATACCAATCCTAAATGCTGTTGGGGATGCCAAGAAGAATAAGTATTTTTATGGTACTTGCATATGGTGACACATGGGGACCCTGGCAAGGGACCATTTCCATACTCTTTCTCAAATGCTGGTTTCATCATGTTTGTATCCTTCTGCCTGTTCAGAGGATGGGTGAACTCTTGGAAGCTTATTCTCTTAGTCTGTTTGGGTTTCTGTAACAAAATACACTAAACTGGGTGACTTATAAACAACAGAAATTTATTTCTCACTGTCCTGGAGCCTGGGAAGTCCAAGATCACAGTGCCAGCATGGCCAGATGCTGGTGAGGGCCCGCTTTCTTATAGATGGATATCTTCTTACTGTAACCTCACATGGCAGAAGGGGCAAATCAGCTCCCTTTGGCCTCTTGTAAGAGCACTAACCTCATCCATGAGGGTTCTTCCCTCATGAGCTAATCACCTCCCAAAAACCCTGCCTCCTAATACCATCACCGTGGGGTTAATATTTCAACATATGAATTTTGGGAGGATGCAAACATTCAGACCATAACACTTTTTTAAAAAACACACTCAGCCAGGTTTCATAGGGCCCCAGAAGCCTCCAGGTCAATCTCTGACTCCATAGTTCAGATGCTAGTAGAGAGTATGACTGAGAGTAGGCACTCTACAAACAGTAAGTCTTTGTATTTTTACTCCATAACTGCTAACCCTTCACTCCTTTTGCCTATACTGCTAGTTTTTTCTTTTTGTTTGTTTAAACCCCACGATACTCTAAAAAGTTCCTAAGGTTGCAGTATCTATATTCCAAAGTTAAATCCCACTGCTGTCTTTGTTTATGTATGTCCCTAGGCTGGGAATGCTTCTCTAGGGCTTTTCCTTGAAGAACCAGAAGTTCAAGCCCAGGCCAGGCATGGTGATTCATGCCTGTAATCTCAGTATTTTGGGAGGCCAAGGGAGGAGGATTGTTTGAGCCCAGGAGTTGGAGACCAATCTGGAAAACAGAGAGACACCACATCTCTACAAAAATAATTTAAAAATCAGCCAAGCTTGGTGGTACATGCCTGTGGTCCCAGCTACTCGGGAGGCTGAAGTGGGAGGATACTTAAGCCCAGGAGTTTGAGGCTATAGTGAGTTGTGATCATGCCATGGCACTCCAGCCTGAGTGACAAAGTGAGACCCTTTCTCAAAAAAAAAAAAAAAACAAAAAAAGGAAGTTCAAGCCCAGGCCTCATTAGTGTATATATTTCACCACGAAACAAATATTTATTGAATATCTCTTTATGTGCCAAGCACTGGTGATATGGCTGTGTCCCCACTCAAATCTCACCATGAATTGTGATAATCTCCATGTGTCGAGGGTGGGGCCAGGTGGAGATAATTGAATCAGGCCAGCAGTTTCCCCCATACTGTTCTTGTGGTAGTGAATAAGTCTCACAAGATCTGATGGTTCTAAAAATGGGAGTTCCCCTGCACAAGTCCTCTTGCCAGCCACCATGTAAGGCATCCCTTTGCTCTTCCTTCTCTCCCACCATGATTGTGAGGCCTCCCAGCCATATGGAACCGCGAGTCCATTAAACCTCTCTCCTTTATAAATTACCCAGTCTCAGGTAATTTCTTCCTTCAAAGAGCTCACAGCCCAGTGTGGAGAAGGCAAACAAGTAAAGACACAATTATATCACAAAGGAATGGAGACAAGTGCAAGGAGCTGAAAAAATAGTCCAGCCAGGTTTGGAGGAAGAAAAGAGAGGGCTTACTGAGTTGTGCATTCAAGGAAGTAGCTAGGGGCTCTGGGAACACAGAGTAGTATGTGCAAAGCCCTAGGGACAGCTAAGAAATATGAAGGAGACAGATACGAAGGACCTTGTGTGATATGCTGAGCACTCTGCATTTTATCTTGAAGGACACAGAACCATGCAACAGACATCCAGAATCTGCCCACTTCTCGCCATCCGCTCTAAGCCATCATCACCTCTTGCCTGGATCATGGCAGTGGTCTCCTGATGTTCTCCCTGCTTCTACTCTTGCCCCTCTACAATCCCTTCCCAACACATTGCCAGGAGTGATTTTGTTACCTACAACTCAGATCATATCACTACTCTGCTCAAAACCTCACAATGCTGCAACCCACTCAGAGTAAAAACCAAACCTCTCAATAGCAAGAGGCCTCCCATGACATACACCCAATGCCATGCTGTCAACCCATGCCCCTGAGCTCCCACCAAGGTACCAAGATTCCACCCTCCTTGCTGCTCCTCCAGCATGGCAGTCATGCTCCTTTCTACGGTTTCCTCTCCTAGAATGTTCTTCCGCATGTCCCGATGGCTTGTCGCCCTTGCTTCATTCAAGTCTCTGCTCAGACAAATATCTGCTTTATCAGTGAGGCCTCCTCCAGCCAGTCTATACACAAAATAAGAAATTCCCTTCCCTTGCTGCTCGTTTGCTTTAGGTCCCCTACCCTGCTTCATTTTCCTGCCTAACACTTATCACTCTCTGACATGCACATTTTTGTCCAGATTTTAGAAATATCTATATTCTTAACTTATTAACATTGTTTATAGTGGGTCTCCCCATGCTAGAATGTGAGCTCCATGAAGGTAAGAACTTTGTCTTGTTCTCCACTGTGTCCCCATTGCCCACGTCAAATTAGCATCTCAGTAAGGATTTGTTAGATGATAAATGAATGACTTAAATGATTCTAAACAGAAGGGGAATAGAATCAGATGGCAGCATTGTTGAGAACAGATTAAAGAAGAGCTAAACCAAGGGGGCCAAGTAGCAGGTCACTTAGTTAAACCAATCCCAATCCGGGCCTGAGCTAATGATGGGGCAGAGGGGAGGGTCGGCGGGATGGAGGGAGGGCGAGAGGTATTGACGAGCTGAACTCTACAAATCTTGGAACTGACTGAATGCAGAGGTGAGTGAGTGAGTTTAGTGGGGAGGACTGCTGGTTTGCAGGAGGGAAACAGAGGGGCATCGTTCACTGAGTTCCACTAGGACAGGCTAGGAGGAGGATGGTTGGGGGCGGGGGCCAGAGGAAGAGGAGGGGTTGAGATTTCCACCTGGTGACCTCTGCTCACAGTGTGAAATAGATTTTTTAAAGTTTGCTGAAAATAAGGGAGGTGTAATGAAACAAGAAAAAAACTACTGTGAAGACTAAATGAGAAAGCTCCTAAGTGCTACATTAAAGGACAGACATCAAGGGCAGCCTTGAAAAGAGAAAGGTCTCACTGCCAAGTCTTGGGCTTGGGTGTGAATCCAGCATGTAGTGAATACAGGCTGACCTGGGGAAGGATCCAGGCCTGCGCTTATATCACCTCGGGAAACTGACTCCACCTTGTTGAGCCTCACTTTTTGTATGAAAAGGGATGAGCAGGTTCTAGCATGCCCAGCCAAGGTGCAGCTGAAATAAGATTAACATGCCTGAAACTGGCACAGAGCCTGGGCCTGGTGCATCCAGACTGTGTGGGGCTCAGAGTGCTTACAATTTGGAGAGCACTCTCTAAAGACTAGAAGAGAAAGTGAAAGTGAATGCGTACTTAGAAAGAGAAAAGGAATCACCATAAATTACATATTTTTAAGCTGCCAAATGCCATATGCATCACAAAATACAGAAAAATAACCCAATATTTTTATTAATAGCCTGATGAACCTCCATAATATTTTTCCCATATTTGGCTGCACAGTCTTTATCACTTCTTTATATGACAATGATTTTGTAATATGATTTTTATAGAGAGAATAAAAAGATAATTTAGCCTTTGCTCTACTTCAATTGAACAAAACTTATTTTATATTATTGATAGCTGGATGCATTAAGCATTAAACACAGCCATATTTCTGTTTATAATATGGCTACGGGTTTGTACCCTAAAAATACAAGAATTGTGATCCATTCTATTTCTCATGTTTTTCTCACACCAAGAAAAATGTATGGTGGGTTTATACACGGCGATTTGTGTTTCATTATTAAGTATATTCCTGACAGAAAAGAGCTTCCGTTTTCACCAGTCATTGATGACACCAGCTTCTGCCTCTGTACATTTCAAATCTTGTGTCTCCCTCATCGGTCACCTATTTCTGATGCTGATGCCAGGCCCTGTAGAGTGTGTTGCTGTTGTGACACAACGCCTGGGCTCTGAGTTTTGTCCCCCATGCTGGGTGTCAGCCGGTGGACAGTACATGTATTCTGGGAAGCTGTCTCTACACTGGGATGGTTAGCAAGAACATAACTGGGCATGAAGTGACTGCGGACCAGGAAACCAAAACAAAATGTTGTCCCAACCCAATTTCCCTTAACAAAGTCCCCAAAATACTAGTGGCCATCTTTAAACACACCCACTACTCAATACTAAAGGAAGTACCTATCAAAAGGGGAAGTAGGAGCAAACAAAAACAGTGATCATAACTAACTGCACTTAAATATCTTATTTTTCCAAACTTTACAAAACACGTGGCCATGTGAACATATTACTTAGGTGCTACAGGGTCTTGGAAAGGATCTGTGCAAATGTGGGCCCTAAAGCTCAAGGTTCATTAGCCTCATGGTAAACCTGCATCTAGTTGTAACCATAACAGGCATTCAACAAATCAGCGTCCCCTCTTCCTCTCCCATAAGCTGTTCTGTCACAGTGCCTTCCAGGACTCCTGTGCCCAGCACCCAGCACACAGCTGTGCCTGCAGGTGTGCTCAGCCAGTATTGATAGCCACTGGATTTTATTTACCATGCTCAACTGACTTAACTACACTTTGGATGGGTGTTTATTTGGAGTAGGTTGATTTTCTTAAAACAAAAATAGGTTTGATATTTGTAATACTTTATCTGGAATTATTTCTTAAAACATAGTCTAAAATAACCATAGTCATTGAATAAAAGAGTTGGGGGCTGGATTTTGAAATCTAAATATACCCCATGAGAATAATGCTCTCATAATACATTCAACTAACATTTCATTTACATCAATGGCATATAGACACAAAGAAACTTGTGAATCTTGGCCAAAATCCGCTGTCTTCACTAAAGTGTGTTGGGTTTAGATTATAATTTTCCCCCACAAGACAAAACATAGGAAGAGAGAGGGACAGAGGAAGGAAGGAAGGAAGGAAGGAAGGAAGGAAGGAAGGAAGGAAGGAAGGAAAAGGAAGAGCTTCTCCACAACCATTTATTATACCTTTTAAACAATTAATTTTTTTCCTCAAAAAATAAAATGTGCAACCTCTTCTATCTAGAGTGTAGAAGTAAACGGCAATCTTTTCCAGGGGCTTGAATACTCTTTGTTCTAAGCAAGATTCTAATAAGTGCACACAATTTATAAGTGAGACTTTAAGGACTATCTCCCAGATTTTAAAGCAATCCAGGATTTAATAGCAATCAACAGAATCAAGGCAAAGTGAAACTATTACAGCTGAACACACTGGAAAAGTGGAGTTTGAATTGATGCTGCATATTATTCATTTTGACAAGTGCAAACTCACATTGAAGATAGCAGGAGTAGAGACGGGGATTGCAAGGAAGGGTAATACAAATGTATTATTAACACAGAAACAAATCTGACTTTAAACCTGGTGTGCCTCTTGTTTAGTAAGAATAATAATAAGGTCTTGAATTCTCATTGTACTTTGCATCAAAAATGATCAAAAAACTCCCAAATTTTTGTGAGAAATACGGTATCTACATTAGTTATATCTTCCAGAGGAAGCCAATTACCAAATTAAATGTGGGCACGTTGTGGGTAGATGCAGATAGGAAATGTCAAAAACGCACTCAGACACTGAGAAATACGGAAAGTAAAGCTGAAGTGTTCCCCCCAATCAAAGGTCAGCCAGGCAGCTAATCAGCAATTGGCCCAATTCATAGACTGAAGGGGCACTGAAGACACCCCCAGTGCAGTAGACCCCAG
Organism: Pan troglodytes; assembly: GCF_028858775.2. Classification (NCBI taxonomy): domain Eukaryota; kingdom Metazoa; phylum Chordata; class Mammalia; order Primates; family Hominidae; genus Pan; species Pan troglodytes. Next base: position 78,512,410 of record NC_072411.2, on the reverse strand, counting down.
CAAGTCTCTGGGCCTCTGCTACAGACTAGTTGGGGGATGCCCCAACATGACATCTCAGAAAATTGCCTGTGGTTGATGAGGTCTAGTGGACTTTCACAAATTCTCCAACACAATCCAGAGTTCAGAGATATTATGGGGATCCCAGTTGTCAGTGGCAAATGTCACACCCGGTAGCCTGTAGTGAGCCTGCCTGCCACGTGCATATACGGGCACAACCTATATGCATTTGTCTCACTCACTCTCACTCTGATGGATGGAGGACTCTTTTGATATGAGTTCTATTATTATTCCCATTTTTCTATGAGAAAATTGAAGTACAAAGAGGTTGAGGAACTTGAAAGAGTCACATCTTGGTGATGCTAACACAATGACAGAAAAGGAAGAAACTTAGTTAAGCGACAAAAATCTGTCCTTTAGCAAATGTTTATTTTATTTGTTTGCCTGCTGGATCCATGGACTATTCAAGACTTACAGAGTCAAACTTTCTGGGTTCCGATTTCCCACAGGACTCATCCTCTGACTCCTAACTCTATTCCAAGTGCCTCCTTAGTAAGAAATTTATAAATGCAATTGCTAACCGAGTGTCAAAAACAAAACCAAGCAAAAGATAAAAAATGTGATCTCAATTTACCTACCAGAGAAGCTGCTTCTGCCAGGGAAATTTACTGCGTCTGTTTTCTACAGAACATCCATAGCCTAATAAAGAGTTAAAGTGCTTGTTGAATAACACTGTGGCTGTCACAGGTAGCCATTATTCTAATACCACAGCTTCTCCTGAATTAGTGTCAAGTATGTAAGCCCAAATTTATATTAGCATAAATATTGAGAAATGCTTAACACTGTGGTGTATTTTTGATTTATAGGAGGACAAAACAAAACAGATAAATCATTTCCCTTAAGTGCCATGGCAATACATCTTTAAATAACCAGCCCAACTCCAAAGGCACTAGTTTCTCCTTTACCCACATTTGCAACTTTCATTAGTATCCAGTGAAAGTTGTGCCCACTGGGGAAGAATAAAACGGAATGGATACCTTGTGCTTCAGGTTTTCACAGCAACATGATTAAAGCAAATCTTTTGACATAATCATGGAAAAGCAGTGCTGCTAAGGCAAGGAATAGCAATCAACAGAATCAAGGCAAAGCATCAGAAGCCCAGAATCAGATGTTCATTAACATCAGAATATATGAAATTCAGCAAAAGTAGAGATCTTGAATGGATTAGTTCCCTATAGAAATGTTTTCATGTGTAAGGAAAGGGAGAATATTTAAATGAAACCACATCTTTCTTATGGGTCCTGGAAAGACTTCAGATCCATTAGGAGTTCATTGCTCTTTAAGAATTAAAACGAAGTACGCTGGGTATGGTGGTTCACGTCTGTAATCCCAGCACCTCGGGAGGCTGAGGTGGGTGGATCACCTGAGGTCAGGAGTTCAAGACCAGCCTGGCCGACATGGCAAAACGCTGTCTCTACTAAAAATAAAAAAAATTAGCCAGGTGTGGTGAACTGCACCCATAATCCCAGCTACTGGGGAGGCTGAGGCATAGGAATCACCTGAGCCTGGGAGGTGGAGGTTGCAATGAGCCAAGATTGCACCACTATCAGTCTACCTGGGTGGCAGAGTGAGACTGTCTCAAACAAAAAAAAGAGAATTAAAAAGAAGTAATAATCAATAATGTAGTCAGCATGTATATATCAAACAGATAAAGTCAAACCACTTTCTAAGAAATCAATGAGACACATAATATGAATTTGTATTCTAATGGACAGGCACAGACAAAGACGACAGGGAGGCATAACCCCGGAACCAAACTCAAGATTTTCAAGTTGGGTCTAAAATTTTATCTCAAGATGCTTCTTAGCGCCAAAACTAACAGTAGAAGAGTGAAGAAACTACTGCTAGCAGTGATATTCAGGAATTTCCTGAGCTGGACCTTAAGCTAGGTTGATAGCTTAGAATCAGCTAGGATGGGAGGATCCAACACTATGGAAATTAGTAAATGCTGCAGAGCAGGTTCTGCACTTCTCTAGAGCCATTTAAGCAGCGCACCACTGGCCAAGTCCTAGAATATGTCCAAATGTCTCCTTAGCCTGAATCCAAAGTCATAGATTTCTCCTTTCACACTTTTAATATTGAGCCAAATTTGTATACTCACTGTCAACTCAGTGAATAGGAAACTTGTCGCTGTTTTAAAATGCATTAGGTCGTGTAAATACTGCCCAATAAAATGTGACTCAATAAAGAATTATCATCTAGTAAGAACACTAGCCTGGGAATCAGTGAGTGTAAGCTTGACTCCCAGCTGGGTGGCCTTGGGCAAATCACTTCATCCTCTGAGTCTCCTAATAATAATACTTCCCCTGCCTCCTTCACAAGATTGCTGTAAGGATGCACATAAATCTGTATTCTAAACTGTGAGACACTGAGAAAAGGTCAAGAAATCCACCAAATGAGCAGTGTATTCTATTTTGCCTTATTTCCTTATTTCCTATTCCTTCCTCATAATTGACTTTCTATCATCACAGATGATTCTATCTCCTATGTTCTGGGCCTGTTTTGACTCCCTGACTGCCTTTTTGGCTCTTCTGGGCAGAAATTACAACCATGCATTTCTTTTGAATGTACCACAATGTTTAGCACAGCCTTACACACTGCAGTGCTCAAAAAACTGACTTCTTTGAGGGCTTCCTACTATAAGGAATGAATCACCAAGAGCGCTGCAGAACTACAAAAAATTAAAATTCTACCGAGAAGTTATTTTTTCTCACTTCTGTCTAAGCACATTTTGGGGTTTTTTTTTGTTTTTGTTTTTGAGACAAGAGTCTCACTTTGTCACCCAGGCTGCAGTGCTGTGGCATGATCTCGGCTCACTGCAACCTCCGCCACCCAGGTTCAAGTGGTTCTCCCTCCTCAGCTTCCAGAGTAGCTGGGATTACAGGCCTGCGCCACCACACCTGGCTAATTTTTGTATTGTTAATAGAGACGGGGTTTCGCCATGCTGGCCAGGCTGGTCTTGAACTCCTGACCTCAAGTGATCTGCCTGCCTTGGCCTCACAAAGTGCTGGGATTACAGGCATGAGCCACCACACCCAGCCCTAAGCACTTTTTTGATCCCTCTGATTACATGTTTCCTCGGATTTGATCTTTGAATCATCTACAGCCTCTGCTTCAAATTGCTTTCTAAGCTCACGGATTCTTAAAGTTCCTATCGCCCAAATGCAGAGATTCTTCTCAGTCTACATTGAATTATACAGGTTTTGTTCCAATAAGCAGCAGAATAAAAGATGCCACAGGTCATGAAGTAATCAGGTAATATATTGCTGTCAGTGTCCACTAATTCCTATTCACTTTAGTTTCCTGCTCTTCTCCTTTGTGCTTTTCTTATTTTTTATTTATATTTTTACAACCCACAAGAAAAGGCCCTCAATTTTGTCACTGTAGAACAGTGTGGAAGAGTGGAAAACATACATAGTATTTCAGACTCATATCCAAACTTTACCCGTTAATAGTTGCATAACTTTAAGGGAAATTATTTTACCTCTCTGTGCTTCAGTTTTCTCATCCACAAAATGGGAACAATAAATTGAAACACTGTATGTGAAAGTACCTAGCACAATGCCAAGCACAAACGCTCCTTCTATACTTACATCTTCTGCCTCCAGAGATGTTTACAATCCTCTTGTAATCACTCAGAAGATCTTTAGAGAGGCTTAAACACATTTGCCTTCAAGCCTTTGGTTGGCAAGTAAGAACTAAGCTTTTAACTGGCTGAATTAATTGAGGTAAATCATTGTCTATTGCTGCTTGGGAATAATTTAGGAATGCTGCCTCTGACTGATCAAGGTTGAATTTGATCCTCCCGGTTGCCACTGGTTTGGGTGGGGGAGGGGTTAGGGTTTTGTTCCTTCTTTTTCTTGTTACTCATTAGATCCACGAATATTTATTGCATGCCTATGGGAGGCAAACATAGGTTTTGTGGGGCTTGAAGTTTATACTATTTGGGAGACCCTCTTATAAAACTTATAAAACTGCAAATACAAAATTAGGCATAAAAGTGACTTTCTTAGAATGCAAATAGAAGGGACCCTGCAGCTTAAGGACTATTCGCTTTATAATAAATATGCACCTGGAGCCTACTGCATGTCAGGCACCTTGTGAGGCCCTGTGAATAAGGTCATGAATGCAATAGTCACACTCACGTGGATCCTGCAGTCTAGTCATTTTCAGAAAATGGTGAGCCTTTTCGTGCCTCCCCAGAGGGCTACATGGTACACAGCCCTTCTCGTGGCTGAAGGTCCTTGAACACCAGCCCTCTTTCCTGTTTCTTCCCTACTCTGGACTAGAAAGAACCCAGACCTGACCTACACAGTGGCAATCTGCTCTCTCAAATTTCCTCCAGCATGAAAGAGAAGATCACCTACCCTGTGGGTATCGGTGGAGAGATTCGTGGAATTTTCTTCTCAGAATTTGAAACCTCATTTACAGATGAAGACATGGAGTCCAAAAAAAATGGAGCAATGTTCTTAAGGTGGACAGTTATCTCACCAGCCAAGCTCAAAGCCAGTGTCCTCTTTGGACTTGAATGGCATTTCTCTGTTAATGCTGCACTGTCTCCCCAAGCAGTCCAAATGAGCAGTAAGAAAAGGCAAAGAGATTCTAGCCCTCCTGGTAGAGAAATTTTAGCAAGCCTGTCCTCAATGAGCATCATGGATAGCTAGTTGTCTTTATTACCTCCCTGACCCCATAACCAATCAGCCTTAAACATCTGCAGTTGTCATTTTTTGGTTGTGATGGTTGTTTTTGTCAGCTTTATCTAAAAAAATACACTGCAGTCTAGGAAACACTTGCATCTTTATAAGTATGAAATATAAATAATAATTAGAACATACCTCCTGCTTTCTTTTTCTTTTAACCTTTATTCTCTTTCTCTCTGAAGAACATGGTGGTACGCAATCTACACAGCAGACTTCAATCTTACCAAATTATCACCTTTTTCAGGTTCGAGTATAGGAGTTTGGGTGTGTAACAACTAAATCTTTTATCTTAAAGTGACAAAAGATTAGTCATGAGGTGCTCCTTGAAATATTCATCAACGTCTAATGCGTGCAGAATATTGCTTAACATTCAGCACGATATCATCTTGCCTTTTCTTGAATTTTGCCTTTTGATTAAATGGCAGTGGTATTCAAGAAATAGAAACAATGATCCCTGAAAAATCATATATATAAGATAGATATTGATTCCATTTTAGAGTAACAGCAAGCCACAGCACTGCTGTGAAATTATCAAATTTAGATTAGAAAGCTTTAAAGAATGAAGGCTTGGGAATTTGTTGTACAATCAACATATTGTATCTTCGCAATAGCAGAGAAAAAGCATGTAGCAATTGCAGCTGAAAACATCAATGTAAATGTTATTATGCCTTCCCAGTTCTCAGTCATATTGGCTGCTGACATCTCTCAGTGTCGGTTGATTGTCAGTGGCAAAGCAGGTCTGCCGTCTATTGGCTCACCAGTGTCATATGACCCCACTGCCTGCACCCATGTAAATCACCAAGTGAACTGTTGTGTGAAATCATTCCTACACCCTTTGGTGAATTTGCAGTGTGGCAGCACACACCAGAAATATATTAGATGTCTTCAGACCACATTTGCACTCCCCACCATCCATCCAGGAACCTGAAGTTCCTGAACAGCTCAGGATTCACATCCTTATTGTCTCTAATTCACATCTCGGGTTTTGTGGGCTTGGCTCTCGCACAGGCACATCACCTTAATCTTTATTTGCTTAGCCTCTCTTTGCGTTTATGCGATGTCTGTTTTCAAGACTCCATAATGAGCATTATGCAGCAGCTCACACTGTCTTTCCAGTTGTTGCTGTTTTCCCAAATCTGATAAGGAGCTTAGCAACGCATTTCAGTCTTTGTGTTTGGATAATTTATGTGGCGAAGATGTGACAGAATCAGAATTGGAAAGACACTGAGACATCTTCTTACCTAAAAGAGAAAAATACTACAAACTGCATCCCAGACTCTCAATGTGAACAATATTTTGCTTCACAGATTTCTTATTTTCTCAATACATTTGCTGGTAGCGAGGGTAAAAATACAGTGAAAAAGATCTTTCTGGGGGACAATTTGGGACTATCCTAGTTGAATAATTGAAGATGTGTGCAAAAATATACTCACAAGGATATTGAACCTGAGCTGTTTATAATAACAAAATAGCTACTTACAATTATGTGCATTTACAATTGTCATATATACTTATACATATTTAACTATCATAATTATAATAGCAAATTAAAAAATAGGTAAGGGATGGATAGATAGATTTGAAAATAGCCCAGATGTCTGTCTAAACACAAAATACTCTGCCATAATTATTATTTTTGAGATTATATGTGTAATTTTAAAGTAACTTTCTAAGCATAATACAAAACCCAGAAAACATACATGATTTTTACTACATACTAATTTAAAATATTTTTGGTGTGGCAAACAAACACAAAAACAAAACAGGATAAACAAAGTCAAGAGACAAACTGAGGAAAATGCTTGCAACACATATATTTCAAAAGATACACAAAGAACTCCTACAGATTGATTGAAGAAGGAGAAAGAGGAGAAGAGGCTGCTAATAGGAAAATATACAAGGAGCATAAACAGATAATTCATAGAAATCCAGTGGCCAATAATCAAATGAAAAGATGCCTGGATTTCCTAATAATCAATGAAAACCAAATGAATGCCATAATTAGATATTTTGCAGCAATTAGACTAAGAAAAAGACCAATAATAGTCACTTATGGCAAGGGAGTAAGGAAACTAGTAGTGAGAATATAAATTGTTATTTTTGGAGAATATTTGGAAACTCCTAAGATAATATATACATCTACAATAAAGTAACATAATGATTTCTTGCATTGATTGAGTGCTTAGTGTGTGCTCAGGCTGAGTGCTTATATAGTTACATGTATTAAACATTTCATCCTCACAGCCACCCTCTGTGCAGCACTGCACACTCCACAATTCCAGAGGGCACATTTCACATAGACTTCCATGTGAATGATGCCTCCCGTAACTGTGCAATGCAGCCTCCCTGACTATGAGGTCAGACTTTAATTGTCCCCATTTTATACATAAGAAAACTAAGCTCTGGAGAGGTGATGTAACTTTCCTAGGGTCTTAGCAATCGTACAGTAGTAAACTAGCTGTCTCGGGTAAAAAAAAAGAAAAAACAAAAAAAGAAAGAAAGAAAAATGGAAATAAAAAGCCCTGCCAATTTCTGTGGTATAAATACTTCCACCATAGTTGACTTCAGGCTACCAACATGAGGTCACTGAATTCAGAGTTGGGAAGAGATGTACATAATTGGCTTTCATGTGCCAGCCTCGGCACACTACACTTTGTAAGTAGGAGAACCAGGATACAAATTCAAGCAGTATGGCTTCCGACGCACATGCTCATGGCTCGATGTTCTATTTCTAGAACTATATACAATCTACAAAATACACGCACCCAAAGTTATATGTTAAAGAGTGTTTATAATGGAGAAAAAATGAAAGTAATCTAAAAGTTTATTTATTCGTTTATTAGTTATTTATTGAGAGCTTGTTATATACTGGTCACTATGCAGGTGCTGGGGATGCAATGGCCATAAAAACTGACATGCTTCCACAGAGCTTGCAGCCCAGTGGAAAGAGAAAAGAGAGGTGAGTACTCACATAAATTATAATTCATCTAACCAAAAAAATATGTAAATAAAAAAGTGTGTATATATATGAAAACTACAGTTAGAAACTTTTAGCATAAATCACCTCTGATGTTTTCTTTTTGTAAAACTATACATATGTATTGCCTTTATAATTAACATTAAAAATGAGATAAACATTATTGCTGTGCAATTCTGTTTGACACTATGGTTTAATAAACAGTAGGTACAAAGCAGTATGTATGGTATGATTCCTTTTTAAAAAAATTAGTTTACATGATAAAAATACCTACAAAGATATATGCTGAAATATTAGCAGTGGTTGATAAGCAATGATTTTGTCTTCCTCTTTTTGCTTATTTTTAACAATTTTCCTACTATGAACATATATAGCTTTTGCACTGAGAAAAATAAACAGTATAAACTCTTGTTAATTACTAAAAGAAATAAGAGAAAAAGGCAACCAAAGGGACCTCTTAATTTCGCCATAGGAACAAGCTCAGAGCCACTTTTCTGCAGTAAATTCACTAGAGTGTCCACTGTCCCTAAAGAATAAATGTGAGATCTCTAAGTTTGGAAGTACCGTGCTGATTGGCAGAATGTGTTCCCTTTCATCTGGGCTCTTACCTTCATGTAATAATAGCAACTCCATGAGCAGATCCAACCCATGGGCTAAAAGAAGAGAGAGCTGCCCAATGAACTGTGTACATAAAACTCCCTCTCCTACTGAAAATCACTGTCAGGTTCAAATGAATTCACACATTTTACATATATTCCTCTACTCTCCTTATCCTTCCAAAGGTTAACCTCTGGTTTACATTCACACCAATATGACGTGTCTAAACCATTGTAATTCTTAGAAAAATACAATGCACAACTGCACACCAGAAAAACAACCACCCAGCAAGGGGGAAAAAAATTCAATAGCATTAGGATTGCTCAACAAACCAACAAAAGCCAGGAAATTCAAAGTTAAGTTTTACACTCCCTCCTTAACTCCACACTATTGTGAAAGAGAAATAAAAGGCACAATGGTGTGTGTTAGGGGTGCAATGTCAGCAGTAACAGCACTTCCAGGCTTTTATTGACTTGTGTCATAACCTTAACGTTCTATAAACAGGGGATTTGGCTTAACACCTGGGTTCTTTAAAAGAGAAATATCTTTTGGAAGTCTGGATTAGGGAAACCCAAAGAGGTTTCCCAGTCTCTTAGGTATACATAGTAAATCGTTATAGAGAGAGGAAACAGATAAAACTGTTGTTAAGATTACAGCCTTTCTGGACTCTTGGGAAAATAAATAATTACAACACAAGAAATACTATTTACTTAGGAGACCAGAAGAGACTCCCGAGTAATCTGGTCTACCAGCTAATATTAGACACGTTCTCATGCAAAGCTTTACATTTAGGCAATAAAAGTATTGCTCAATGGTACTTAAAAGTGCTAATAGTTTAATGTCCTTGTTCTTACCATTTGCCAAATACAGCAAGCTTCTTTTTGAATAATCCATGCCTGAATAAATTGAAATTCCAGCCAACTCAAGGATGATGGAAACATTTTTAGAAGCTTAAAAATAAGCATAATTTCATTACCAGGCATAAAACCTGGTTGGAAACGTTTATAAAGGAAGTCAAATAAGTAAACTAAAAAAAAAAAAAGTTTGTTTTCATTAATCAGCTTGCGTGAGGTTATGAGAGAGGAGAGGCTCTTCCAAGACCCTGGCCCAAGTTCCGGCCCATGGAGAAGGCCCCAAACATCAGGAAAGAGATGAGGAAAAGACTTAAGTCTTCACCAACACTGAAGGAGCATCACCCCCACCCAGCAGTCATGGTGAAAGCTTGGAACTCTTTGGGGACTCTCAGGGTTTTCAGCTGCTATATCCAAAGTCAACCAAAGAATGATTCTGGAATCAAGGTTCTTCTGGCAACAGAGAATAAATTCCAATGGAGTGAAATAATTTCCTGTCTTCTTCTCTTTGGAATCTGCATCTTAGTAAACTTCACTGGTCAGAATTGCTCTTAAATGAGTAAATAACATGCTATTCTAAGGCAAGCTCTTGCCAAGACCTTTGGCTACCAAAACGTATGGGATAAAATAACAGTTACCAGTTATTAAGATCCCTTTAACACATTATAGGAGTTTTCTATTTTGAGGTTGCTTTTTAAAAATTGAATAATGGTTATAAAAATGGGTAATGGAAAAGCATTGCTCCATTCACATGTAGTTGGCCAAAACTTAGTCCCATGAGCATATTTAATTGAAAAGTAGGCTAGGAAATGTACATTCTTTACATGTCCAAAAACAAAGAGGAATGGGTTTGGTGAATAGCTACCTCTACACCAGCCACACCATCTCTGGACTGACAAGAATACTGAGTGCCCAAGGAGAGGTTCCTGAAGGAAAGGACAAATCAGTCTTTTTCTTCTTCATTCTATCCCCAACTCAAAATAATCAAGAAATAGGGATAATCTGGAGTTAGTGGGGCTTAAACTTTCTTACCTCATAAGACTAAGATAATTGTTAGACTCACACTTCAAGACCCTGTAATCATATTGAGAATGCAAAAGGTTTATACTTTTTATTCCTCTATGAACTGAGTAGGTATATGCCACTACTTATATGTACTATTACTGTTAGTTTTGTAACTGTAAAATGATATACATGTTCACATATTTTTAAGTTGTCTAATAAATCAAGTATATAACCTAATTGATTTATGCATTTTACTTTTCAAATTAGAAACAGAAACCAAAGGTAAAGCAATAAAGCATTCAGCTGAAAAAGTGATAATCTATGTTTTAGGTATTTTAAAAATTGCTATTAAAAGCTCAGTGGATATTGTATCCAGAGGTATGTTCCATTGAAATGTGAATATGATGGGTAGAATCTTGTTCCTCTGCTCTACCCAGGAAGCATGTGTGTCTTTGGCTTCTTCAGACAACAAAGGGCTCTCAGTAAAGGGCACACTCTATCAGCAAAGAATGGCAACTTGCCTTGCCTCTCATGTGTCCTTCTTAATTTGATTGATCAACTAGATCTTACAGAGATTTGACAGTGTCTGAGTGACATTGTACAAGGTTAGACTGAAGCTATTGATGGTTACAGTTCCTGAATCCATTGACACACACCTCCAGCCAATTTATTTAAATCAAGTCATGTGACTGTCATATGACCCAGGAAGGCAAAAAAAAAAAACAAGTAATTTTAGATTTTCACATCTAAAATGTTTGCATTTTCCAGGAGGTCAAAGAAAAAAAAGCACTTGAGAGTAGAAATACATGAATGGCAGTTGGATCTCAAAGGTGATTCTAAACCAAACATTTTAGAGCTCTTATTTTCCACTGACTTCCTCTCAAACTTGATCTTTCTCTTCTCAAGCTCTGAGAAAATCACTGTAATGTTTGAATCCCCCCAAACATTAGGTTGGTGCAAAAGTATTTGCGGTTTTTGCCATTAAAAGTAATATTTCTCCCACAGCAACTCTGGAAGAGTCAGGAATTGTTTCCCTTTTTCAGATAAGAATTGGGGCAGAGAGGTCTTAAATGGGGTGCCCAAAGTCACCCATACTCATGAGTGCAGGAACCAGGTCTCAAGCGCAAGCCCCATGGCCAGGCTCAACACCGCAGTCCCTCCCTATGCTATCAAGCATTTGATCCAGATACAGATCCCATCACAAAGGAGCTCTCAGGCTCACCACTCTTCTTACTGCATTTTCTCAGTACAAAATCTGAGGTTCATGCATTACTTTGTTTTCCAGGGACAACAATGGAATCCTTGTCTTTCCAATCTTATAAAGAATATGGAAATCCCTCACGTCTTACATGGGAGCTCTTCAGATTCCAAGATTCCATCACTCCTCACCACTTCTCCTGCCTCTCTCACCTGGATGACTGCATTACCCTCCGAACTAGTTCCGCCAACCCCCCACCCGACCCCACTGCTTCTTCCCCCTACAGTTCATTCTTAGCCAAACAGATTCTTTTAAAACTAAGCCAAGTTGTGTTACCACAGTGCTCAAAACTCTCCAGGTTACCCAGAAAATCAAAACCACAAGGAGATACAACTTCACACTCACTGGGATGGCTATAATCGAAAAGACAGATAATAACACATGTTGGTCAGGATGCGATGAAATTGGGACCCTCGTACACTGCTGGTGGGAACGTAAAATGGTGCAGCTGTTTTGAAAAATAATCTCGCAGTTTCTCCAATGGTTAAACATTTCTATTCCTCACCTAAGAGAGGAATTTCTGGCTAGTTGACTTGATATCCCCCAGGTAGCTTTCCTACAATAACCCTGTGGGGGTTTGACTCAACAATTCTACTCCTAAGTAAGAAACAGAAATGAAAACATATTTCCCCACCAAAACTTGTACCTGAATGTTCATAGGAGTATTATTCATAATTGCTACAAAGTGGAAACAACCCAAATACCTATTAACCGATGAATAAATTAAAAATGGTATATACAGTGGAATATTAGCCAGTAATGAAAAGAAATGCAGTATTAATACATGCTACAACACTGATGAATCTGAAAACACATGCCAAAAGAAGCCAGTCACCAAAAATCACATTTTATGTGAGTCCATTTATACGAAATGTCCAGAATAGGCAAATCCATAGAGAAAGAAGGCAGATTAATAGATGTCTAGCACAGAGGGACTTGAGGGTAAGTGGGGAATGGCTGTGGAATTTCTCGTTGGGGTGATGAACATATTCTAAAATTGATTGCTGTGATGGGCTCACAATTCTGTGAATATATTAAAAGCCATCAAATTGTACACTTTATATGGGTGAATTGTATGGTATATGAATTGTATCTCAATAAACCTGTTATTTGATAACAACAAAATCCTCTAGGGCCAAGCACAGAAGCTAGCACGAAGTAGGTGTTCAATAAATATTTGTTGGATAATGAGTGAATGGGAGGATTCAGTCGCAGATTAAATTAATAACATGGAGTAAGCGAGCAGAATTCAGACATGTATCTCAGGTGTGGACTCACTCATATTGTTCCTTGGGAAGCCTTTATGGAAATCTCAGAATCTGGTTGTGTAGTGCAGTCTCCTCCAGGGCCTGCCCTTCCCCCTTTGCCCCATTCATGTCGCCTGAATTACCTGTTCTCCGGGAGGACAGAGGACACAGCTGCATCCCCACAACCCCCCAGCACAATTTTTGGTGTTCAATGAACACTTGGGAACTCAGTGCCTATGTAAGAAACCAATTCAATATTTAATTACATCCATTGTATTTACTAAAAAGCTACTTTATGCCAGGGCAACATATTGGGTGCTATGGGGAATATAAAAAGGTTAACAGGCTTCTGAAATTGTTTGACATGTTATTATAAACATGTACCACTTTTGTAATACAAAAATAAGTAATAGTTTTTAAAAGTTCTAAGTCCTCATCTCCTGAATATTTGAATGAAAAAAAGTGGTTACTAACTCAGAAAGTCTGCCATCAATAGCTGATAACCACAGATTTCAACATAAATAATTTGGATGCAAGCCATGATGAGCTAAGTGGGTGAATGGAGTGTATTAAAAGTGAATGTGCAAGGAAGGGATCCAGTTTCAGCTTTCTACATATGGCTAGCCAGTTTTCCCAGCACCATTTATTAAATAGGGAATCCTTTCCCCATTGCTTGTTTTTCTCAGGTTTGTCAAAGATCAGATAGTTGTAGGTAAGCAGCGTTATTTCTGAGGGCTCTGTTCTGTTCCATTGATCTATATCTCTGTTTTGGTACCAGTACCATGCTGTTTTGGCTACTGTAGCCTTGCAGTATAGTTTGAAGTCAGGTAGTGTGATGCCTCCAGCTTTGTTCTTTTGGCTTAGGATTGACTTGGCGATGCGGGCTCTCTTTTGGTTCCATATGAACTTTAAAGTAGTTTTTTCCAATTCTGTGAAGAAAGTCATTGGTAGCTTGATGGGGATGGCATTGAATCTGTAAATTACCTTGGGCAGTATGGCCATTTTCACGATATTGATTCTTCCTACCCATGAGCATGGAATGTTCTTCCATTTGTTTGTATCCTCTTTTATTTCCTTGAGCAGTGGTTTGTAGTTCTCCTTGAAGAGGTGCTTCACATCCCTTGTAAGTTGGATTCCTAGGTATTTTATTCTCTTTGAAGCAATTGTGAATGGGAGTTCACTCATGATTTGGCTCTCTGTTTGTCTGTTGTTGGTGTATAGGAATGCTTGTGACTTTTGTACATTGATTTTGTATCCTGAGACTTTGCTGAAGTTGCTTATCAGCTTAAGGAGATTTTGGGCTGAGACGATGGGGTTTTCTAGATAAACAATCATGTCGTCTGCAAACAGGGACAATTTGACTTCCTCTTTTCCTAATTGAACACCCTTTATTTCCTTCTCCTGCCTGATTGCCCTGGCCAGAACTTCCAACACTATGTTGAATAGGAGCGGTGAGAGAGGGCATCCCTGTCTTGTGCCAGTTTTCAAAGGGAATGCTTCCAGTTTTTGCCCATTCAGTATGATATTGGCTGTGGGTTTGTCAGAGATAGCTCTTATTATTTTGAAATACGTCCCATCAATACCTAATTTATTGAGAGTTTTTAGCATGAAGGATTGTTGAATTTTGTCAAAGGCTTTTTCTGCATCTATTGAGATAATCATGTGGTTTTTGTCTTTGGCTCTGTTTATATGCTGGATTACATTTATTGATTTGCGTATATTGAACCAGCCTTGCATCCCAGGGATGAAGCCCACTTGATCATGGTGGATAAGCTTTTTGATGTGCTGCTGGATTCGGTTTGCCAGTATTTTATTGAGGATTTTTGCATCAATGTTCATCAAGGATATTGGTCTAAAATTCTCTTTTTTGGTTTTGTCTCTGCCCGGCTTTGGTATCAGAATGATGCTGGCCTCATAAAATGAGTTAGGGAGGATTCCCTCTTTTTCTATTGATTGGAATAGTTTCAGAAGGAATGGTACCAGTTCCTCCTTGTACCTCTGGTAGAATTCGGCTGTGAATCCATCTGGTCCTGGACTCTTTTTGGTTGGTAAACTATTGATTATTGCCACAATTTCAGCTCCTGTTATTGGTCTATTCAGAGATTCAACTTCTTCCTGGTTTAGTCTTGGGAGAGTGTATGTGTCGAGGAATGTATCCATTTCTTCTAGATGTTCTAGTTTATTTGCGTAGAGGTGTTTGTAGTATTCTCTGATGGTAGTTTGTATTTCTGTGGGATCGGTGGTGATATCCCCTTTATCATTTTTTATTGCGTCTATTTGATTCTTCTCTCTTTTTTTCTTTATTAGTCTTGCTAGCGGTCTATCAATTTTGTTGATCCTTTCAAAAAACCAGCTCCTGGATTCATTGATTTTTTGAAGGGTTTTTTGTGTCTCTATTTCCTTCAGTTCTGCTCTGATTTTAGTTATTTCTTGCCTTCTGCTAGCTTTCCTTATGCCTTATACAAAAATCAATTCAAGATGGATTAAAGATTTAAACGTTAGACCTAAAACCATAAAAACCCTAGAAGAAAACCTAGGCATTACCATTCAGGACATAGGCGTGGGCAAGGACTTCATGTCCAAAACACCAAAAGCAATGGCAACAAAAGCCAAAATTGACAAATGGGATCTAATTAAACTAAAGAGCTTCTGCACAGCAAAAGAAACTACCATCAGAGTGAATAGGCAACCTACAACATGGGAGAAAATTTTTGCAACCTACTCATCTGACAAAGGGCTAATATCCAGAATCTACAGTGAACTCAAACAAATTTACAAGAAAAAAACAAACAACCCCATCAAAAAGTGGGCGAAGGACATGAACAGACACTTCTCAAAAGAAGACATTTATGCAGCCAAAAAACACATGAAAAAATGCTCATCATCACTGGCCATCAGAGAAATGCAAATCAAAACCACTATGAGATATCATCTCACACCAGTTAGAATGGCAATCATTAAAAAGTCAGGAAACAACAGGTGCTGGAGAGGATGTGGAGAAATAGGAACACTTTTACACTGTTGGTGGGACTGTAAAGTAGTTCAACCATTGTGGAAGTCAGTGTGGCGATTCCTCAGGGATCTAGAACTAGAAATACCATTTGACCCAGCCATCCCATTACTGGGTATATACCCAAATGACTATAAATCATGCTGCTATAAAGACACATGCACACGTATGTTTATTGCGGCATTATTCACAATAGCAAAGACTTGGAACCAACCCAAATGTCCAACAATGATAGACTGGATTAAGAAAATGTGGCACATATACACCATGGAATACTATGCAGCCATAAAAAATGATGAGTTCATATCCTTTGTAGGGACATGGATGAAATTGGAAACCATCATTCTCAGTAAACTATCTCAAGAACAAAAAACCAAACACCGCATATTCTCACTCATAGGTGGGAATTGAACAATGAGATCACATGGACACAGGAAGGGGAATATCACACTCTGGGGACTGTGGTGGGGAGGGGGGAGGGGGGAGGGATAGCATTGGGAGATATACCTAATGCTAGATGACGAGTTAGTGGGTGCAGCGCACCAGCATGGCACATGTATACATATGTAACTAACCTGCACAATGTGCACATGTACCCTAAAACTTAAAGTATAATTTAAAAAAAAAAAAAAAAAGTGAATGTGCTTCCAAGTCTGAACCTTGGCTCAGCGTCGTATAACTATAATTTCAGACAGGCTGCTGGGCTAGTTGGAACCTCAGTTTCCTCATCTGTAACATAGGAACCTTGATACAGCTGTCTACTTTATAGGACTGTTGTGAATATAAAATGAGATCATCAATGTAAAATTCTGCAAATTATCAGTGGCAATATTAGGAGTGGTATACAGAGGAAGAGGTGGTTTCTACAGAGATCTGGAAAGGAGGTGGCCTTTGGTCTAGGGCTTCAGGGAGGTTGTGGTTAATTCCATGGTCTCTGGAGTCAGACTACTCAGGGTTCTAATCCTGGAGTGGCCCCTTATTTGCTTCGGGAATTTGGGCAAGTTACTTCTCATCTGGCTCATTTTCTTTCACTGCTCCATAGGGGAAATTAGAAGCACCTACTTTATAGGGATGTGGTGAGAACTGAGTGAGAAGTTGGATTGTTGTGCTGGTTTAGTAGATAGTAAGCCCTCCATCAAGGGCAGCTGTTACTCAGGTCCTCCTTTTTAAGAGTGACCTGGGCCAAGCACTTTTTGAATGGCTAAAAAGATAAGGATCAAAACAACCTTCTAAACACCACAGTGCCCTGTGAAAAAATTGTTAGCCTCTTAATAATAGTTCATTGTGATCACTCATCCTACAACTATCTTCTGAAGCCTATCACAGTTACTGAAGCCAAAGTTTTCCTTTCTGTAGCTGGTTTGAGATACCTTGTGAATGGCTTTAGAAAGCTCTCGAGCAATTTGGCAGTCCCTATGTTTCCCTGCAATGGGCTATTGGAAACTCCACTAGAAAGCTGATCATCATTGAATACATTGGTGTCTTCCATAAGAATGATGTCAAAGATGGGGACAGTACTGCTATCTGTCCAGACTCAACAGGACACTAAAGATGGGCTAGGTTGCAGAAGAAGAGGAAACCAATAGGTTCTGTGCATGAAGAACCTACATGTGGCCTCATCTTAGTTAGAGAGGGTTTGGGTCACCATTTCACCCCGCCCCCCAACTCGTTTCCATTATATATTCCTGTATTAATGAAATTATGTGCTTATTACCCATTTCCTTGGTACTCAAACTTTAGTGTGTATCAGAATAACCCAGAGAGCTTGTGCAAACACAGATTCCTGGGCCCTATACTAAAGTTTCTTCCTCAGTATGTCTGGGATGGGGCACATTTCCATCAGTTTCCCAGGTGACATGATGCTGCTAGTCTACGGAACACAGAGAATCAGTTACCTACCCTAACAGCTGCTTAGGGGAAAATTTTTGTTTAAGGTTGCCTTTCCCTTTAAAACAACTGTGACAGTAGTAGAGCCTTTCAGATAATGTGTGACGCACGCAGCTTGGGAAGTTTCTAAGGGTGGACCTTCTGAGAGGCACTGATTCAGGAGCTGATCAATTGCAGCTGCTCTGATGAAATATCCTATAATCAGTGACTGCTTGTCTTCACAGACCTCCCTTAGCACAAAAGGTTCCCAGACCAGCTGCAGGCTCCCAGCTTCCTGGAGCAGAGCTGCAGCTGGACCTACTTCCCTCTATCCAGGGGACTCGTGGGTGTGTTAAGGGCCTGAGCAGCCTGGCCTCAAGGGTGGACTTCCTCCCCACTTCCTCCCACCTCGTGACGTCAGCCCTCCTGCCAGAACCAGCCTACACTGTCTGGAGGGCAACTGCTGAAGGTTTGGTTGCCATGGCAACTGATCCTCTATCCACTGAGGGGTAGAGGAACCCTGGTGTGTGATTTGATGGGTGGGCTCCACCATTTCCATTTCTCCAGATGAAAGTATTTCATCACTAGAAACTCCTTTTGCAGTAAGCACTTTTCCGTCCACGAATCCCATCTTACAATCCAAACAGTCCTTAGGAGGAATGTGAATTCTTTCATCAAATGGAGCCTGGTACCAGCCTCAGAGGAGAAATTGCCAGACCTCATCCACGAAGAGAGGCTGACAGCAGCAATGCTACCTCCTTAACAATTGCACCAAAGTCCTGCTGTGAGGTACCTGCTGAGGGTGGAGAGGAGAGTGACTGCCACCACAACAAACTGAGGTTGAGACCAATAGCTCTCCCTACAGATGGTGACCTTTTTTAAAATCTCATGATCAAAAAGCTGAAGACTAGGGATGATCGCCAAACACCTCACCAGTCTGCCCATCGTGATGAATAAATGTCCTTTGAGATTGGAATCCTACTGAACAGCACACTTTGTTGATGTTTCAGGACAAATGCACCTTCGTGTTTTCTTTTATATTTTATTTTGCTGTCAGCTATTTTAAGACCTTGAATCAGGTTACACATAAAAGAACTAGAGCCAGGATGTTTGGGAAATTAACAGATGATATTTAGCAAACATTTTGACGGGTCATAAAGAAACATCTGGGAGAGATGTCTGGGACCATGAGTTGTGTGCTGGGGGAAGGAGGCCCCTCTCCAGCAGCTGCATTAGGTTTCTGGGCTGAGCTGAGCTAAATCTTCAGAACGGATGACCGTGCAGTTCAAAGAGTCCCCAGCAGGGGGCACCCTTTTGCAGTAAACTCTCTCGGTTTTATAGCTTTGTTCTGCAGCAGCCGACCTTACAGATAATTGATATTTTGATTTCTCTAACCCTCTGCTTCCTCCTTCAAAGCAGACACTCCCCTCTAGGAAGCCTTCCTCCCACCTCTTATGAAAATGGACATTTTGATGAGTAGTGGTTCTTATAGCAAGGATTAAAAGCAAAATCTGAGGAAAGATGACCGTCAAGGAAATTAAATATAGATTATGAAGAAGGTTGAATACATGCCCAAAAAAGTTTCAATATAGGCTTGCCTGATTTTCATGATCAACTCAAAGGGCACAAGACATTTCTAGACTGTCTCATAAAAGCCTGCATCAATAATGCATATGTGTATCAGTATAAAACTGGCCTCCAGTTATTTAATTTCTCAAGGGTCAACTGTGTTCCTTGGCAACTTGAGCCTGTGTGGAAAGCACCTCATGTTCCCCTGGCAGTGCATAAATAATTATAATAAATAATCCACTCATTAGCTGAAATAATTAACCCTGTTTTAGACAATCCGGAAACATCTTGGAAGCAAATAATTCAGAAGTGGACAACAGTGTTCTCCTCTCAAAACCAAGATGCAGTATCACCAGCCATTGTTATTTAAACATTTTAAGAGACCTATTACTTTTGTTTTTTGAATAAACTTAGACAGTTTAGCTCATTACTCTCACACTTCACAGCTCCGTAGACACATGTGGGTAATATTCTCATTTTAAACTTGTGATGGATTTTATAATTTGATAGTTTTTTTCAGTTTCTTTTAAATATCTTTCTTGCAGGAGTTATTCTCTAGCAAGAGTTCACTATTCACCCTATTCTCTTTGCAGCCTCAGCCATGTTTTAAAAGCCAGTTCACTTATTAATCAAACTCCTATAGAACTTAGGTGGTATCTGTCACTGTTCTAGGCATTCTTGAAATTTTAAGTCCTTTAAACCTCATAAGGTGGATACTACTCTTATGTGTTGTCACAGAGAGGTAACTGAGGCACAGAGAAATTAAGTAACTTGCCAGAATATGCAATAAACAGCACATAGACAAGTCAAGATTTGAACCCAGCCTGTCTGAAACCAAAGTCCAAGTATTAAACCAACATGTTACGTTATCTCTTAGTAGAGAAGGGGCAATAGTTGTATACAAACTCAGCTAGTGAGTGGCTATTTTAATGAAATGTGAGAACCTTTGGAAGGTATCTAGTCTAGTCCTTGGCACATAGTACATGTTCAATAAAAATTGGGACTGGGTGAGGAGGACTGATATATGTACACATATATATTGACCTATATTCATTTAGGGAAGTGGTTGGGAGCACTGGGTTACGCAGAAATAGGATATTTCCAGCTCTTTCCATCACTATCTGTGTGGCCTTACTAAACCAACTCAATCACACTAATACCCATTTCCCCATCAGGAGATAATACCAGTAGATGCTACCTCACAGAGTTGAAGTGAGGATAAATGAAATAAGGCACACAAAAACTTAGCACGGTGCCTGGCATAGGGTAAAAGGTTATGATTCTTCCCTTTGGTTTCATTTAAACCCAGTTTTATTTAAGGACTTAGTCTATAGTATCATATAAGAGCAAATATTTATTCAAACATTCCCCCAAAAAGCAAGTTCAACTATTTTTGGAGAGACACAGAAGCCTTTGGTAATCAACATTGATTGAGGGTTTTGAAAGGAAAAAAGATTAACAGCATTATTAGAAAATCAGTTATGGGGTGAAATTTGCAAGGTTTACGGAGCTTCAAGTTCAATACTCCTCTGTCCCCCATACTTTATAACATGTGCCAGAGAAAACTGGAAATTCTACCCTTGACAGCCCAGACGATAAAGAAATCACAGAGGAGAAACAGATTGGCCACGCTCAGGGCAACAGAAGGGGAAAGCAGGCCTGACCCCCTCCTTCCCTCTCCTTGCTCCATCTCTCACCCCCATGCCATCACCTCTTCTCATTTCCTTCTCACTTCCTCTGGCCTGACTCCTCCTTACCACACCTTCTCCTGGAGCAGCTGTTGAATGGTGAAAGAGCACAATGAGCTGCCTTTGCTGCCAGTGGCTGTGACAAGGCCCAGGTGGCCTCAGTGAATGATCAGGGTGGTCATGGCCTGACATGGATGGAGAGTGGTTTTCCTCAGTCCACTATAGATGCGTAAGGGCCATTTTGGACCACTGCATGACACCTGATTAATGACTCCATATCAGTCCAGGGTAGCATTTTTCCAGTGGTCACATGCATGGCTGGGAAGTAGTACTTATGTGCCATCTTCCTGGGATTCTCGTGGACTCCATAGGCAATTTGAAGATAAGATTTTTTTTTTTTAAAGAGTCTTGCTCTGTCACCCAGGCTGGAGTGCAGTGGTACGATCTCGGCTCACTGCAGCCACCGTCTCCTGGGTTCAAGTGATTCTCCTGCCTCAGCATCCCGAGTAGCTGGGATTACAGGCACCTGCCACCATGCCCAGCTAATTTTTGTATTTTCAGTAGAGAGGGGGTTTCACCATGTTAGCCAGGCTGGTCTTGAACTCCTGAACTCATATGATCCGCCTGCCTCAGCCTCCCAAACTGCTAAGATTACAAGCGTGAGTCACCGTGCCTGGCCAAGATTCTAATATTGCTTTTTTTTTTTTTTTTTTTTGCCATTTCTTGATGGTTTCTTTTACACCCAAACAGAACTTTTCACTGATAAGGATTATGTGATGGCATAATTCTAAAATACAGAAAGAAAAAGAAAGAATCCAGAGACCTTGGTGCTGGGAAGAGGGGCCAGGCAGAGCCTTGGAAGTGGTGAGAAATACCAGGATCTCTCATGACCCACAAACAAGCCTGGAGACTGCTCCATGATGTGTCTCCATATTTGTACATCCCGGGGAGCCCAAAGGACAGTTGGGGTCTTTTTATCAAAAACAGTAGGAAATAAATCCCAAAGAGATTTTACTATATAATCATATGTTTGCTGACATATTTCAAGCTCCCTTTATGTGACCAACACTGGGCTAGGAGCAACAGAGAGAAATAAGGCATAGTTCTTGCCTTCAAGGGACTTGCAATCTGGTGGAGGGGAGGTCAAGGAGACCAGCCTTCACACACAGGATGCTGTGGACACCAGAGGGGAGCGCAGGGAGGGGAGCCTAACTTAGCTGAGGCTGTCTCGCAGAAAGCTTTGCAAGCCACCTGATCTTTAACAAACCTAGAAAGGAGGTTCTAGGCATCAGGAACTGCACCAAAGCATACAAGCACATGGGACAATTAGATACTGCAAGAAGCAAAGCTTACTCATGGGGAAATCATGAGAGATGATTCAAAGGTGGACAAGAGCCAGACTGTGAGTGGCCATGCTAAAGAATGAGAATTATAGGCCGGTCACAGTGGCTCACACCTGTAATCCCAGCACTTTGGGAGGCCAAGGCGGGCAGATCACCTTAAGTCAGCCTGGCCAACATGGTGAAACCCCATCTCTACTAAAAAAACAAAAAAATAGCCTGGCATGGTGGTGGGTGCCTGTAATCCCAGCTACTTGGGAGGCTGAGACAGGAGAACCACCTAAAATCAGGAGGTGGAGGTTGCAGTGAGCTGAGATCATGCCACTGCACTCCAGCCTGGGCAACAGGAGTGAAACTTCCTCTCAGAAAAAGAATGAGAATTGTAGACTCCAGGAGAAAGGAAACCACTAAGGTATGAGCTTGAGAGTGATACAATCAGAGTTGAATCTTAGAAAAATCATCTGGCAAGAGTGCAGGAGCTTATTGCCAAGGGTTGATCTGACAGTAGAAAGACCATAACCTGGGCTCACTTTGCAACTCCTTTCCCAAAGTGAATTTTCACCTGACATTAAAGAAACATCCCAGCAGCCCACGTTTATAGGGGCCAATGGCTCTAACACTGACTCCTCCTACCTGCGTAGATGAAGCAGGGCCATGAATTATTTGCAGCTCTTTTCTTAAAGAGATGGAATCCATTTTCCTACTCCTTGAATCAGGGCTGGGCTTGTGACTTACTTTGACCAACAGAAGTGTTGTTGTGAGGCTTCCAAGCCCAGGCCTTAAGAGATCTTGCAGCTTCCACTCTCACTCTTTTGAAACACCACTATCACCATATAGGAAAGCCCAAGCTAGCTTCCTTGAGGATAAGGCCAAGTAGAGAGGCCCAGACAGCAAGCTGTTCCAGCAATTCACTCACATATGAATGAGATGGTCCGCACCAGCCAGCCTCCAAGCAATCCACCAACCAATTGCCACATAGGCGACTCCAGGAGGCAAGATAAGCAGAAGAACCATGGAGTTGAACCCAGCACAAATTACAAAATCAAGAAATTAATGGTTGTTGTTTCATACCACTATCTCTTGAGTGGTTAGTTACCCAACAATAAATAACTGGTCCTCCTTTATACTGCAATTTGTGAAAGCTGGCACTGGAACAACAAGCTGTCCAGATATTTGCAAGAATTAATACTGTCTGGAGGGTAAATAGACGCCATATCCCTAGTGCAGAAGGGGTTTCTGCAGGGATTGTCTGAGTCTCCTTCCCTCCAGAGTGCCAATTAGGATGGCTGACTTGCTCTAACTTATATCTAACTATAAATGCACTGCCTGATTGATAGGACATCAATATTAATTAATAATTCATAGTATGGTCAGACTTTTTCACATGTAATCACAACTTTACATCTCAAGAAATGCCCCTGTAGCTAGTTGGAAAGCAGCTTTTCCTTCAGATTCTGACTTTCAAAAAAAGTTATCACAGTCTCTCAGAGTAGAATTTGGAGAAAGTGTGTGAAAAAGTCAAAGTTGACAAGAAATGCCATTTTTCTCCTTGGTGCATGATGTCTTTCCTGCAGAATGTAGCTTTCATGTGAACAAACCCCACTGCAGGGACAGACAAGGCGAAGACAAAATGATTCGGTATTCACAGCCTCTCCCATTAACCACTCAGATTCCAGATGGTGGAAAGTTGGGGAGGAGCCCTGAAACAGGCGCTTGAAACCAAAGCTGATGCTATTGAAATTCATGGCATCCAAATTCCTGAATCTACATCAAAAGGGACAGAGCCTTGTTGCCACACACTTGAACTCATTTTGAACCTGCAGGAATTCTCTGTAGCATACTACCAAGCTTTATCTTTGTTCCATACATCTAAAGTTAAGTTTCTATCTTTTTTGTCACCACATCATACCAAAACAGCTAGACAGATTTTTATCAATTTTGAGGATGTGTTTAGGATGTCCCAACTTGAAGAAACAGGCCATGGGGCTTGCAAACATGCAAGTCACTACAGGAGGCCCTGGGGAGCAGGTAAAAATGAGACAGGAGAGGTGCTGATAACTACTAATCTGAGATATGGCAAGGAAGAAAACAAAATGGAGTTTCAGATGCGAGCCCAAACTGAAACTCATGAAGGCCTCTCGACTGCAAGCATCAGTTCAAAATAGAACTGCTTCTCGAGAAGCTGCATTTATGGTGTCCTCCCTATGACCAGCAGCAGGGATTTATTCATTTAATGAGGGTTAAAGAGTCTTCCCAGTAACACAGGGGAGACCAGTGAGTGTAAGAAATACATATGGGCAGTGTACCTTGAGAGACACACTTTTTGGAAACAAAGACATATTCAAAGCTGAGTTCAAATATGTTCCCCTCATGGCTCGTGGTGAGCATTTAATAAACAATAGTTGAATGAATGAAGGAATGATTGGATGGGTGACTGAGTGAATGAATGAAGGGATGAATGTTGTCTGGGGAGCTGTGAAAGGTAGAGAAGCAAAAGGGAACGTCTGGCAATACCCTTCACAGAAAGCCAAGCCTTGTTAGCGGGGCTTTACATTGAATGGCATTTTTAGTTTCATTATCTAATAGTGTTGAACATTCTCAAACTATATTTAAAAGATCTAAAATATAAAACAGTGGCTTTAAAAGGCAAACATTATACTCCTTCTGTAGTACTTTTTATAAGATCTGTTTACCTCGTGCTTAATATTGGCAATGCCACTGTTCCTGCAATGAATTGACAAAACAGTTCAATACACCTCATTTAGAACCATTATGGGGCATTTCATCAAAGATCTGGTTATGAACGTCCCCAAAGAAAGGATCAATGAGGTTTTTATTATGCTTGGGAAAGATTTATTTAAGAAAAAAAAATCCCTATAAAATGGAGGGGACAGATAAAGTGTGACCAGGGCAAAGGACACATTCCATTTTATGCCACTGAAGATAAATATAATTTTTATTTTAACAATAGTCTATTCCCACATATATTATCCATGTAATTGTTTATGTTTCAAAACCCACTTCATAGCAGTTTTACAAGTGGCAGAGATAGACTATTCTCAAGAGGTTGTGCTCAAGAACTGCCTTAAAGAGAAAACGGCACTATTATTAGCGCATTTGGTACGTTAGCGATAAAGCACTCCTTGGAGGGCAAGACAGGCCCATAGCCCACCAAACTCCTCCCTCTTGGAAGAGTGCTAGAGTGAGGCTCTGGTGGCTCACACATTGCTACAATTGGGTCAAGGTTCTCCTGCATCGTGGTCTTAGGTAAAGATACCATGAAACATTTAATCATGTATTTATTTTCTCTACACAAAATGCATTAATTTAGCCTTAATTTGATTTTGTTTAGTCTCATATAGTTTTATAACTTGATAAGAAAAACATTTCTAATTGGCTTTAATATTTTTCATTATACCTGCCAAGTCAATAATTTGAAGAAAGCTGGATAAAATTTTCAAAAATTTTTGGATTTATATTGTTTCCCCAGTTTTGTTCAGCCTTATCAATAAGCTCTTATTCTTATTGTCCTCTATACAAATCTTAGAGGCATGTAATCTCAAGGCAAGCACTTGAGAAGAGCAAACACTGTTTTCCTATAGGTATCAGTCAAGATTCTTTGGGTACAAGCCAGAGAAACAGACTCTGGCTAATGCAAGAAGCAGGTTATGGGAAGGATACAGCTCATGGAAAGGAGGGCGAGAAGAGCAGAAACTCAGACAGTACCAGTGACCTCCCTCTCAGAGCCCCAGACTCGGTTCCACCCATCTTCAGTCTCTCAAGATAGAGAACCTGATTGGCCCAGCTTGGGTCTAAAATCTCTATCCTTGAACCAATCAGATGAGGTCAGGAGCTAGGGATGAAACTGCAGACAGGGTCACTAAGGGTACTATGAGCTGCACAGCCATCCTCTCTCATGTCCACTACACTCTAGACTTGTATCTTGTAAATATTGCCTAAGTTACTTTTATTGCATCATATCTGACAATAATAAGTGCTTATATTTTTGCAGAATAAGCTCAACAACAGGCCTTTGTGCAGAGTTTTATAGTTTTAAAATACTTGATATACATTATTATTATTAATAGCAAAGTATTATAAACAGCAAAAGCTATCATTTCTAACAGTAAATCACCACTTAAATGCTTATAAGGTGCAGGGCTGGTGCTAAACACTGAATAAATTGTTACAACAAACTAACAGGTTTGTGTCATTATTAAGTTTGTTAGATATTTCAAGAATAAATAAAGTAAAATAATACATATAAAATTTAAGTTCTATCTCATATATGGATTTATTTGACCTTCCCAAGACCCTGTTGAAATAATAATTACTCACAATACACACAGTCAAGGATAAAAAGACCCAGAGAGCCAGAGTGCCTGCTCTGTACCTATAAATGACAGAATCCTCATCCCCTACCTGCTCGTCCAGTGCTCTTTACAATGTAAGGACAACAGAACTTGAGAGGATCTATCAATAAGGACACTTCTAGAGCTTTGCCTATCTTAAACAAACTCACTTGTAGTTCATCGGCTCAGGAGTAATTATGGAGATAAATTCTTACTGGGTCGGATTTCAGTTTTGTTTATTTCCTTTGACAGGAAGAAGGAGGAAGTGAATTCATTAGGGTACAGTCTAAACTGCTATAACTAATAGACTCAAAAGTTAAGTGACTTAATTTCTTTCATACCTGTGTCTGGAGTGAGCAGGCCAGGACAGGGAGAGCAGTCTTACCCTCCTGCACCTGTGGCTTCAAGTTATCACCATTTTCCAGCCAGTGGGAAGGAGGAAGAGGGATGTTTAGGACATGTAGCTTAGGCTTTAAGGCCCAGAATTTGTGCATTCTCACATTAGCTCACATCCTATTGGCTCAAATATAGTCACATAACCACACCTAACTGCAAGGGAAGCTGGGAAATACACTCTCTAGCTGAGCCAGACTGCCCAGCTAAAAGTTATGGGATGCTGTTTCTAAAAGAGAGGAGGGGAACATCGAAATCAGGGGAAATGAACCATTTTTGGCCCAAGGAGTATTTTTATGTGTTCTTTCTTTAAGCAATCAGAATTTGAAAAAAATACCCCATAACCAGGGTCAGATCTAGATTTTTCTGGAGCCTGAAGCTCATATAATCAGGGTGGAGGCAGGAGCAAAGATCTTTCTCAAGGAAAATAATACAAAAATATCTAACTTTTGGAAATGTTGCAAAGCATATGATATTGTGACCACATTGCTAAGACCCTTCCAAGGCCTTGTATGGGTGGGGTCTGTACACAAGTGAGAAGCCCAGAAGCTTAAGCCTCATTAACTTTGGGGAAAACCGGTTTATGCCTGCAACAGTTACATTCTTCTAACTTCTTGTTCCTGCAAGCTTATGATCACATAAAAGCTGTTATCCTGTATCTGGAATAAATGTTGGGTCAGTGACAGAAACAGTTTGATTTTTACTGTAGCCGGTTCAGTTAGTCTCTCCGCCTGGTGGCCCAGCTGGTGGTTAAGAGGCCTTTAGTGAGCAATACTGACCAGTTGGTCTCTGCTCGGCCATAAATAAACACAGCCAGAATAATGACTCATAGAAAGCAAATGGTAATTTTTTTTTATGGTTTATTTCATTTTGTTTAAGCTGAATTGGAAGAGCTGGTTCCTATTCACCATTCCAATCAGCATTGTGGGCTAGGCAAGAGGGAGCTGGTGGCCGGTGCCCTCTGGGCCTCAGGTCCAGAATCAGTAAAATGAGGAGCAGAGCTGAACCCTGCTCATGGCTCCTACAATGAAGTGAAGATTCTGGTGGAATCTTAGTGAAATGTGCTCTAACCTGCTCCTCTTCATGGGCCTGAGCCTAAAGAAAAACAATCTATCATTGCAATGGCCTCTTAACCATTTGCCCACAGCAAATAACAAAGCATGGCAGGCACAATTTACTAAATTTACCTTAAACAGGGGAGAGAAAGCTGGTTGCAAGTCACTCTTCCTAGAATGCTCTTCTCCATTAGATATTTCCAAAAGTGACAGTTCTTAGTATAGCTCACTCATTCCATTCATTCATTCTATGACCATTTATTTTTACCTGCTCTATGAAGGTAGACCAGAGAACATAGGAATGTAAAAGGGAAGGGCATTGAAACCAAGGATTTGTACACACACACATACACACACACACAAAATGCAGGGTAAGAAGGGCTGGGCCAGAGTTATGCATAGAGCCATGGGTACTCATGCATAATCTGGAACTAGAAGTACGGTACAGGTGTCCCATCAAGTGAGGACGGTTGAGATTAGTCCCCATTCAGTTTTATTTTTCTTCCTAAGTCACCAGGCTGGTGTGACCCTTTACAGAGTACTGAGTCTCTCTCTTGCATGATACCAATCACATGCCCCTGCACGGTACTCTACAATGCCCTTCTCTCTCCCATTGTAATATAAGCTGTGGAGGATGACGGGAGGAATATGAGCAGTGTGCATGTGGAAAGAACACTAATATTTATTAAGTGTCTATTTTAAGTCAGTTTACATATTTTTTCATTTAAATCATTTAAAAAAAAAAACTCAATGAGGAAGATAATATCCACATTTCACAGATAGGAAAACTGAGGCTTAAAAAAAGCTTGGGAATTTGTCCAGGCTCATGTAACTAGTAATGGTAGAGTGAGGACTTGAGACTGGTCCTTTCTGACCACAAAGCCAATATACTTTCTAGATACCAGACCTACTCCTTTCTCTTTTACCCCATAGTACATAGTACACTTAATTACTATTTGTTAATAAGGGAATCTTTCTACTGAAACATCTGTCTCACTGGGCCTTTCTTCTTGGGCCTTGTTTAAATTAGTAACAAGGAAACCTACCACAGCTGTTTTCTCCTGATAGAGACATCCATCAGTTCAGGACAACGATGTAAACTACTTTGGCAGAAGTCATTAAATAATGATCGCTTGGCAACAACTCTAACCTATCCACATGAAAAAAGGATATTACCCTCCGGAATATTATTTCATGATGGGTGCTGGGAAACCTATGCTCTGTACCTTTGGTTCTTAAGAAAACAAACAAACAAACAAACAAAAAACAATGAAAAGAAGAATAAAACAGCTCATGATTACTGGAAGTATTTTTTTTTACCACACAAACTGATTTCTGCATTGAATGGCAGATATGTGATTTCATTTGGCCGGTTGTAGTCACACCAAAAGCAAATTTTCTTTTTTACCAAATTCTATTATATTTCCTATTACTGGGGCATGGGAAAATATTACCTAGTATTTCCCATTTAGTGTTCTTAGAAGAGAATCATCTATCTTCTGTTCTAAGAAAAAGTAACTAGGTATGTTTTTTAGTTAGTATTAATATTCTAACCACTAAGTTCCATGTGCTATTATATAAATAATACAAAATAGGTTATTGAAAATTTGATAAAAACACTTGGCCATATGATATATATATATTGTTCACATCAGAGAAGTTAGACTAGCACAATGAATTTAAGCTGATTTAAGGTTTTGTGTCTGTGCACACAAATTCAGCAGTTCTGTGTTCTGATGCTCTTTCCAAACTCTGAGCCCCAGAAGTATGCAACTTTGCATGAAATATTTGAAATAACTTATGTTAATAGTCACACTTTTATTGAAATCCAACTCATTTTTTAAAAACTGAAATCCTTAGCACACTCTAAGGGAAGACTCAGACTCCTCTTCAAGTGATTCAAGAGAAAGCTAACATAGGCTGATAAAGATTGTTCTAACAAAACGGTAATCTATATAAATGGAGCTGTTGGCTATGGCTATCAGAGCAGCAACAGCAGCCAACTGGGAAGGTGAATTGAAGCAGTCAGTTGGAAGGATAGGATGCTACCCCAGTAATAATTTAGAGAGAAAAAGAGATAGCTATTTCCTATTAGTTCATGTAAAGGTAATCAGAACTTTTAAAACTCCAGCTCTAGTATACTTTAATACTTGCCCAGATTTGGTGAAAAGCAGGATTACCCCCATTTTTGGTTTTGGTTTTTCAAGTGTGGGCATTTTTAGTTACCTTCTTTTTTTTTTTTTTTTTTTTTTTTTTTTTTTTTTTTTTTTTTTTTTTTTTGTGAGAGGGAGTCTCACTCTTGTTGCCCAGGCTGGAGTGCAACGGTGCGACCTTGCGACCTTGGCTCACTGCAACCTCTGCCTCCTGGGTTCAAGTAATTCTCCTGCCTCAGCCTCCCAAGTAGCTGGGATTACAGGTGCCTGCCACTACGCCCAGTTATTTGTATTTTTAGTAGAGACGGGGTTTTGCCATACTGGCCAGGCTGGTCTTGAACTCCTGACCTCAGGTGATCCACCCACCTCAGCCTCCCAAGGTGCTGGGAATACAGGCGTGAGCCACCGTGCCTGGCCTAGTTACCTTCTTTAATGAACCCCAGAATCATAGAGTTCATGTATCTCTACAAACATACTTCATAATTTGTTAGTCCATTTGTATCACCGTAAAGGAATACCTAAGTCTGAGTAATTTATAAAGAAAAAAGATTTAATTGGCTCACAGTTCTGCAGGCTGCACAAGCATGGCACCAGCATCTGCTCCTGGTGAAGGCTTCAGGGAGCTTCCAATCACGGTGGAGGGTGAAAAGGGAGCAGGCATGTCCCATAGCAAGAGCAGGAGCAAAAGAGGGAGGAGGAGGAGCCAGCTCCTTTAAACAACCAGCTCTCATGAGAACTAACACAGTGAGAACTCACTTATTACCATGGGCAGGGCATCAAGCCATTCATGAGAGATCCACCCCCATGACCCAAACATCTGCCACCAGACCCCACCTCCATTACGGATCCCATTTCAACATGAGATTTGGAGGGAACAAACATCCAAACCACATCAGAGTTGAAGACAGCAAGGTAGAGAGAAGCAAAGTGACACATTCAGGTTCACAACCCTTTGGAAAAGCCAAGATGAGATGCCAGTCCTCTAGACCAGGGTTTCCCAACCTTGGCACTATTAACATTTTAGATAACTCTTTGTTGTGGGAGGCTTTGTTGTATTATATTGTGTATTGGACAATAATCTTCTCATTCTGAGCCTATTTATAAAGGAACTGATTCCAAACTCCAACCCATCTCTGGTCTGCTTCTGTTTACGTTAGCAACGTGTGCATTGTAGGATCTTTATCAGCATCCCTGGTCTCTACCCACTGTATGTCAGTAGCACCCATCTCGCAGTTGTAATAACCAAATACATTTCCAGGTTTTGCCACATGTTCCCTGGGAACCAAAACCAACCCAGTTGAAATCCATTGCTCTTGACTTACTTTCATTTGCCTAGTGATTCTTAGCTCCAAACCAGTCCCAGTTATGACCCAGATTGCTTTAGGTCATTTGCCCATTTCAGAGAAGTCCCTCTTTCTCTTTAGAGGAATTGTGGTGCATTAGAAAGGGCACAGAGTCTTGTGCCCCTGGAAAATATAGGTTTTAATCCTGGTTTTGTCACTCACTCACTGGGAGCCCTTGGACAATATTTTAAATTTCTCATAGCCCCATTTTCTCAATTGTTAGTGGGAATTAAAATGCCGGCTTCCAAGATAAAGTGTTAAGTAAATTGTGTCTGAAAACCGTGACACAATGCCTGGAACACCAGAAAAGCACAATAATGTTAACTCCCTGTCACTAATCATGGTACCAAAACTACCAGAGAAGAGGAAGGGTTTACCAATGGAAATATGGTAGAGCTGTAGTGTAGATCTTGAAGATTCCAAGTTGGAAAAGCTGGCTCACACAGGAAAACTTTATAACCAATCTTTGCTGGGAATTATCAGGCCTTCCCAGAGGACCAAGAGTCTAACTGAATTCTAGCTATTCATGAGGCTAAACCAAGAGAAGCACAACCAAGTAGCTGGGATGCAATTGGAAACACCAAGACAGAAACACACATGCAATAAGACTCAGGCCTTGAGCCTGAATGAGATCTGGGTGCATTTGTCAGGAATAGATAGGGGGTTGGGACTGAGGAACTGCTTTGTCTCAAATTATAAAGATCTTACTCTTCATCAAACAGAAGTTTCTTTCTTTTGGAAGTCTTTGGCAATGTCTGAACTTCAAAACATGTTGAAAACACTACCAATTATCTTCCATGGAAAAATATCTGGAAAAACGTTACCACACATGCCAAGGCAACATGATCCCCAAAACAACTCTTTAGAAAAAGTTTAGTCAAAACTTCCCAGTTCTTAAAATTTTATTTTGCCCATGATGCTTTATTATCTACAAGACAATGTCTATTTCATTCTGAGCCTACTATCTATTAACGACTTGATTCCAAGCCCTGAACCATCTCTATTCTACTTCTCTTTATGGTATCAATTGAAAATGTGTGAATAATAAAAAGTAGAAATAAATCATTTAAGTTAAAAATAGTTAACTACAATCTTCTTTCATTGCTTTTAAATTTTAGCATTCTTTTAAAACAGAAGTAAAATGCTATATACCTGAAGGCATCCATAGCAGTTTTATCTATGATAATACAACCTCCATTACCATCACCAACAACACAAACCTAGAAACAACTTCAATATCTGTTATGGATGAAATCACTTGTCCCAAAAAAAGATGCATTGATGTCCTCACTTCCAGTACCTCAGAATATGAACTCATTTAGAAGAGGGTCTTTGCCGATTTAGTCAAGATGAAAGGTCTTTAGGGTGAGTCTAAATCCACTATAACTGCTTTCTTTATAAAAAGAGGAAATTTGGGCCAGGCTTACAACTGTCATACCAGCACTCTGGGAAGCCAAGGCAGGAGGATCACTTGGGGGCAAGAGTTCAAGACCAGACTGGGAAACAAAATGAGACTTTCATCTCTACTAAACATAAAAATAATTGGCCAGGCATGGTGGAATGCTGCTGTAGTCCCAGCTACTTGGAAGGCTGAGGTGGGAAGATCGTTTGAGCCAGGGAGGTTGAGGCTACAGTGAGCAGTGATCGTACTACCGCATTCCAGCCTAGGCAACAGAGAGAGACTCTGTCTCTAAAAATACTAAATTTCTTTTTTAAACTGCGGGGGATGGAGGACGGGATCTGGACATGACACAGACATGCACAAAGAGAAGATTATGTGAAGAGACAGGGAGAATATGAGGCAAAAACTGAGGATTGAAGTGATGTGTCTTTGGCCAAGGAAAGCCAGAGATTGCTGGCAAGCCACCAAAAGCTAGGAAGAGGCACACTCCCCATATAGGTTTCAGGGGAAGCATGGCTCTGCTGCTACCTTGACTTTGTATTTCTAGTGTCCAGAACTGTGAGACAATATATTTCTGTATGTTTAAGTCACCCAGTTTGTGGTACCTCGTTACAGCAACACTAGCAAAGACATACTATGTCTAACAAGAGAGACACGTAATTAAATTATGAAAGGTCAAACTAATGAAACATAACCACTAAAAATTATAATTTTAAATGATTTCGTGGAAACTTGGAAATTTATTAGAGTATAAGGGTACATATTATAGTGATGAAAAACATATTACTGAATCATATGTACTCTGAATATAATAATATAAATGTTTCTGTTACTGGGATAATATGTTGCAAATGTTAAACCCATGAATTTCTATTTCCCACTTTGGATCATGGCTGCTTCTGCCTTTGACTTCCAGGCTAAACCAATAGGGTGATTGCCCCAGGGAACGTATGCAGGTATATAGTGCAGTGGAATATGTAGTCAGAACAAAGAGGCAATTAATTAGCTTTGAGTCTCAGAACCAATTTTCTTTTTTCTTTCATAAAACATTGGTCTTGAAAGCAAGACTTTGTTGAAGGAGAGAGGAGTGTCTAAATAACAAAGTGTCCTTGTTAAAATATGTAAGATGAGGCTCGCCAGCTAGATCATAGTTTTAATTGAGGAAGGTTCCTACCCAATAAGAAGATGAGGGGATGCTTGTTGGCTGGTGGGAAGGCAGGCTTTGGCCCCCTCGTCTTTAGATTCTGGAAGAAATGTGGCCTACACCCAACTGGAGGCTGCCGATCCCAATAAACACTGCAGGGCAGAATGGGCTGTGAACACAAAGGCTTTTATGGGTCACCCTGGATTCTGCATGGCTTGGATAGGACCCAGAGGTGCTTTCATGTCTCCAGGGCAGACACAGTTGGCAACTGAGCTGAGAGACAGCCTGGGGACACCCCAGGTGATGAATGAAGTGGAAGGACCCAGCCAGGGAAAATGGAGCATGTGGCACAGGCTCAAAGGGCCTAATAGGAGATGAGGTAAGGGATGCCAAGTCCCTGGGAGAAACCTCCAGCCTTTCCCAAGCAAGACTACAGATGACACCAGCAGCAGGCCTCAGCCTCAGCTGTCAGCTGACACCCATCATGGGACTGGTCTCACCCCAGCAGTCACCCTCCCAGGAAGCCACCAGACCAACAGTTCAGAACAGGGACCAATACGGATCCCACGGAAATCTCTAAAGATTCAAGGACCCCCAGGTCCTTCTACCTCATATTCCCAAGTCCTTTTAAGAGAGGAGCAGGACAGGGTGGGCGTGAGTCACAGCCCATTTTATCTAAAGCATCTGAACTTCTATAAAGACTGATTAAATGACTGCAATAGACTAAATTTGCCAGTTAGCAAAAATCTAGTGGTTAACATTTCTCCCCAAGAAAGATCAAGATCTGTATCTTGACTACCAAGATACAGATGGGGATTTATGAGGAAGATCAAGTTGGTTTTATATAAACAAAAAGCTATATTTTTTGCACAGCTAAGTATATTATGAGAAAATTTGTGACCTTACAACATGAGTATGTAGACAAAGATTAAAAGGAAATATCCAAAATGAAAATAATTTATATTGTCAATATTTTACATTGTTTAAAAATAATCTTGCCTAGTCCCTGTCTCTAAAGAAGGTACTATGGTTGCTATATAACAGCATATTTACAATAAGACTATCCAAATTACTAAAAGTAAACACCTTCCCAGCCGAGGCCTGATTCCCATATAGAAGAGTCAATAAAGTTAAAGATGAAAAAACTCTGTCCCTTTTTAGCCCTCAATTTATCTAGTTTTCTGGAATGAGTGAAAGTAAACAAAGGAATAGAGAAATATAAATGGTTCAGATCTTCACCACATCATTCATTCCCATTTATCTGCCAATAATCTGCAGAAGTCATTTGTGAATATCAGTCTTTCTCAGCTACCCATGTTCGAGCTAAACCTGTTCGAGGGGGCCTGCAGAGCCACCACCCAGGTCCTGCCCCACATCTGTGACCACTTTTCCTTTCACACTTTCCAGAGCTCCACGTGGTGTCTCTCCAAAGTAATTCAAAACTTCATGTGAAAGAACTGTCTGCATTGTTTGGTTTTCTTACTTCTCTCATATTTAGAAGACCAGCTGTCCCATACAGGTTGCCTGAGAACAGGGTCAGTCTCACAATGCGGAGTGCCTGAGGCATGTGGTTTGAAAGGTGCGATGACACAGAAGTCTTCCTCCCAAGAACATCTGCTCCCTCTGCAGGGAAGGTGCCAGGAGCCCCAGCATCAGGGACTCACTCCATTGGCCTTCAAAATGCCTTTGCTTTCAAGAATTGCCTTTTAAAATGCACTCACCAGTTGGCAGAAATAACACTTTCGACTTTTGACAGCTATCACTCACCCAGGATTCATCAACCAGCTACCTGCAAGGCCCAAGATGACCAGAGCCACAGTAAATACCAGAAGGAAAGCAGAGTCACCAAGTAGGCATGAGAGAGTAGGAAAAAGAAATCTGGGAATGATTACTTCACTCTCAACTGCTAATTATAAGAACAATAGTTACCATTTTAAATGGCCACTCTGTGCTTGGCACTTTAATACGGTCTCATCTAATTCTCATAGCAATCCTTTAAAGTAAGTATTACTATCTCCAGTTTACAGGTGATTAAAATGAGGTCCAGAGAGCTTAAGTAATTTGTTCAAGGTCATGCAAACTGTGGAGATGAGTTGGAAGTCAAGCCTGCAAGCCTGCTGACTCTAAAACCCACAGTCTCCCATATTCCAGCTGTCTGTGTTCATGTGTGTGCACATACAGGTACACAGACACTATTGGACACTACTGGTATAAGATAATTTGAGACTATTTGTAAAAAGTGCTAAAAATAATTACTCCAACCCTTCTACTTTCTGAATTTAGGAAGTTATCTTAAGAAATAAATAATAAGCATGCACCAAGATTTCACTATAAGGTTATTCATTGAAATATTTAGCTACGAGGCAAAGTAATATTCAACACTAGGGAATTAGTTTTAAAATGGTATATTTTTCCATACAATAAAATACAATGAACCATTAAAATGGTGTGGAAGGAAATGGAATGACATGAAAGAAGAGTTCATAATATGCTGCTAAGTTGGTGGTTGGTTGGCTTTCAGCATGTGTGCTGATTACTATTGCTGCATAACAAATTACCCCAATTACTCTATTTTGTTTTTCTAAAAAATGTGTCAGAAGTTTAAAAAGGTCTCAGCTGGACAGTTCTTGCACAGGGTTCCTCAAGTGATTACAGTAAGATGAAAGCTGGGGTTACAGTCATCAAAGGCCCTCCTGGGCTGAATACCCCAGATGGCTGTCATCTGGGAGTTAGTCTGGAGCTGTTGACTGCAGTGCCTACACATGGCCTCTTCATAAAGCTTGGGCTTCCTTATAGCATGGTTGCTTCAGGAAATTGAACTTGAATGGTGGCTCCAGGCTCCTCCACAAGTGTTAGGAAGAACAAGGCAGAAGCTGAATCACATTTTTTGACCTACCCTGGGAAGTCCCATAGAATCACTTTGGTCACATTCTATTGATTACAAGCAAGCCACAAACCTGCCAATACAAGGCAAGAGAACAATGAAAGGAGCGTCAACAAGTTTGCAATCATTTTTTAAGCTGCCACAGCATGTTACTAAAGAATTTATCTAATATAGCTGTGTTTTCTTAAGTAGACATGTAGCAAGGAACAAAAATAACCATAAGGACATAAGTAAAATACTGAATGATATTCCCTGAAATTTGGATGAGTTTTATTTTCATCTTTTTTACTTGAAATTTCTACACTGAATCTTTATTAATTTTGTGATCAGAAACAAATCAAATACAAATATTTAACTTTTAAAATTTGGAAAAGACACAAACAATATTTTGCCTTCATATTCTATGCTAGCTAGGCACTTTTCCCCATATATCTTGCAAAATAACCATGGAGCAATCTACCACACCCTCAAGTAAAAATTACACATAAATTCATACTTGTTTTCCATCATATTTATGTCAATAAATCTCCTCAATGTCTTAGACCACTGGTTACCTGCCATGCCTAGTAATCCATAGTGAGCCTGGTAACTCAGTGTGGGGAGTGACCACCACTGAGGAAGAGACCAAGCCATGGCCTTCTCATGCAACCTGCTCAGGAAAACCCACAAGCCCATGAGGCCCCAGTCACACTAGCCTGAGTATGACAGCTAGTGGTATATTTTTTTTCACATAGGAAGTAAAAAGAGATATCAGATCAATCAGTAATATTGGCTTTTGAGGTGTTACTCTGGGAAGAAAAAAAGAAAAAGTCAGCTCAGCTGACTAAGTCCACCAAAAGTGATAAATACTGCCTCTCAATCAAACGGGTAGCCCATGACTGGGATGATCCATTCATTTAGGCTGCCTTCAATGCCAATACCAACTACTGCAGACAGAATGAACAGATGTCTTTCACTTAGTGGGTGGGAGTATATACTAGACCAAAATATTCACAAAGGTCTCAAAGGCTAGACCATATTAATGATCCTCTCTTTTTCTTTCCTCCTCCCCTGAAAACACTATTAAAAACTAAGGTCGCCAGCTGTTGCATGCCATCAAGAACTAAAGAATTTATGGCAAGAGTCCTATTTAATTACAGCTCATGAAACTGATCCTATAGTATTGCAGACCTTATATATAAATATTATTTATATCCCCAACTTTCAGGAAAGCAAGGACTATTTCACAGGCTTGCCAGAGGTCAGGGATCTGCCCCGATGTTAAACATAAAAGGTGTTGTATAACACAGCTAAGCAGATTATGGGCTGGTTTGCAGACATGGTTTTCTTCTCCACACAACCCTAACTCTCCTTCCCTGACAATGGAGAAAGAACTCCATTCAATACACATCTCCTTAAGGCCAAAAGTACCTGTCTCAAGAGTGTGTATTTAATTCAGAGGACCACGGGGAGCCATTGAGAGCTTACCAAGAAGGAATGATATGATCTAAACTATACCTTGGGGGGATTAAACCTGAAATTAGTAAAATGGAAAACAAAACTACATAAATTTAGAAACCGGATTCTTGAAAAGACTAATAGAATGGATAAACCCCTATCAATCTTGATTAAGGAAAAAAGAGAAAAACAATAAAATTGAAAATATGAAAAGGACATAATCACAAGTTCTAGAAAAGATTAAAGGACTATAATGGAATATTATGTACAATTTATGCCACCACATTTGGAAACAAAAGGAAATGATTTCCTAGAAAAAGACAATTAACTGTTCAGAGTTGATCCAAGAAGCAGCAGTAAATATGAATAGACCATGAACACAGAGAGGTAGTGATGGACCACCTATTGGATGCATCCAGAACACATTTTTTGATTGGGCATTGCTTATAAGGGGTAAGAAAGAGATAGTTGAAGGTAATTCTTACCAATCTTGTCTGATTGAGTGAAAAGACTAATTTCATGCACAGATTATCAGGAGGACAAGTTGAATTTAGGGGAAAGATAATGAATCATTCTGGAGATATCATAAGTTATATCCAAATGGAGATGTACATCCAGAGGCATAATATAATGGCCACCAAGTATGTACACCCAGGGACTAATGAGGATGATGCACTAGGAGGTAAGAAAAAAATAAATTATATTTATTTTGATCTCATTTTTTCAAAAGATGTTTGTGTCATTTTATAATGTATAAAATATATTAGTACTGTAGTACTAATACACTAAATATATGTGTAGAGGGGTGAATGCTCAAAAAAGTTTAATAATATAGAAGAGTAAACAAAAACATCTGGAGGTACATCCATACGGTAGAAGAACACGCAGCAATAAAAAGCCAAGAATCACTAATACACACAACAACATGGGTGAATCGCAAAATCATTATGCTGAATAAAAGAAGTATGATACAAAAAAGTACATACTCTATGACTCCATTTATGTGAAAAATGGAACCTCATCTACAGTAATAAAAGTAGATCATTGGTGATCTAGGGCCACAGACAGAGAAAGAATGGATTGCAAGAGACATGAGGAATGTTTTGGGTAATAGGAACGTTCTGTGTCTGGATTATGAAAGTGGTTTCCCATGTGCACACATCCATTAAAACTGGAGTGGTACAATTTAAATGAGTGCAACTTGTTATATATCAGTTATACTTCAATAAAGCGTGATTTTAAAAAATATTTGGAGGCCACTCTTATAAAAGAAAAGGGTCTTGAACCCTTGTGTTCCTCAGCTGTGTTTTGCTGTCATTAGAAAGAATGCCCAAATCTCAGTGACTTACAACAATAAAGGTTTATTTCTCCCTCATGTTGTGTTACCCAGCTCTGACCCATATAACTCATTTGTTTCTGCATCTAGTCCACAGGCCCTGCACACATGCACAGAGGTTTTTACTGGCCCTAATCTTTTTTTTTTTTTGGTGCGACGGAGTCTCACTCTGTCACCCAGGCTGGAGTGGATGGCATGATCTCCGCTCACTGCAACCTCTGACTCCAGGGCTCAAGTGATTCTCCTACTTCAGCCTCCCGAGTAGCTGAGATTACAGGTGCCCACTACAACACCTGGCTAATCTTTGTGTTTTCAGTAGAGACAGGGATTCACCATGTTGGCTAGGCGGGTCTTGAACTCCTGACCTCAAGTGATCTGCCTGCCTCAGCCTCCCAAAGTGCTGGGATTACAGGCGTTAAGACACCACACCCAGGCTTACTGGCCTTAATTTTAAAATGAGCAAATAGCCAAGGGTCACCAGGCATGACAGCCCATAATATGAAAAAAGGAGGCTGAAACAAACAAGCAGAATAAAAAGAAAGTTGAAGAAAATAAAGATTTTTGCAAGAAGGAAAAAATCTTTAAAAAACACATATAACATTTTTAAATAAGCCTTTCATTTCTAAGTAAATTTGAAATGTGATAACAGAAATGGAAAAAACAATAAAACATTTGAAAATCAGAAATTAGAGCAGAAATAAAATGTGAAGTAAAATAAGACAGATGTAAGAAAATCAGAGGACCAGGCTAAGAAGTCTAAAATCCAAATAATAGGAATTACAAAGAGAAACAAAAAGGAAACTGAGAAGAAAAAAATCAAAATAATAATTCAACAACAATTTGAACAAGTGAAGTACATAAATTTTCAGAATGAAAAGTCCTACTAGTTACCCAGAAGAGAACAGATTCATATCAAGGTATATTATCATGAAATTTCAGAACACTGAGGACAAAGAAAAGATCCTAGACTATTCCAGAGAAATGAAAGCAAAATGGTTGAGAAGCTTCAAGAAGAACAGCATCTGAATTCTTGAGAGCAACACCAAATTCTAGAAGGCAATGAAGTAATCCCTTTAAAATTCTGAAGGAAAAGTATTTCCAACTTTATGTACCCAGCCAAACTCTCATTTAAGTATGAGAGTAGAATAAAGATATTTTTTTCAGATCAACAAGGTCTCAAATCTTACTTCTCATAAATCCTTTCTCAAGAAGCTTCTGGAGGGTATGTTCTACCAAAAAAAAAAAAAAAAAAAAAAAAGAGCGGGGGGAGAGGAGGGAATAAACCAGGAAACGGGACCTCAAAAACAAGGGAACCGATACAAAAAAGAGTTGAGGGATAGCAAGGGAAGATAATAGCTATTTGGCAGGCCTAGAAAACAGTCCCATTTAGAGCATATCAGAAGGCGTGTTTTCTTCAAGAAGATGTAATTTATGCTTAATGTGTTTAAACATTTTAAAAGGATATTTGTACAATTTGGATAAAGTTAGGATTGAATTCAGTGATAACTACATAGATACTTAACAATAATTTATTAAAAACAAGCATAACTATAAACTCCAGGGAAAACAAAATACTGGACAGGATGGGAAATTTTATTATATTACACTACAGCACATGAGCAAGCATTAGTCATAATTGCTTGCTCAATACATAAACAAGGATTTACATGGTCATAATTATTTAAACACAACACAATGTTGACATAAATAAAATTACTGTATAACTATATCGAGTGGGTGAAGACATAGGATGGGTGTGTGTATTATGGGAAGAAGGTGAAACAGACTTAGAACTTCACCTTCTAAGGGAGATGTCAACGTGCTAGATAATGTCTGATACTGAAAAATGAATGTAGTATCCATAAAAGTATGAAATAAGATGGTAAATTCCAAGAGGAAGGAAGCACTATGCTTGTCCTCAAGCAGAGCAGACTCAAGACAGAAAAGGATGTGCAAAAATTATTTACCATAAATATGGGACCCAGCAGAGAGAGAAACTACTTCTGCCTAAGGACGACAGGAAAAACTTCACAGAGAAAGTGTTGCAGATAATGGGAAAAACTCCCTTCTCCATTCTGTCCTGCTTTTCATGGTAGAATACACTCTCTGCACTCCATCTCAACATGGGTTTTAACTGAGCACATAGTCACTAGAGATCCTCCTTCCCAGCCCCCACTCCTGCTAATGAAGACCATGTTACTAAATTCCAAAGGGAGCAAATGAGATGTTAGCAACTGCTGGATTATATTCTTGAAAGGGAGGCTTTTGTTCTCTATTGCCTCTTTAGCCCTTCCTTAAAGAAGGGCTAAAAGAATATAATAAGAGCACAATAATCAATCTATCTTTTGACATACTAACCCACTTTGAGTAGCATATGCCCAGGAAAATATTTCAAAGAAAACCAAGCTACTTGTACAGAGATGTTTCTAGCAATCCCACTTATACAAGTTTTTTTTTTTTTTTTTTAAAAGAAGAAGAAGAAGAAGCCCCAAATTGGGAAATGAATAAGTAAATTTTGGTGTACTGCTGTTGTCATCATACATGTAGCTATTAAAAAAAAATTATATATATAATTGTATGCAAAATGCTTAAATGAGAATCAAAATGTTTAATAGAACATAAATGATTGTGTTCACTAATGGTATTTATATAAAAATATAGGTCTCTATACTGAAAATAATCAGAAAACATATATGTAATTAACTGTAGTTTACCATCTTTTTTCTGTAAAATGTTGAGTATGGAATAAAAAATAAAAGATTAATTGGTAAAGTAAAAGGAAACACTCCTGCCAGCTTGTAATCACCTGTTACCCCAGAGTAATAAGAAGCACTATTTACTGGCTGTCTAACATAGGCCAGCAATTCTGCAAAGCTCCTTAAATACAGTGTCTTATTTAAGCATTACAGCTACCCGGCACGTTGGATACTATTGTCCCCATTTTACAGGTATAAATTGAGGCTCAGAGAGATTAAATAATTTACCAAATATCACACAATTCGTATACGGTAAAGCCTAAATCTTCTGCTTCCACATTGTTTCCCAGAAGGATCAAAACAACCCATGATGAATAAAAAAGATATGGAAAGATACAAATACTATTAAGGAAAAAATCTATAATTCCACCCTGTAGAGACACTCACTCACTATGTTCTCAAATTTCCTTCCAATATTTTTTCAGCATATTTTCTAATAGTTGAATTCACAGTCCATATATAATTTCATATCCTGCTTTTCTATTTAACATTACATCATACGTATAAGTTTTAATGGTAGTAGAATATACTATTATATGGATATTCCATCATTTACTTAATCGTTCTAATATACATTTGGACGCTACCAGTTTTTCACTATTACAAAAAGCACTGCAATAAACCTCTTCATATACAAATCATGCTCAGCAAGAAATTCAATTAAAAGATGAATAATTGGAATAAAGGGTATGGAAATTTTTAAGACTCTTGTTACTTGTTACTGAGTTTTCCAGGAAGGTTGTATCAATTCACACCAGCAGTAATTGAGAGTGTTTGTCTTACAACACCCTTACTATGACTATTACTGTATTACTTTTTAATCTTTGCTAATGGATAGATGAAAAATAGGCATACCATTCTTGTTTGAACTAACAGATGAAAGCTTCTTGTTCATATGTTTTTAAAAATGCAGTGTTGTTCTTCAGAGCTTATGCTATTTCCCCCGAATTATTCCAGTTTTAGACATGTCGCAAAGCAATTATGAGTCCTTGAATTTTCTATCCCAACATGCTGCCTTCCCAAATAAAGTAAATCTGCCATATTTATTTTATTTATTCATCCACCCATCCATGCAATCCTTAAACAACCTTCATGGAAAGTGTTTGACAAAAATCATTAGGTTTTTAAAACATTAATATACTTTAACCCCCATAGATTCTCTCCTAGTAGAATGCCTGCTACATTTGATTTAGTTTTTAAAGAGCTCAAGGAAAATAAACTCAAGAAAATAGCCCCCATCTTTTTCTTTTCTTTTCTGTTTCTTTCATCTCATTTCAGAAGAGTAAAACATATTACGAAGACAGCTGTTTTGAAAACAATGGAAACGAAGCAGGTGCTACCACCTGTAGCTGTGCAATTACAACCTCTGTAAGTGGCAACTTGGTTGTGCTGATATCCAGTTATTCCAGATTTTGTTGGGAAAAACTCCAAACCTTGGCAAGACTCTAGTTCAGATTTTTTCAGATACATAGATAGCCCCTGAAATAGCAATGAACAATTATCAACCTAATTTAACCTGCAATGGAGCAGGTGCTTTATTAAGCAGCTGTCATGTCAGTCACTTGCAGTACACCCCAGGGTCGATCTGTCTGTAAACACACTACCTCCCTCAGATTTCCGTAGCAATTGGTCTTTTGGCAAGAGAGAGCAGGGTGGTGCAGATTAATTAT
This sequence comes from Pan troglodytes, assembly GCF_028858775.2. Lineage (NCBI taxonomy): Eukaryota > Metazoa > Chordata > Mammalia > Primates > Hominidae > Pan > Pan troglodytes. The sequence continues at coordinate 78,468,320 of NC_072411.2, read as the reverse complement.
CCAGTAATTTCCCCAGCAACATCACAAAAGTTTTATCTCTGTGTGTGTGTGCGTGTGCATGTGCACATGCACGCACATGTGTGGTGGTGGTGGTGGTGGTGTGGTGGTTGGTGAGTACTCTGTAAGCCTTAAGTTATTACAAAGCAACAGGCCTCCAAATACTCATACATACAAGCATGCATTTGTTCACTTAATGTATTAGTCCATTTTCACACTGCTATAAAGAAATACCCAAGACTGGATAATTTATAAAGGAAAGAGGTTTAATTGACTCACAGTTCCTCATGGCTGGGGAGGCCTCAGGAAACTTACCATCACGGCAGAAGGAGAAGTAGGCATCTTCCTCACAAGGTGACAAGAGAGAGAAGAGAAAGTGAAAGAGGAAGAGCCCCTTATAAAACCATCAAATCTCATGAGAACTCTCACTATCAGGAGAACAGCATGGGGGAAACCACCCCCATAATCCATTCACCTCCTTCCCTCCACACGTGGGGATTATAATTTGAGATGAGATTTGAGTGGGGACACAGAGGCAAACCATATCAGTTAACAAATGTATTGGGTGCTTACTGTGTGCTAAATTTTAGAGATAAAGTAAGGCATAAAATGGATAAGGTCATTTTCCATGTGTAAGGCTCTTTCAGAGCCTTACATTCCAAAGAAAGAAGACAGACAACATAAGGAAACAAATATATAAACCAGAAAATGGCAGATTATAGTAAAAAAAATGCTATAAGGAAAATCAATAGGGTGATACAGTAGAGTAACTGGTGTCCAATTTTGACAGGGACTTAGGAAGTCTTCTCTGAGGAGATGACATTTTAGCTAAGACTTGAAGGGTGAGAAGGAGCCAAGGAGCCAGCCGTGATAAACCTCCAGGGAAGATGGTCCCAAGTAACAAAGAGAGTGAAGCCCCTAAGGAACAGAAGGTTGACCAGGTGGCTGAAGCGGTGTAAGGGCTGGGGGAAGAGATGAACAACGTATGATTTGAGAGGAAGAAAAAATTACCTTATAGGTCCTGTTAAAGTGTTAGACTTCCCTGTATGTGCTAAGGGAAGACTTTGAAAGGCTTTAAGTATGAGTGGGGTAATCAGGGAGAGATGTAATCTGATTTATGCTTCTCCTATCTGCACAGCTAACTCCCTCACCTCCCATTTTTTTCATAAATACCACCTGTTCTATGAGACCTGCTCTGACTGCCTTATTTATGTTTGTAAACACTAACCCTCCTCTTCTCTTCTGTCCCTCTCTTCATACTTCGAATCCCCTTTAACCTGCTCTAACTTTTCTTTTCCCATGACATTTATCACCTTCTAACACACCATGTAATTTACTGATTTGTTATATTTACTGTTTCTTGTCCATCTGTCCATCTCCTGTGTAAATATAAGTTCCATAAGGGCAGGGATCTTTGTTTGGTTCACTGATCTATCTCCAAAAGCCTGAAATGGTAGAAGGCACATAGTAGGTGCTCTATAAACACTTATTGATTAGATGAATGAGTTTCCATAAAGATAATAATTTGGAGTAATAAATAAATGGCATATTCATGTTTCATTCCACTTCTTTCTGTAGAATGATGTGAGAGAACCATGCTTTATCCACAGCCATGGAAAAACTAGAATGGGCCACTTCACTACCAGGTGTCACTACTCCATTCTAATAATCTCAGTGGCAATTTTTCTTCTGGTGTTAACAGCCTACTTCCTCAAGGGGTGAAGAGGTGCTCTGTGGTTTTGTGGATATTTACCCGTGCCTGGCATGTCATTTCACCTGGACTACTGCAAGGACATGAGGCAATTTTTATTGCTTGTGGCTTCTTGTGTTTACCATATATTCCTGCTGCCAGTAATAATAGGATCTTACAGCCCAGTTGTTTACTGGAATGTACTGCTCTGCATAATGAGGCTATAGCTATCAATATGGTTGTATAAATTCACAAAAGTACATGAGACTATTAGCTACAATAGTTATTGAAGCATCGAGCATGGATAATATAGAAAACTTGCAAAGTTATTATAAAACATAAAAAAATATGCTGACAAGTTATGCTTTTGTACCTCAAGATTTTACATACATTTATACCCGAAGCAACGTCGTCACAGGACTAAGATGTCAAACAGCTGCAATGAGGCTCAGGTGCAAACCAAAGATGGATACCTAAGGGCTGCGGTTCAGACCCTCCTTCTGTGAGTGGCATTTGGTTTCACAGTGTCTTCTTCCTTCATCTATGCAATACCGAAAACAGTCTTGCTGTGCCTTAAGATTTCTAGAACGGTCACTCTAAATAAAATTATTACCCACTTCATAGTCCCAGAGAATTTCATGCATAGAAACTAGGACGTGTCACAAGAGTGCCCTGAAGGTTCCTGCTCCCGCCTTCCTGTGAATGCACAGGAAATGGTTGGTTGCCTGCCTGTGAGTCCTTCCCCTTTTGTCCTTCCTTTGAGAGTACCCCAGTTTACTCTGGCGTCCACTCCCTCCTCAGCCATATGCTTCAGAGGGTGAACAATGGTGTGCTACATCCTCGCCAGTGAAACACAAGAATCTTCTTATGGGGCTGTGGAAAAGATTTTCATCACTAGTAAGGAGTTACAGGAGACAAAACAACCGTCTCTTTACCCCTTGCTTATCTGAGCTGGCTGTGGCTGTGACTGCACACAGTGGCTGAGAAAGCGGCAGCCATCTTGCACCCAACGCAAAAGACAAGCTTGCTCGCTGAAGATGGCTTGGCAGAAAGGCGTGAGAACTTGGGCCCATAATGATGTCATCAGCTGTAAACTTACCCTCCCGGAGTCATCTCATGTCTAGACTTCTTGATATGTATAATACAATAATAAAGCCCTTTATGAGTATAGTGATGTGGTAGGCTGGATAAAGACCCCCCAAAGATGACAGTGGCCTAATTGCTGGCTGCTGTGAATATGTTTTGTTACAGGACAAAGAGGAATTAAGTGCAGATAGAATCAAGGTTGCAACTCAACTGATGACTTTTAAAAAGGAAGATGATCCTGGATTGTTCTGGATGGGTGTGCTGTAATTACAAGGGCATTTAAACATGGGAAAGGGAACCTGGAGAGAGGACCAGAGATACGGTAGTATGAGGAGCATGTGGCCGGACACCGTTGAAGGAAGGGGCCATGACTGAAGGAATGCAGGCAACCTCTCCTAACTGGGAAAAGCAAGGATACTGGGGGAGGCTATGCATGTGTGAGGACAGGGTCATATGGGAAATTTCTGTACCTTTTGCCCAATTTTGCTATGAATCTAAAACTGCTTTAAAAAATAAAGTCTATTTAAAAATAAATGTTTTAGAAAACAGAAAATGTGTTCTTCTCTAGGGCATCAAGAAGGACCCCAGCCTTGGTGCCACTTTGATTTTAGCCCAGTGAAACCTGTGTTCGACTTCTAGCCTACAGAATCATAAGAAAGGAAATTTGTGTTGTTTTAAACCACTAACTTTATGGTCATTTATTACGGCAGCCACTGAGCACTGATATGGATGACCAAATATTTTATCATCCAAATCCAGGCACTTTTGAGAGTGAAAGGAATGCTAGTAATAATTTTGGCAGAAAAAGTAAGGTAAATTGCAGGGAAAAAGTACAGGGAACACTCCACTTGTTGTTTACATCACTTTGAATTGAGTTTTCTGACACTTGTAGACAAAAATATCCTAAATAATTATAGTGAACATGCCATCACATTCCATATATTGGCATAAATTCATTTTTAAAATGTTTTAATTTTAAAACAATGATTTAACAAACAGAACCAACCCCACAGGAATTAGTAGCTACCTCAACCTGGGCACCAGCTACACATATAGAGGCCCTTCCCACAATTTGGAGAACCCAATCCTGAAGTTGGCTTAGAATATGCAAAACAAAAAAAAAAAAGGAAAAGAAATAAACAGTCAGTTCCCACGATCAAAAAAAGTTTACAACTAAGTTGGGAAGATAAATGTCACAGAAATTAAAGGCCTAATAAACTGATTTATAGAAGTAGCTGTTTGTTGGCAGCACCTGACAGTGTGCCTGTGTGAAGATGTTTTATTCCCCAAGAGACAAGGGAAAAGGAAAACCTGGTATTTTCATTCCTAGTCTAAGCATCCTTTCCTCTAAATGCTGTGAAAGTTCTTTTCCCCAAAGCAAGCTATAAGAAATAGAAAGCAAAGCTTGTTTTGAAAAGCAAGGTTAGAAAGGATTTGACATTGTAAGAGAATAACAGTCAACCATTGAATACAGAAAAAAATATATAATTGCATAAGAATCTCACTTAAAGAAACTCTACCTTTAATACAGTTCTCCCTTTATACAAGAAAATAAGGATCAATGCTGGAATGAGCTTAGGGAATTCGCTTCGGGTATTTAAGTGGAGGACAGCAGCAGAAGAGGCAAGAGTTAAAAGCATAAGAATCCTGAAGGGATTAACTCGGATTCTCTATCTCTGAGGGAATGCAAGAAGAAAGAGGTAAATTCAGGGGCTCCAGCTTGGGGAAAGAATTCCATTTCATGGGATCACTGGAGCAATGCAGACCCCCTGCACACAGAACCATCAACCTGGGGCACAATCAGAGGACTCTGTGGCTCTGGCCATCCCAGGCATTCGTGGGGGAGGGACTCCATTTACCAGAACAATTTCCTGCACTGAGAGAAACAAGGAAAGATGAAGGGGAGACTCTGTTGATTTAGGATGTATATAGGAAGAGATTTCACTGCCTGTAAAGTCACAAATACCATTATAAACTACAAGATAACTTTTTCTTTTAATTGGTTTGTTCAGGTGTTTTAGAAAATGTTTGGAGGAAACAGAAATGTCCCTTTAAGAGAGAAGGCAGGTCTGCAAAACCCTATAAACAGGTTTGGGGGAAAAAAAAACTACTGAAACCGCTGAGCAGAGGTAAAGAATACTAAGGTATGTCAAGCAAGATAATTCTCATACCAAAGCAAATATGTCTACAGAGAGCAAAGTACCTGGAATTCAAATCCTGATGTGTCTTACTTCTGTGAGAAGGGAAGCCAGGGAGCATTAAGGATATAAATATTGATTGGTGTGGAAGTTGAAGACCTAGTGTAACCAGGCCATGTAAATGAGCCAAAGAGATCCAACATTTCCAGCATAATTTCCACCTGCCCCACTGCAAAAGAAACCACAATTCCCATCCAGTTAATGTCTTCTTCACTTCTGTAAAGAAAAATGGCCCTACTCCATTCTGAATCTTTTTGAACTCTTCGTAACTTCCAGCCATTGATCAATAGCTATTATCTTGCTCCTGCTTCTAAGGTACCCTCCCAGTTGAGTCAGCCTTATTCATTCATTCATTCACTTGTTCATTTAGTAAACACATATCAATATCCCCAGAGTGCCAGACACTAAGGGAAGATGAATAAGACCCAGTCTGATCTACTTCCCAATGGCGTACACTTTCCTTGAGCAACTGAGCCAGAAAGGACAGTTGCCCAAATCCCTATTTGTTTGGATTCACCTTTTCCATGTTTTCCCAGCTGCCATTCTAGGTAAAGCCTCCCAGTGTCATTCCAGGACTTTAATAGCAACCTCATGATAGGCTGCCTTTCCCTGTCTGCTCTTCAGACAGGCACAGTGGAAATCTGGCTCAAACCCTAGTTTCCAGCATCCCCTTCTCCAGAGACCCAGCTACGACTTTCTTTTGCTCAGTAGAATAAAAGGCCACCTCAATTTGCTCTTGCTATAATAAAAGATATCTATCCTGCCCACTTCTACTGATGAGGTTAATTCTCAGGATCTCAGCTTAAAACTCAAGAGATACAAAAAGTTGCGTTTGGCCAGCCCCACTTAACTCATGATCCCTCCTGTTACCCTTGGTGTACTCCAAACATATGCATACATGTGTTTTTATCTTCTCTTGTTCATGTCTTGCTATTTAATTGCTCCATGGTTCTGTGTATTTTGGCTTCCTCAACAAAATTCTCTTTTATTTAATATTCTCAAAGCACTTGGTACAGAACTGTACTCACAGTACAACATTTAAAATGTTAAATATTTGCCTTGCCGTCAATTAAATGTGAAAAATGAGACCAGCCTGGCCAACATGGTGAAACCCCGTCTCTAATAAAAATACAAAAATTAGCCAGGCATGGTGGCGGGCATCTGTAATCCCAGCTACTCGGGAGGCTGAGGGAGGAGAATCGCTTGACCCCACGAGGCAGAGGTTGCAGTGAGCCGAGATCACTCCACTGCACTCCAGCCTGGGTGACAGAGCGAGACTCTGTCTCAAAAAAAAAAAAAAATGGGGGGTAAAGAAAGAGAAAATGTCCTCTTCCTTCCTCAACCTAGTGCTCTCATACTCATTACCAGGCAACTGTCACATTTCAGACTCCTCCCAGACCAAAAACAAAAAAATCCAAGGGCCATGTTAAGTCCACATTGTCTTCTGTGAGTCCTCTTACAGCAAAACATTACTACTTTGAATGCATCGCATTTTCATATTTGTTTCCTTCCTCCCAATCTTTACAACCAAAGTGTTAGCCCAAATCTTATCCATGCTCATGACAGGAGCTCATCTCCAAGAAGTGAATATAACATCTACCCATCATATTCACCCACCTCATCCACGACACCCAGCAAATGAGATGACACGTTGAGTACTTTGAAGATGGCACATCAAACGTAGAGTGCCTTGGAGAATTTCACTGCCCAGGTGCTCCATCTTACACAGCACTCTCCGGAGCAGCACCGAGTGGCAGAAAGTCACTTGTGGCCTTTGGGGCCAGGTGGGCCCAGTTTGAAGGCCAAATCGGCCACTTATAAACTGTGAAATGAGTGACATTACTGAACCTTCCTGGGCCTCAGTTTTCTCATCTGTGAACTAGAGAGAATGTCACCTTCTTTACAAGATCACTGGGGGCATTAAATGATAAAATAAATGTCGAAGTTGTAGCTTTTCAGTGTTAAGTCTCTTCCCCCTCACCCTCATCTGTCACAACACCCACCCCACCCCTCTGCTTCTTTGAAGGATCACAGTGGCTTCTCGCTGCCACTGGGCAACATTTTTATTTTCTGATACAAGGACTCCTTTCTGAGACAAATGTCAGAAAACTCAATCTAAACTACTTCAGCAAAAAGGGAATTCATCAGGTCACATAGCTGAGAGGTCCAGGGATAGAACCAGCTGCAGATCCAGCCAGACTGGGCCTTACAGTTGTCGCCAGGACCTAGCTCAACTCTGATTGGACTATTGTGGGTCATGCACACACCCTGAAATGATCCCTAGAGTCAGAGGATGTGAGGCTAGATTGGCCAAGCTAACAAGTTAACACCCATGGGTGGTACCACAACAGTGCCCATCCTGAGCTGAGGAAATTAAGGTGGCAAATCTCTGCTTTGAGTTGGGATGGTGGTTAGAGTCCAGCATTTTAGTGTCTGAGGGCCAGGAGAGGGACACTACTACAGGGAAAGCAGAGAGGGGATATTGGAGAACCCAGGACAACTTCAGAAGTCTTCACTATTTTTGCTCTGGCCCAGTCTTGTTGATCTGGGTCCCCGGTGAGGGCACAGGCTCTCAGCTGTCTGGCTTCAGTTTCCTTGTCTGTGAGAAAGAAAGAATGATCGTCTTAAGCAAGTCAAGAGCCTAAGACAGTGCTTGGCTCCTGTAAGCACTCAGTAAGGGTTCTCCATTAACAGAGATCATAGGGGAAGAGCACCCATGCATGGCCATGGGTATTAACGTTGAGCTGAAAGCGAATGACTCAAGCTGTGCCTGTGGAAGCCTCTTAGGAGAAACAACAACCCAAATCTGGCAATCTGAATTTCCAAATTCCCTGGGATGTGAACAGAAAACTTTGTATTATATATATAAAAAAATGCAATTAAAATAGTAGTTAAAAGTTTTGAAAAGAAAGAATGACTATTTGGCTGTTTACTTAGCTCTTCCATGAACGTGCACCTAGTATGCATTTCATTAAACAAGGGAGAGCTAGTGCTGTACTAATTGCATACCTGGCCGCAGTATTCATTACAAAAGCCTCTTAATCAGATGGTTAGCCTGAGTGATTCCCCTTGGAAGGTGACCTGAGTAGTATCTAAAAACACTCACATGTCCCAGCCAGGTTGATGGAGGGCAGGAAGTGTAACCTTTGACCAGGCAAGTGGTAACAATGTTGCCCTTTCTGCAACCAAGAACCAAAGGAATTAAAATTGAGTCAGTCACCAAGTAGACTGCATTTAGGGTCCCCTATAAATCTCTCTGAAGCATTTACCAAAATGTTTACTTTTCCTAGTAATTTAAAACGAATGGGAAAAGGCTTTGTGCCAAATATTGAAAAAACAAATTTGGTTCCTTCATCATTCCGTTCCAGCAGTCTATGTCTTTACTTCGTCTTAGAGTGCACTTTACTGAGCACTTTCTTGATTTGATAATGATATGCAAATCATGATTAATCATTCCACAAATTAAAGATATTTCTGCTCCTTCAGCTGGTTACGCTGAAATTATTCTTCAGTGATGTACATATGTAGATGGCATTGAATTTCTCACATACCAAATAAAGCAGAGATGATAAAAACTCTTTTCATGTAATTTACCTTAAACCTCCTTTTGTTGTCTACGTCCCCTTTAATAATATTCAAATTGCGTTTTGCAGTGCCACCAAGAATCTGAGTGGGACACAAGGGACCCAATTCTGCGGCTGTTCCTGTTTATAGTTATGCTGTTTATTCCAGGGGCAGGGATAGGGCTTGGATGGAGATGTTCTTTGGCAGTTAGGCTAAAACTAAGCAAATGTGAGTTATAAACGCAACTCAAACTTGATTTTTGGCTTTGTCCTGTATGGTAAGGTTTGGCTAAGACCGCGTAAAGATTTAGTTCAGATCGTAACTCCTTTTTGTCTGACCTTCCTTTCTCAGATGTTTCCACATTGACTGGGACTGCTTAAAAACTGATGCAAAGTAAATGCAGCTTTGATAATGCTTCCTACTTTGACACTACATCACGTTATCCTTCTCAAACAAGGTATTGATTTGAAAATTGGCTTCCTGACTTCTAAGTAATTGTCAATTCTTTTTTAAATGGAGTTCCTGTCTACTGAATATATATTCCCTTGTTTTTTTCTCCTTCTATAAATGAAGCACATTCTGAATCTCTCAGAATTATTCTTAAAATAAAACAATGGAGGAAAACAAATGGTATTCTGGTTCATTCCCAGGAACTTTCTCTACTGCTTCACAAGAATTCTCTCAGCACCTCATGCTCTCACTTCCTGTTAGCCCTAAACTTTAACTTCAAAATCAGCCTGACATATAGCATTGGTCTAGCTATAGAGAAGATGGTTTTGTTTTCATACAGTAAAAATTTCTGTTTGGGTTTTATATTTGTTTCATTCAGATGTCCCCACTTCATTGATCTCTACCCTATAGGCACTGCTGTATAAACAAGAATTTACCTTGCTTTGAAATTTCACTTAATAATCTGAACCTTAAATACATTATCAGAAATGTGTTAGGCATGCTGTGTGGATGTACAAACTACTAGTGACAGATTGGGAAAAAATCTGAGGGTCTAGGTTATTCTCAGAATGTCCAAATTCTATTTGTTTGAGTCATTACTGGGAAGCTTGAGATTATCCTTTAGTAAACATCCAAGTAAATGGAACTTCCTCTGCAATGAAAAGGAACATTCTCTGCCCTTAAAAGTTATAGAAAAGTAATGGAAAAATAATAGCTAGAGTACGGTAAGCTACAGTGAGTGTTTCATTCAGGCTCTACCATTGCTGCCCCTCAGACCTGCCCTCTCTTCCGGCAAAGCCTGTACACCGCTTCCTGCTGTTCAGGGCCCTCTGAGTTGGCTTCATGTTATTTCTCTGTAGCAGTGCTGCAGTTTATTAATGTTCGTCACATGCACAACAGTGCTTCTGGAATGCTGGCAACGTTGCCTGTAGACTCAGGCAATCAGGGCCTCTGCCCTGGGCCCCACAATATACACTGTTTGCCCTGGTCACATTCCTCCATTTCTAGGCCCTGCTCCAGGTACCCAAGACCCCAGAATTCCCTGTCCAAATGGCTTCAAGGAGGAGGCACAGGACCAGCTGTGGTTAAGTGGAAGAGGATGGAGCTTGAGTATGAAACTGGGGTGTCCAATGTGGGAAGAGAGAAGGGGGTGGCCCAAGGCCTCCACTGGCAGCTTTGCCTGAGGCCCCGTATGCCAGGTGTTACATGGTGACGAGTGGAGATGGTCACAGCACACCTAGAGCCTCTGACCTGGCTGGGGAGATGGATGTAAAAAAAGTAATCAGAAGGGCAAGGGGTTCTGCAAATGAGAAGCACAGGGTGCTATTGGAGTCTCTGACATTGAGGAGGCAACCCAGGCTGAAGCTGGGTGGGTAGAGGAGAGTAGGGACACTCTTTCCACAGAAGCCCCGTCACAATATCCACCCACAATTTCCTGCGTGCCAAGCCAGAATTCATACACTAGGACTCAGATGTGCAAAACCTATAACCTACTTTGTTATGCGTAAGTCTGATGTGCTGAGATACCTTTATCTCTTTGCATTTCAAGGCCTCTTTTCCAGTCTAACTCATTCTCTTTCACGTTTCCTTAATTGACAAATATGCACTTTTCTTCCAGCATCAGTGGAGTGGTGTCTTAAGGGCAAGATCTTTTTTAAAAAACAAAGAAAGCCATTCTAACTGGGTGAGATGGTATCTCATTGTGGTTTTCATTCGCATTTCTCTAATGACCAGTGATGATGAGCTTTTTTTCATATGTTTGTTGGCAGCATAAATGTCTTCTTTTGAGAAGTGTCTGTTCATATCCTTTGCCCACTTTTTGATGGGGTTGTTTGTTTTTTCTTGTAAATTTGTTTAAGTTCCTTATAGATTCTGGATATTAGCCCTTTGTCATATGGATACATTGCCAAAATTTTCTCCCGTTCTGTAGGTTGCCTGTTCACTCAAAGTCAGGAAACAACAGATGCTGGAGAGGATGTGGAGAAATAAGAATTCTTTTACATTGTTGGTGGGAATGTAAATTAGTTCAACCGTTGTGGAAGACAGTGTGGCAATTCCTCAAGGATCTTGATCCAGAAATACCATTTGACCCAGCAATCCCATTACTGGGTATATACCCAAAGGATTATAAATCATTCTACTATGAAGACACATGTGCACACATATGTTTATTGCAGCACTATTCACAATAGCAAATACTTGGAACCAACCCAAATGCCCATCGATGATAGAAGGGATAAAGAAAATGTGGCCCATATACACCATGGAATACTGTGCAGCCATAAAAAGGATGAGTTCATGTCCTTTGTAGGGACATGGATGAAGCTGGAAACCATCATTCTCAGCAAACCAACACAAGAACAGAAAACCAAACACCACTTGTTCTCACTCATAAGTGGGAGTTGAACAATGAGAACACATGGACACAGGGAGGGGAACATCACACACCAAGGCCTGTCAGGGGGTGGGGGGTTAGGGGAGGGATAGCATTAGAAGAAATACCTAACATAGATGATGGGTTGATGGGTGTAGCAAACCACCATGGCACGTGTATACCTATGTAACAAACCTGCATGTTCTACACGTGTATCCCAAAACTTAAAGTATAATAAAAAATAGAAAAAAGTGTAATAAAAAAAGAAAAACCAAACAAAGAAAGCTACTCTTTTCTCACAAACTGTACAGTATAAAATTTTAACCTGTTTCCCATGTCAGGTGTAGCTTAACTCCCTTCTCCAAGACCTTGAGCAAGTCATCTCACCTGTAAACTGAGAACAACCTCTATCTCCGATAGTTGGTATGAGGGGTAATGGATAAAACATTTAAAGCACATAGCTCAGAGCCTAGAATAGGCTAAGTGTCAGAAAATGTTCGTCATACTTCTCTTAGAAACCCAGACTGTTTTTTGAAAATTTTTGAATTAAAAGAGAGAAATGCTGTATTCTTCACCCTCAATAATATCCGATTTACTTTAATGCTAACAAACCTTTGTTATGTTATCTACAAAGACAGATACCTAATAATAAATACATGGATATGTATTTAAGAGGTAACAGAAACACAGAGAGAACAAGAAATATACTCTTAAGATGAAAAGAAATATAATATAAATATTGTCTACTTCTATTTTATTTTCTACTAAATTTCTATTTTAAAATGAGACAAATGAATTCCTGACCTGGAATGGTGTTTTTGGAAAGATACTAAACAGAAATCAGGTGGTGTTGCCTGAGCTGGGGTTGCAAACAAGAACATAAATGTGGAAGTGATGAGTATCTTGACACTTAGGATTCCCTTTGAATTTGAAATTTCCCCTGCCTTCTGTTTCTATTTGGAGTATGGATACTCCACATGTTTCACTCATTTATCTTTGTTCCCCATCAGGCTCATACCTTCTCTACTCTACCTCCTAGTTTTACTAAAAAGCTTTCCAAAGATGAAGTTCTAAGATAAAGAATAAAATTCTGGAATTATCTAAGCTCCAGTAACACTGAAGACATGAAAATCCACAGAATCATAGCTCTCAGTGGGTTGATAAATAGCACTTTTATCCTCACCTTGGGTTTCTGGTGTGTTATGGTAATGTAACATGCCACCTTTCTATATTTACTGTCTCTGCCTCCTTTTATTTATAGAGAAAGACAAAATCAGACATCTATATTTTTTGTTTTGTGTGGTTTGGGGGGGCAGATGAATCTATAGGCATATAAATGTGTTATTTTCTAGATAATGTAGTAAGTGCAGTCTAATAAAGTTTTTCTAAAGGCAGTGTGACTACCTCCATAAAGTAAATTTAAAGATAAAAGCGCTTTGGAAGTTTGTTTTTAGTTGTTGAAAAAATAATGGGTGCAATAAATAAAATGTTAGAACAAATTTATATAAAATAAAAACCACACCTGTGTTTCTCCCACTCACATGGCCACTTTCACCGTTTTCTGTGCAGTCTTTGTCACATGCACACGTTTTACAGAGCAATCTTTATTTAAATGCCAGTATGGGTTTTGCTTTTTAAACTTTATAAACACATCCTCAGGTTTCTACACAACAAATAAATTTTTGTTCATTCACTATGAGCCTATATAATTTAATTACTATTGGTGGCTTAGGTCATAATTACTTCTATTTTCATAGCCCTGTCTTCTGAAGGATTCAAATTGTTTTTAAAATAGCACGTTGGAAACCACATCAGAAGCCTTTCTAGTGCAATAGAAAGGCTATAGATGGTGGAACTGAGGTTCTAAAGAGGCTACGGGACTAGCCAGGATTATTCTTGGCAGATCAAAGACTATATAACTCAATGTTCTAAAACCCCAAACTGTTGCTCTTTCTGCCTAGCCACAGCTGCCTCTGCCAGCCCCTAGACTCTTTGGTCTGGGATGGATGTCAGAGCAGGCATGGGGCTCATAGAAAGACAGCATTCAGCTTGTCTGTTTCTCCAACTACAGGGAACCCAGCAGCTGCTATTGTCTCTGCGCAGAGCTGGCTTGAATAGCATAATCCTAACCTGACTACCAAAGATGTGATTACTTTCCTGTCTTTTAAAAACTGTTCATTATTTCATGGGAAGCTGAGCCCTGGCTCCTGGGTTCCAACACAGTCATAGTCCTAAAAAATGTGCGATAGAATTGGAGATTCTGTGAACATGGTATATACATTTACACAAATCCTACTGCAACTGAGCCGCATCCAAGGACTGCACCATGACACTCTTGGAGGTAATTCCTGGGACACCTCTTGGCACTTTGGGGTGAGACAGGGGCCTGGAGGAAATTTAGAACTGTGTGACTTTTTCAGAGACAAGAAGTCAAACTGGGAAGCCAAGTCCTCTATTCACCGGCTCGATTACCGGCCAGCTGGATCCATGCATGAAAGATTTTCTCTGGGCTGACAGAATTATGCCATTCACACAGTCATAGGATGTGCTTTATTTCAGCACACGTCCTGGGCATGCAGAGCCCAGGAGATGCTTTAAGAAGGTAGAGAGTTGAGGGTTCAGCAAGCCTGGGTCTCCTGGTGAGTTCAAATTTCCATGAGTGCCAATTGAAATGGTGGTCCTCTTAGCTGGGTTTTCAGCTCCCCAGCTGTCTACAAGGGAACCAAGAGCACCACCCCACTTCACACCAGACCCAGGCAGTCATCATGCATAACCATGTTTAGTGATAGCTAAGCACAGCTGCATTTGAACTGATGACCTGGTAATCTGCACTAGAAACGTCCATATCCCTTTACAAATCCCTGGAGCCTCGCCATGCATTTGACTTGTTGTTCTTAAAGTTTCACATCATTTTCCACCTGTTAAACCACCACTTCAAGAGAATTATTGAGTCTGAGGAAGAAAGGAGCCCACTTTTGCCCTCTCCTTTGTACTTTGAAGCTCATCCACCCCATGGCTAACAGGACTGGTGGTTCAAGGATTCAATGCTGGTTTACTCATTTGGGGCATCTGCTTGTGACTGGCTATAAAGAAATCAACACTTAAAGACACGCATTAGAGAACACCTACACCCCAATGCAGACATTTCTTTGTGAAAAAGTAGTGACACATAGCATCCTACAAGATTTCAGATACATACAGATGGCTTTTTCTGGACAATCAAGCACTTGTCAGGAATGTTAGACGAAGAAAGCTTTATGTTCACAACATTATTATGGCTGCCAGCAGCATTTGTTTAATAGGCAACTAGCAGCAAAAACAGGAAAGTCATGTTACTTTTGCATCATGAGTAATACCTCAGTTCATGTTCCCAGAAGTCAGTAACTACAGTAACATGCTTAAAGATATTCACGTGATTTGCTTCTCAGGCCTCCATCCCACCAACATATGATCATAAATATCTAGTGAATCATGTGTATGTTTGTGAAATATATGTTATCTGTGAAAGAAAAAAATTATTTAAAATCTGACACAATTAGAACTTTCTGGGACGTGTCAGAATTTTTAAAAACTGTTCTTGTTTTTACTACTTCCTAGAACTTTATGGATGTAAAGCTACCAAAATGCATCTAAAACCTGACATAATTTAAAATTCTGGAACATGACAGAATTGTGTTTTTCTTTTTCCATTACAATTGTCATTTTTGCCACTTCTTGGTGCTTTGTGGACCTAGAGCCATTAAAGTCTTTTATGTGCTATCAAAATTTACAGTGAGCATTTTGCCCCAGTCTAACTCTGCTTGAGGAATGTTCTGGTGGTGTGTGTTTGATGGCATTGGTTTTATCTTATGTACTGATATTTATGACAAAACTGAGAAAAGTTTAGGGTATCCAAACTCCTTCCTTTCACCCATACAGACATTTCATTCTAGAAGAAAAAGAATGTTCTTTCTCATGCTGTTTTGCAAAAGACCTAAACAAAAGAAACAGCATAAAAGTTTTTAATGTCCCTTTGAGTTTGGAAGAAGAGGTATAAGAGCTTGTATTGAATACTTTTCAAATAAACTAGCGAATAACATGTACTTGCTAATAACATCTTAAGTTTGAAAGCTCCAGACAGAAAGATGACCTTTCTACACATCTTTTTCCCAAGAACTTTTGCCATAGTCCTTCCTGTGGGAGCCTGGGGGAAATAAGTACAATTTCCTTAATGCTCCTTATAATTGCCAGAACTTACTTTCCAAAGCCCTACTTTCTGAAAGCATATTTGTCTCTCTTTTTTTAATCTTCACCGGGTATTGAAGAACAGAAATTTTCCCCAAGGTGGCCAACTACTAAAATGGCTTAACTACTGACCAAGCCACAGAACAATTGCTAAGCCAGAACTCCCTGCCCTACTTAGTTACCAGGCTGTCTAACTCAATCTAGAGCCTTGGTTAAAGAATGAAAAGCCAGGAGAATGGTCGGTGTTACTGGATTTGAGAAAGTTGCTGATTGAAGGGATGAGCAAAAATGAGGAATTATTTCTGGGGCCCTTACGAAGAAATTCAAATTAAACTTACCGATGAAGGAAAATATGTTCACAGAGAGGGGCAACATATCCTGAACTAGACAATCTTTTTGTTAATTGCTCTATGCAGAGCAAATATTTAATTTGTTGATTGCTCTATGCAAAGTAAATAAAGAATCCCCTTGGGCAGGGAAGGGAAAGCATCAGGATACATAGCTAATGCATGCGGGGCATAATACCTAGGTGATAGGTTGATAGGTGCAGCAAACCACCGTGGTACACGTTTACCTGCATAACAAATCTGCATGTCTTGCACATGTATCCCAGAACTTAATTTAATTTAATTAAAAAAAAAAAAAGAATCCCCTTAATGACCAAAGTGCTTTCTCAAGTATCAATATTCCCAAGATTATATAAGCTCTGACAATTATGCTGTATTAGTTTATCAGGGCTGCCATAACAAAATACCACAGACTGGGTGGCTGAAACAGAAATGTATCATCTCACATATCCGGAAGCTGGAAGTCCAAGATCAAGGTACAGACAAAGTTGGTTTCCTCTGAGGTCTCTTTCCTTGGCTTGCAGACGGCCACCTTCTTCTTGTGTCCTGACATGGTCTCTGTCTGTGTTATTTGTATTTTAATCTCTTTGTATTAGATACCAGTCATATTGGATTAGGACACACCCATAGGACTTCATTTTACCTTAATTACTTCTGTAAAGACCCTGTGTCCAAATACAGTCACATTCTGAGGTAGTGAGGGTTAGGACTTCAATGTTGGAATTTGGGAGAAGACCCAAATTAGCCCATAACACATGCATATGAAAAACAAAGTAACTCTTAAGTGGTAATATTTGTTTTGGTTATTTATAATGTTCTTACATTTTAATTAATGTAATGGTGGCAGTAAGATAATTATCTGTCTATGAATGGAAAAATTGTAGACTTGAAATTAAGGCAAACTTTAGAAAATCTTGCTGTTACTATTAGTGAAAGTATTTACCTTCCAGTATTTACATAGCTGTAGCTATGAGATGCAGCATATTCCAACTGATGACAGAAAGGGGTCTCAAAGAAATGGTAATTTGTCTGATATGTTTTTACTTAGCCTGGTGAGGTAGAAAGAACACTGGTCACAGCCAAGAAAGCTGTGCTTTTCCCTTATTGAGGGAAAGGGATTTGCCTTAGTACATTTGTGGCTTATTTCCTCAGAAGAGAATAGCAATTAAGAGAGCAGACTGGAGTAGGACTACCTTGACTCCAATCTACTGCTCATTAGCTGTGTGCTTTGGGGCAAGCGACTTAACCTCTCTGTTGCTCTGTTTTCCTATATGTAAACAACAATAGTAACCTAACTCAGAGGCAGTGAGATGAAATGATGCTGTACATGTAAAACATTTACAACAGTGTCTGTCCTGATATAATTGTTCAAATATCCACCATTTTATTGTCTATAACCAATAGGATTAAATGATATACTTTCTAAAATCCCTTTTGACTCTAAAGCCAAGATAGCAATGTTGCTCTTCTATTTTATGACACTCAAAGTTGCTACCTGGCAATCGCATGGTAACATTAGTAGACATTATGTCACCTTAGGAGTAAATTTACTTCATTCCATTTGCAACTACCTAGTTTTTTATACTATAGAGCACCAAATGGATTGGGTTATTCTATCCGTCACATTCTCAGGACATCCTGAAATGCTTTTGTATCAGTTCTTCAGTATAATACCTATGGTATTATACTTCAGAGTCTATACCACTCAAGCTAAGATATACACAGTGTAACATAGTTTGCCCTAAAGCACAGGTAAGATGGTTTCATATTGCTTTCTGCAATGTTTCCATATTATACTGTGAAAAGATTTTTTCTTTTGTTCTTGTAATATCCAACAATGTATTCCGGTTAGGGGAAAATAATAATATATTTTGTACTTCTATTGAGGAAACTAAGCATTCTATGATTCCTAACCAGACCACCATGAAAGTCCCTTTCATTTAGAAAATCAAGCATTCAGAGACACTATCATCTCAATTACAAATTGCAAATACTTGATGAAAGTAGTTTGCAATAAAATTGATGGTTAAGTAACATGACAGACAAATCATGGATTGGAGAGGTGAGAAATTGAAACTATTAGAAGGCATGGCCTGAAAACTGGAATCACAGGGGATGCTTGCTAAAAATATAAATTCCCAGATTTTTCTTTGGAGATCTTGGGTGGGGCCAAGGAATCTGTATTTTAGTGAGCTCTCTAGGCTATCCTTATAACCAGGCAGGTTTAGGAAACATGGCAATAGTCCAAGGAATAGATTATTGGAACCAACCTGCGATAGTGTGACTGTGTCCCCCAAAGTTCATGTGTTGGAAACTTAGTCTTCAATGCAATGGTGTTGAAAGGTAGAACCTTTAAGAGGTGATTAGGTCATGAGGGCTCTGTCCTTATGAATGGACTAATGCCCACTTATGAGGAGTGGATTAGTTTTTGCAGGAGTGGATTCCTGATAAAAATATGAGTTCAGGCTCCTTCTCTCTCCTCCTCCTTCCCCTCCCCTTTGTCTTCCACCTTTCATCATGGAATGATGAGAAAAAAGACCCTCACCAGGTGTGAGTCGCTTAATATTGGACTATCCAGCCTCCAGAACTGTAAGAAATAACCTCTGTTCTTTATAAATTACTCAGTCTTAGGTTTTCTGTTATAGTGGCACAAAATGGACTAAGACACAGCCCCTGACAGTGGTAGAGGGGATGAAAGAGAGGAGGGTAGAGATCATTTACACTTAGACATTAGAATCACTATGAGCATTGGCAATTACATTTATATTGCTATGTATTTTACTGCAGTACCATTACTTTAAAAAGGGCTTAAAATATATGTAAAGGCCACTTTAGAAACACCGTAAATTCCTAATGAATGCTCTTTCATTAAAAAAGAAAAATAGTTTACTTCCAGGATCCTTAAAAGGGGACACTGTCTTTACTCACTTTAGAAATCTTCTTTAATTTTATAGGAACAAAGCAATGGCACATTAAGTATCATTAATTGTCCAGAAAATTTAATTCAACAAATATTTTAAAATATTTTTAAGAAACCATGTGATGTGCTGCTGGAAATACAAAGATGGAGTCCGCGGCTTCAATAAAATTTCAATCTAGCTGGAGAGAGAAGATAAAATCCCAAATAACTCTAAAGAAGAAACATGTAAAAAAGAAATGGGAAAGAAAGACAGAAACTGCCATGGAGACTCAGAGAAGGGAGAAATTCTATATTGTTCAGATATTAAGAAAACTCCTGATCAGAAGGTATTATTTGAAATAGAAAGACAGGAAAAAATACATATGGAGGGAAGACATTTCAGTAAAAAAAAAATGCGTGAAGAAAACCCAGGGGAAAGAAGGCACGGTGTGGATGTGAGACATTATGACTTGTCCAGTCTGGTAGACAGCAGAACCCATACAGGATGGTGGCAAATTCCAGTGCTGGAGAGGAGGCTAGACCACTCAAGCTAAGATAGTTAGGCTTAACTCGAGGGCAGCAGAGAGTCATTAAATGTGTCCCTGGGAGTGATATAATTGGAATTTTCTTTATTAAAGGTACCTAATGATCAGAAGGATGAATTGGAAGAAAAGAACCTGAGCTAGGGAGTTTCAACTTCACCAAAAAAGTCATGTTTTCTCAATATTCAAGGGGATTCCTTTCATAACGTTGAAATTTGCAAATAGTTAAAGGCACTTGTTCCCAAACTTCAGCATAATCAAAACCATCTGGAAGTCTTGTTCGAACACATATTGCCATAATTACAGTTAGAGACTTCATCACCCCCTCAGTGACTGATAAAATCACTAGACAGAAAATCAGTGAAGATATAGGAGAACAGAAGAACACTATGAACCAAGAGGATCTAAATGATATTTCTATCAACAGCAGCAGGAACACATTCTTTTCAGAAGGCTGTGGAACATGGGCCAAGGTGGACCAACATGCTGGGTCATAACACAAACCTCAACAAATTCATAAAAATTGAAATGATATATGTTCTATGACAATCATGAAATCAAATTGGAAACTAACAACAGAAAGACAACAGCTAAATCTCCAAACACTTGAAAATAAGACAACACAGTCCAAATAATCTATAGTGTAAGAGAAAAATCTTAAAAGAATTTTTAAAAATTCATAGAACTAAATTGAAAGTGAAAATATGACATAATAAATCTGTGGAATGCAAATAAAGCAGTGCTGAGAAGGAAACATGTTTATATTAGAAAATAGAAAAGTCTCGAATCAATAATCTAAGTTCCTACCTTAAAAAAACAGAAAAAGTTCTCCACTCTCACTGCTCCACTTGACTAGCCTAAAACAAAACAAAACACAGAAAAGGGTCAAAATAAACCCAAACCAAGCAGAAGGAAGGAAACAATAAAGAAAAGACAAGAAACCAATGAAATTGAAAACAGGAAAACAATAGAGCAAATCAATAAACAAACAGCTGTTTCTTTTTTTAAAAAAAAAAGCAATAAAGTTGATTAACTTCTAGCAAGACTAACAAGGACAAAGAGAAGACACAAATCACCTATCTCAGGAATAAAATAAGAGATTTCAGTATAGTTCCTGCAGAGGGTTTCAATACAGATAAAAAGGGGATACTACAAACAACTTTACATTCATAATTTGACAACTTAGAAGAAATAGACCAAATCCTGGAAAATAACAAACTACCAAATCTCAACCAAGATGAAATAAAAATCTGAATTGTCCTATAACCATTAAAGAAATTGCATGTGTAATTTAAGAGTTTCCAGAAAAGAAATTCCTGGTCCTGGATAGTTTCATTGGAGAATTCTACCTTACATTTTAAAAATTAGCATTAATTTTATATCATCTTTTTCAGAGAATAGAAAAGGAGGGAACACCTCATTTTATGAGACCAACATTACCCTAATAAAAAAAGCAGACAAATAGCACAAAAAAAGCAACCTATGGATAAAAATCTCTCATGATCTTAAGACATAAAATCAACAAAATTTTAGCAAATTGAATCCAGCAACATATTTTTTAAATTATGTATCACAACGAGGTGAGATTTATTCCAAGTATATAAGGCTAGTTCATTATTCAAAAATCAAACAATGTAATCCAACAAATTGACCAGCTAAAGAAGAAAAACCACATGATCTTATCAATTTATGTTAAAAAAAAGCATTCAACAAAATTCAGTACCCATTTGTGACAAAAATTTAGCAAACTAAAAATAGAGAAGTTTGTCTATATCCTTTTTGATATAGACAAATATCAGTTCAGATAAAATGTCTTTCAACTCCAGCACAAGGCTACTCAACCTGGTCCTAGAAAAAGAAAGAACAAAATAAAATAAAATTCACTTGTAAAGGGAGATATCTCCATCTTATCTGTATCTTAAA
Source organism: Pan troglodytes (assembly GCF_028858775.2). NCBI lineage: Eukaryota > Metazoa > Chordata > Mammalia > Primates > Hominidae > Pan > Pan troglodytes. The sequence continues at coordinate 78,447,026 of NC_072411.2, read as the reverse complement.
ATGAATCAACCCTTCTGAAACAGCAGGCAAAAAGCAGCCATTGTGAAAATCTCCTGCTTGACCAGTGCTTGGTGATGCATAGCTTCATATTTTTCTATCTACCACCCAAAAGAAGGGCCCCCATACAATCTCATGGAGATAGAGGCTGACTGTAGTGCAATGAATAAAATGTTATTTTCTTTTTCAGTTCCTTGCTTAGTCACATTTCATGCCCTCTTCTCTGAATGTTTATCACCACCAAGAGTCATATTTCTGTTTCAGTATCTGGCAAGTGATTCCCTGCTGAACAGGGAGAAGAGAAGCCCCATAAATCAGAGAGTCCTGCAGTCCACATGCAGCCTTCCTGGCCAGTAGTGGGACCCTTGAATATTCTTCAAAGCTAAGTACTTCAGAGCAGCACTCTTAAAAATAAAGATCCAATTACTCAGAGGTGGATGGCATTAGAAATACCCCAAATCCCCAAATGAGCAGGATCTGAAGGGGCTGAGAATCGCTCCCTTGGCTTCCTGAGAGCCCTGATCAGCTGCTGACCCAGTGAGTTCAAAGAAAACTTGCCTGTCTGCAATGCCAGCCTTCTCCAATATGAGACAAGGCACCCCCTAGACCACTAGAAGTTGGAAATAAAGGGCAAAGTCATGGGCCTATAATTACCCGTAAGAGATCGAGACAATTCAGGCTAGTGCAGTGGCTCACATCTGTAATCCCAGCACTTTGAGAGGCTGGGCCGGCGGGGGGTGCGGGTGGATCACTTGAGGTCTGGAGTTCGAGACCAGCCTGGCCAACATGGTGAAACCCCATCTCTACTAAAAATACAAAAAAATTAGCCAGGCGTGGTGGTGGGCACCTGTAATCCCAGCTACTCGGGAGGCAGGAAAATCGCTTGAACTCAGGAGGCAGAGATTGCAGTGAGCCAATATCATGCCACTGCCCTCCAGCCTAGGCGACAGAGTCAGGCTCTGTCTCAAAAAAAAAAAAACCAGAAAAACAAAAAAAAAACAATTCAACATACAGAAACTTGGCAACCTGCCTCACTTTATTCTTAAAAAGAATACTTTGAAACATGAATACATTTTTCTGAATATTCCAAAGTCCTTACTATTCCCAGTGTGTTCCTTAGATAAGCAGCATTGGCCTCATGTGGGAGCTTTTGCAAAATGCAACTTTCTAGACCCACCCAGAACCAGAACCACCCTTCCAGATCCACCCAGAACCACCAAATCAGAATCTGCATGTTTACAAAATCCCGGTGATTCCTAAGCACATAAAATTGGAGCAGCCTCACTATAAGGACAAAAGTAGCATATACCTGTTAATTATAGTCAGGAAGCTGCTGAGAAAAGAGTGAATGTAGAGATGGTATCTCATGACGACTGGGTAACCACCACAAACACTGCAAGACCAAGATGGATAATTAAATAGTGTGGAGTCCAGGCCTGAACAATTAGGAAAACAGCCATCATCTGTTGACTCTTCCCCATTAGGAAAATCTGTTTCCTGATTCCCCACTAGGAAAATCTGTTTCCCCATTAGGAAAATCTGTTGACTCTTCCACATTAGGAAAACAGCCATCATCTGTTGACTCTTCCCCATCAAATGTCCATGAAGGCCAGAAAGCTTTGAGATTCTGCCCTAAATTCTGATCTCATATATTCCCAGAGAAGTGCTAATTCAACCCCATTTGCCATTTCCTAATTGAATTTCTCATTTCCCAAATAACTGGTAGTTTGATAGTTTGCAGAGGTTTATTGTTGTTGGAATAACTGAACAAATTACTTGTTTAGGAATTCTGGAAAGACTGAAAATGTATTAGAAAATTATCATGATTGTTGCTTGTTCTTCCTTGGTTTTTAAACTTCTTGTTTTTAGTGATGAAACCGTAGGCATTCACCGAGGAAAAAGGGAAGGAGGAGGGAAAGAAGCTGGGAAGTGGTAACAGGATATCGAGACTTTATTGGGGTCAGTACATTCTATAACGTTGAGTTGGCAATGTTTAGAAAGTTTCTTGGTGTCTTACATTATATAAGCCTTTATGGGAAACACAGCCTTTTAATAATCATAGTAACCAGAGACATATTTTGAATAACTAAAGTTTAAGTGTTACAGACAGTTTTGGCACTCAGTTTTCAACATTTTATCTAATTGTACAAATATTTTAAAAATACATGCTGAATGATAATTCCCACATCGGACTGGGGTAACCCTGCAATATCCTCTTCTTTGGAAATGATTTATTTTGATAAGAAGATAAATTAGTCCTTCTTTCTCATGGATAACTATCATGTAAAATATTGGAGGAGGTTTTCTTACTTGTTAAGGAGAATTTGGAAACCTGCTATTTGCTTAAAACTCTGCAAGAAGCCATATTCACATATGCATCCTGCCTTTCAGATGCTTACTGTCTAGGGGAGGAGGGAGACATACAAACATGAGACATATTTTACAGGAAAAATTGATCGAACTTTAAATCAGAGTATCAGGGGGCAGGTAAAGGAGATCCATGAATCTGGCTTAGAGATTAGAAGTGTCCCTGACAGAAACTAGAATGATAGGTGAGAAAAGGAGAAGTGAGTTGTGAGTGGGAAGATGATTGACTTGGCTCTGGCCCCGTGAGTGGAAGATGGCCGTGAGGCATGGAATAGCACAAGTCAGCGTAAAATTAAGTGTGAAATGAACAATTAGTACCAGAGGAACTGAAAGGAGGAAACTAAACAGACTAGTCAGTGAAGGAATGAATAGTGACTCAAAGCTTCACGAAGGAGTTATGACTTGTATTGAACCTTAAAGAAAGATGAATTTGTTGAAGGTGAAGTAGAGTCGGGTAATGGAGGGCTTTGAAAGTCTAGTAGGCATGGTAGATTTGAATGGGGAGGAAGTAGACACTGAGGTTTCTAGGAGGGAGGTGATGAAAACTGTGTAGGAAATTTTGAAGCAGGGAAAGTCTCTGTTCAAGGCTTCCAGAGTTAAAATCTCTGTTGGAAGTAATTAGAAAAAAAACATGAAAAGGACAGAACAAATAAAAGACATACTTTTTTTTCTTTGAGACAGGGTCTCACTCTGTTGCTCAGGCTGGATTGCAGTGGCACGACCTCAGCTCACTGCAACCTCGGCCTCCTGGGTTCCAGCAATTCTCCCACCTCAGCCTCCTGAGTAGCTGGGACTACAAGCATGCGCTATCACATGTGGCTAATTTTTGTGGTTTTCGTAGAGACAGGATTTCACCATTTTGGCCAGGCTGCTCTCAAACTCCTGACATTGAATTATCTGCCCACCTCAGCCTCCCAAAGTGCTGGGTTTACAGGCATGTGCCACTGCGACCAGCAAAGACATACTTTAAAGGGAAAATAGGTAAAAGTTAGAATTGGAATATCAAGACACTGGAAAAGGTGATAAATGAATCTGACAGGGAGAATGGTAGTGCTATTGAAAATAACCAGAAATAGAGGTAGGGAAAAAAGGAAGAATTGTGAATAGAAAATTGGTGAAGTTGGTTTTAGACATTGACATGGTTTGGATCTGTATCCCCACCAAATCTCATGTCGAACTGTAATCCCCAGTGTTGGAGGTGGGGTCTGGTGGGAGGTGATTGGATCATGGGAGTGGATCCTACATGAGTGGTTTAGCACCATCCTCTTGGTGCTGTTCTCATAATAGTCAGTGAATTCTCACGAGATCTTGTTGTTTAAAAGTCTGTGGCACCTCCTCACTCTCTCCTGCTCCTGCTCCTGCCATGTCAAATGACCACTCCCCTTTCACCTTCTGCCATTATTGTAAGTTTTCTGAGGCTTCTCCAGAAGCCAAGCAGATGCCGCTATGCTTCTTGTATAGCCCGCAGAACCATGACACAATTTAACCTCTTTTCTTCAAATTACCCAGTCTCAGGTATTTCTTTATAGCAATGCAAGAATGGACTGATACAGACATAATGAGTGGGAGGTGACATTGTGATAGCCAAAATGTGGCTCTGTAGGAGGCAGCAGGACTGGGATTGGGCTGGGGAGGGTAAGAAGCCAAGGATACCAAACTCAAGAAGGTGGTGACTCTCAAGGTCTCAGGGAGCACAGCCCTGAGAGTGAGGGCCTCCTTAAACTTTGCACCTGGGACCACAATTCTTTCCCCCTAGTCCCTGCGCTACTGGGCAGATGGAAATATGGAACTTGGGGTTAGATGATTAATAAGATTGAGGATACAGTCTTTAAAGAAGTAGCATAAGAAAGATTATTGTATTTATGAGGTCTTCAAAGTAGACACCAAAGAGAAGGAAGTACAAAGGGCTGAGCTTTAAGGAAGTCTCCTTTGAAAACCTGAAAAGAAACAAGAATGAGCAGGCCTAACATAAAAAGGACAACCGAAGAGTCAGGAAAAAGGATGTTTCTATTTAAACAGGGCAGATGTAACAGATGCTGTCACTGATGCATTTATTCTCTCCAAATCACTGCTTCAGGGGGAATTAAATAATTTTTTAAAAAGTATTCACTCACACCTGGGCAACAGAGTGAGACTCCATCTCAAAAAAAAAAAAAAAGTATTCACTCACAAGGATTAAGAGAATAAGTGAGAAGATAACAGTAATATCTTGGAATTCTCTACTTGGAAGCAAGTAGAGAAGTTATAACTCTCTAGGCAGAGTCAGAAAACAGAAACTGAAGCCAGCAGTGGGGGAAAGTCTGGGAACAAATATAGTTGCACTACAGAACCCTAAAAGGCTTAGGAAATGGAGCAGTTGATACCTCTGGAGGTAGGGTTGTGGGGGAACTGAAAACAAATGGATTGGTTAAAATTTTATACACAGTGTATTCTATGGCAGTTATATACAAGAGATCTCCTTCTCCAGCCACCATGGTTCGGCAATATACTATCACTAACTAAGCTGGTAGAATTCTAGAGATTTATTCTCTGGAAAGTTGAATTCGAGTGACTTTGGTCACAAGAACACAAGTCACAGCTGAGCATAGGATTTCCTTACGGGAAACAGAAGGACTAAGTGAAAGTCTACACACAGAACAGTACCCTTCCCCAGTTGAATGCAAGAATGCTGGGGGCCTGGCTAATGGCTCCCAGGCAGTATTTCTCTCTGAGAACAACTGACCAAGCTAAAGAAAAGACCAATACATACAAACAGCTTCGACATTCCCCTAATAGAAGAATACTGTCGGGTCACCTAAGAGTGAAGCCTAGTGGGAATTTGGGCACACACGTGCACCTGCACACAGCTTCCAGATCACATGACAGAGGCTCATTCCCACAAATGGACAGACAGCCAGGATCATTAGACATGTGAGAAATGCTTCTAACATATAAAAATGGAAGGAAGGAAGGAAGGGGAAGGAGGGAGGGAGGGAAAGAAAGAAGGAAGGAAGGAAGGAAGGAAAGGGAAGGAGGGAGGGAAAGAAAAAAGGAAGGAAGAAAAGGAGGAAGGGAGGGAGGGAGGGAGGAAGGTAGAAAGGGAAGGGAGGGAGGGAGAGGGAAGGAAGAAAGGGAAGGGAGGGAGGGGGAAGGAAGAAAGGGAAGGGAGGGGGGGAGGGAAGAAAGGGAAGGGCAGGGAAGGGAAGGCAGGAAGGAGGAAGGAGGGGAGGGAGGGAGGGAAGATCAGACTTGGAGAAAACAGAAACAATGTATGATCAGAAAAGAAAATTAAAAATAAGATTTTCAAAATTATGTTATTTTAAAATATTCAAAGAAGAGTAAAGAGTTCTTGGAAATTATGATCATAGAAAAAAATTCACTGTTTGGAATATAAAGTTGAGAAAAAAATCCCAGAAACCAAATAAAAATGATAAATATATGAACATGAGAGAAATAAGATGAAAAATTTAAGTAATCTGTTTAGGAAGTCCAGCTTCTGAATGATAGTACCTTTACAAAGGAAGACTAGGGCAGGAGGTGGAGAGGAAATCATCAAAGAAATAACACCAGAAAAGAACACTCAGAAGAAAACGACATGCATTCATGTATTAAGAGGGCTCAAGTACCCAGCACAGCAAATGAAAAAAGTCTAATATCAAAGCTCATGATCATGAAATTTCAAAACTCTGGAAACAAAGAGGAAATCCAGGAAGCTTTGTAACAGGCTCATACAAAGAAAGGCATAGGAAATCTTAACAACAAAATCAGAAACTGGAAGACAATGGAGCAATGCCATCAAAATACTGAGGGAAAATTACTTACATAGTAGAATTATATTCTCAGCCAAACTATTGATCAAATATTAGATAGCATAACATCATTTTTGTAAATGCAAAGACAAAAAAAGTATCTTCTCTGCATTTTGTTTATTTAGAAAGCTAATAGAATAGAGGCTTACTATCCAAAAGGATGGAAAAACAAGAACCTGAAATGTGTGGGATCCAGGAAACAAAGATTCCAGTGCAGAGAAAGGCAATGGAATCTACAAGATGATAGTAAAGGAAGCTTCTAGGACAATAAATAGCACACAGCTTAGTCTAGACTAGAGCAAGGCGAAAAGAGATTATGGAGGGATGTACCTAAGAAAAAAGTTACCTGGTTTGTTTAACTGAAATCAGAGAAAAATGTACCACTCTGTCCAAGACTTGGGGATAAGCTAGAACAAAAACAGAAAACTAAGCAAACGAAAAAGAGAAGGAAAGTTACCAATTCCAGAGAGAACAATATAGTATGCAATAAAGGAAATAGTATCATATTATATGGCTTAGCTGTGAAAAATATTTGCATAGTCATAAACTTTGAATATTGGTCTAAGTAAAATGAAGATGGAGGGAGGAAGGATGTGGAAGAAAACTGACCCTCATCATCACAAGTAGGAAACTAATAGATAATACCTAAAGCTGAAAAGAAGGATTTTTAATAGTGGTGTAAGGATGTTTCTCAAAATAATGATCACAAATACTAGAAGAACAAGCTGGAGGAGCTAAAAGTGGTTTCCATTGAAAAGGACTCAGAGGAGGGGAAGGTTGAGTCAGAGGCTATTGTTATTAATTTTAGCCCTTTAAAATGATTTGCCTTGTAAATTGTACAAGGCAATTTATAAAAATTTTTTAAATAAAGAGACAAAAAATTAATAGAATCAATATATCAAAATAAATCCATATTTTAGAATCAGCTACAGTTATGATAGCTGATGCATATTCCAAATTTAATGATAAAACTTATTAAACATTCAAGTTCTTTTGCTCTGACAAATTTATTAAACAATATTTCAAGTTTTACAATTTCAAACTAAATACACTTTTTTGAAGAAAAAAATCAGATTATTATGATGTGCCTACAATCTTAAGTATTTTCTATTCTTCTTTATAACATGTATCATTCTTTACCAAGTTCATTCTTGCATCTGGAAGCAACACTAGGCAGATGATGTATAAGTACAAGACCCCCAATGCTCAGAGGTTAAAAAAATTCATTTCTCATGTTTTCCAGATGTCTATCTGGTAGAATCCTTCACTGATTTTTTTTCACTTCACTATTTGAATAGTTTTTCCCACGTGTAGATGCATCTCCAAACAGTGGCTCACAGCACATTTTGACTTAAACACATAAACATTTCAGTGGGACAGAAAACTGCACTTTATTCAGACAACAGATTAGGGATGAAACAGTGGTTTTCACGTTGTTTTTGACATTTTAAAAGGGCTGAAGTATTTTTATCCCTTTGCTGCCTGTTGTTCCGCTAGATACCTAATAACTTTGAAGAGAAGATCCCAACATATTATATATACTGAAATGCTGTCCGATGCAAAGTGATATTTTCCTTTCTATTTTTCATTTCTGGATGCTGGCTCTAGTAACCAATACAATCATTTTCTTTTATTGGTTTTCTTATAAAATTTATCCTTGTTAGATTCATTGATGACTATATATTACTGAGGCATTTGATAAAATTTCATTGTGATATTACCACTGTGTAGAAAATGCTTTTTGCTGGATGAAAATAACTAGTTTTCAAAGTGAAGATGAAACCAGGCATGATTCAGAATTGCAGAGGATGGCATCCTTATTTGAAAACTAATCATCAAGAACTCCCAACCCCCAAATCAATGTTACTCTCTGCTGAGAAGACGTGCTCTAGATTGACTTCAGTTTTCCAATAAAAAAAAAAATGAGTTTTCCCACTTTCAACACTTCACAATTTAAAACTGTAGCTCTTTAAAAGAATTCTGATTCTCTCATGACTGGCCTGAGCTGTACATCTCCTAAATCCTTCTAGACAGTCTTTGGTGGCCTAGATCTGATTAACATGAATTAATTTGAACCAGAAGATTTGTCAAAAAACTCAAGTCAATTAGTGACTCTGCATTTGCAGGATTGTACGGGTATATAGTCCCTAGTTATTTTTCCATTTTTATTTGAGGGTATTATAATAAAGTATAATATCACTGGATCCTCCTTTTTACTGAGAAATATTGAGGTGGTCTCTGTCATTTTACCTGAAACTCCTAAAGCACCACACTGATTTAAAAAGCAACAAAGGACATATTTTTAAAGTTTTTTTTCAAGGGTTTTGGATTATTCCTGGAATATCTAACTAAAAAGGACATAAGATGTTAAAACTATCACTTAAAGATTTGATACAGCCCATTCCTACGAGAAAATTTACTTTTCATTTAAATTTTATCTTTGCCTGGGCTGCTTCTAATGATGTGGCTCATAGAGATACAGTTTAAAAAGTAAAGTTCAATCTTCCTCTTGGTGGAAAATGGTTTTTAAAAAGCAGTTTCCTACTTAAAGTTAGAATGATTGTTACTTTTAAATAATAAAAGTATTCCAAACCCCACAAATATTAAATGACAGCAAAGTTATTAATAAAGCTAATTTTTAAAATTAGGACAAGAAGCAAAGAGTTCTTGCTACATGAACTTCATTCAGTCTAATCTGAATTAGAGAATGTTTTAAATCAATGTAGCTTCATTTCTGTAAACCATACATAACTCATACATCTAGCAAGGCACTGCTTGTAACAGATAATGTAGGGATCTGGTTAACAAATAGAGAAATAATTTATAATTAGCATGCCAATTATACATGACTGGTTGCTTTCCTGGACTTAAAATGGCATATACACTAAACTTTCTTTCTTTGTGGATTATTAATTTGTTTGGCAAATCCTTCCCAGTCTAGAAGTAAGAGCCCACTTCTTGTCTTGCTGACCAGAGCTCTTCCAAGGAGATTTCACTATAGTTTATAGGCAACACAGTGGCTAGCTTTTCAAGTGACCTGTGTTCCTCATTGCCCCACTGCCTTTGGCTTACACTGGAGCAAGTCATTTGCATATATGCAAACCTTAATTTCCCTATTTGAAAAGTGGGGCTGAAGGTCTGTGCAAGTTCAAGTGAATCAATTGCTAAAATCCAATTTGATCCTAAAAAAGATGACCAGGCAGATAGCACTGTCCTTCATGAATCACTGTGAGGGAGTCTGACCACAGTCGCATCTCTCTTGGCCACTGCAGTAAATGTGTGCAAACAAAACTACTGTTTTAGCCATTCTAAAAAAATATGCACATAGGGACTTATAAACAGCATATTTTTACTCATTAAGTCATTTTTAAAATAGGCTGTGAATGACAACTTAAAAGTGCTTAAGAAAATATTATTCATTCTGCAAAAGAGTTACTACAGCCTAGAATGCAAACTGGTCATTTGGGACTATTTTAAAAGTACAAGCCAGAGGCGGCCCTCCTCCCTCTAAGATAAGCCCAATCTCCTCAGACTTGCCCATCCACTCCAAAGCTGGGCTGGGCCATCATTCTTTGGGGCTTTTGCAGCATGGACAGGAGCAAGATTTTTTATTTGAACAAGGCAGAAAATCAAACTTAAAATAAATTTAAAGAGTGTGCTTTTTGTTCCAGATTTTATTTTAAAACATTTATTCAGGCATCTCTATGATTTCAAGCCTCTCAGCCCAAAGGCATTAAACTGTACTGAGCTTAATGGGCTGAAAAGTTTCCTTTTGAATTAAAGCACATCCAGTTACAAAAGTGGGATGGGGAGAAGGAAGGGAGAACCTGCAACTAATCTGAAAATTCCTTCTTTGATTCTGAACTTTGAGAACATAAAGATAGCCAGCATAATACTTTCAAATCACATCAGGGAGAAACACATTTCTGGAAGCTGTGTTTCTATCCCAGTGTCTAGTTAAAGGAATTTTCCATTAGTGAAGGATGACCTATAATACAGACGGGTCTCGATGGGTGCTGAGAAGGAAAAAAGATAATTTACATAAGCTTCTCCAGACTCATTATTCTCACCAAGTGCTTCACTTGCTGTAAAGGCAAATTCTAGGACCTTTCATTTCATGGATGAAAATGGTACCTTCTTCCCAGACAAGTGGACTCCAAAATAGGAATAATATACTTGGGTACAGATAGAAAATTTAAATTTTTTATTTATGGGTACTATTTAGATCATTGTTAATTTTCTGTTTGGTTTATGTAATGTACATGTAACATAATGTAATAGTGTATATACATTCCCTAAATAAATGAATATACTTATGTTGGGGTATTTAATCATGGAAATCCAGAGACAACTTATCTGGGCACTATACCTGAGTCACAGCCTAGACAGCCTGGCGAGATGAGGGGGCGCTAAAACTGGAAGTTGTTCTAACTCTTAGCCCATAAAGGAATCCCTTGGTTGCTGCAGGCACAGACGCCCCTCTCCCAGCCTAGAGAATCTGATCAACAGTAGTGCTACCCAGCTGGACTTTCTGTGATTGTGTCCTGCCCTTTTTTCTTTTGTTTGTTTTTCATTTTTTAATTGCAACTATGCATTAGTAACAATGGGACTATAACAAAAGTACAGATAGCTTGGTCCTGTTTGAATCTTTATTGTCATCTCTCACTATAAAATATGCATATTTGTGTTATGGCAAATCACAGCAACTTGAACCTAATCATGTCCCATTCGATGCTCTATTTACTATAATAGCATAGGTAATCTCATGCATAGAGATACAGAAGTGCTCACTGTCAAGGTGTATATTTTTAACATCAACTTCAATCTGCTATTTTTTAAGACTGATTTTTGTCTCTGTGCAAACAGGATATCAAGTCAACTTTCTCTTGTTAATTAAGTATCAGTGTTTCCTCTTTTGAGTGTATGTTACCTGAATGGCTGTTTGGGGAAAGGAGGCTGTAGTGGTCTTTGAGAAATATAGATTCTGTGTCTAAGCTTCTGGATGTTTAAAGGAAGAAAAAGTAACACAAACTGCCATTTAAGAATTTGAGTGGCTCATGCCTGTCATCCCAGCACTTTGAGAGACTAGGGCACGAGGATCACTTGAGCCTGGGAGGTTAAGGCTGCAGTGAGCCGAGACAGCGTCACTGCACTCCAGCCTGGGCGACACAGCAAGACTCTATTTCAAAACATAAAAATAAAAAATAAAAAAGATATAGTATATGTATTGAAATGGAAAGATATTAATGGCCTAGCAATAGTGGAAAAGGGCAGTTTTCAAACACTGTATGTTGTAATTCTATTTATGTAAATGTATGTTTACACATGCATTAAAATGTGACGGATTTTCTTTAATAGTGGTTTTCTGTAGGAGGTAGAATTCTGAGGAAACTTTGATTCCTCCATTTTGTTAAATATTTTATCAAACATATCAGAAAACCAAAGATAATTTCTGCTTAGAAAATAAAATGTTACAGATATTACAAATAATATGACCTTTTTCTTAATTATAATCTTATAGCACAGAAGTACCAGACATCTGAGGAACTTCTGTAATATAAAGGACAGAAATCTAAACCAAGAAACTTGGTGGAGGGAGGAAAGGATCTTAGAGGTAAGAGAAACAATGCAAAAGGCAGAAGAAAACATCCCCCAAACCACAATTACTATTCTCAGCAGGACAAAAGAAGACATTGCATGAAATAAGAAGAAGCTCTAAAAAGGGAACAAGCAAATTTATTTGATCTTCATTGATCAAAATTTATTTGATCTTCATTGCTGGCACTTGTAAAGAGCAGATTTAATAAGGAGCATGAAGAGTTCCAAGAAGAAAAATTTGATAGCCAAAAAAAAAAAAAAAAAAAGAATTGCGATAAAAGGATCTAAGAAAATCTCTTAAGGAAACAGACAATGAAAGAAAAATAAAGAGTCAAAAGAAACCCCCCCAAAATGAAAATTAGAGTATCAATCCAGGGTATGGAATAGCTGATAAATAGAACTGACAAAAAAAAAAGGAAAGGAGAAAATGGTTGGGAGAAAATTATCAAATAAATAATATAAGAAAGATTCCCAGAACAGAAATATGTATTTCTGAAGAATGAAAGTCCCTGTGAGAGCCTAGCATAATTAATGAAAAATGTCCACATCGGGAAATTTTAGAACACTGGGGAGAAAGAGAAATTGTAATAACTTTTAAATGGGAGAGTGGAAGACAGGGTACGTATGAAGGATCCGGAATAAGAATGGCATTAACTTCTCAGAAGCTACATTGGGACCTAGAAGACAATTAAGATCATTTTCAATTTTGAATCCTGTAACCAAACTATCATCTCAATGTGAGGGAAGAATAAAGATATTTTAAGAGACATAGAATACTAAAATAATTACCTCCCCTGCCCTTTTTCCTCAGGAGTGCTTTTTTTTTTCCTCACAAAATAAGATAGTGAAACAAGAAAGGAAGATAGATGCTTCAAGAAAATAAGAGGTAAATATAGGAAAGGGGCAAGGAAAGAAACTAGGACTGTGAGCCTCCAGGGCAGCTGGGTCTGAGTGGAGCAGGAAGACTCAGGATCCAGAGAGGCTTCCAGGGAGAAAAAAGCCAGGGGTACAGGCAGAGAGGGAGACTGATAGAACATCAGATGGGTTATCATGAGGGAAATGGTACTGGGAGACAATTAGGAAGTATGCAAAGACATATTAATGGGCACAAAGCAAACAAATCCAATGAAACTCAAGGGAATGAGTCATTCCAAGGAAAGTGAAAGTGCCATGGCTAGAGGAAAGGTAATCGTGGGATACTGCCTGGCTCAGACAACCATATCGATAGTCACAATTTTATTAACTCTGAAATGCTGATTTAACCAAAAATAATGGGGGAAAGTCTGGAGAGTGGCATAAGAGAGCTACGTCCTCTTAGCCACAGTGGCTATGCAATAGGTTGCCAGTAAAACTGATGGCTCAAGAGTCGCATGCGTTTACTTGGGAATACGGAAGTCATACCAGAAGAAACAACTGGAAGAATTTGGAGTAGTTGAAGGATAAGGGGCAAAGCTTCCTTACATAGTGAATGAGAGAATCTCTCTTCACAGAAGACTTTTCTATTAATAGCTTTTGCTTACAGATGAATATCAGTTCTGATAATCTAGTACAAAATGCTTTAATTCTATACTTTAAAAAGTCAATTAGTATGTCCTTGTTAAACATTTAATATCAAAAGGCAAAGAAATTCCTCCCACCCTACCTCTTTCATCACAGGCCTGCAAAGTCCTCTACGCAAAGATGAATGAGATCAGACTAGATACTCCATTGGCCTGAACAACTCAGACTGTCTGTAGAGACGGTCTCCAATTTGCACAGGATTTGTTTCAGAAATTCCTGGGCCAGTTGTTTGGAACATGGGAATGTTTTTTCTTCTCCTCTCCCATCCCAGGAGAAAGGTTTTAGGGTTCTAGATGACTACCTCTTCAGGGGGTGGAGCCAGGGTGAAAGAGTGAGAGGAACCATAAGTTAGATGTAGGATATTTTTTAAATCTGAGCTTTTCTGCTGAATGGTGGGTTCATCATTATATATTACTTCATAAAATTATATTAATAAACAAGTAAACAAAAAAACCAAAACTATGAGAGTGTGTCATAAACCAAAAATTATCAATCCATTTCTTTTTTTTTTTTTTTTTTTGAGACGGAGTCTCTCTCTGTCCCCCAGGCTGGAGTGCAGTGGCGCAATCTCGGCTCACTGCAAGCTCCACCTCCCGGGTTCACGCCATTCTCCTGCCTCAGCCTCCCAAGTAGCTGGGACTACAGGCGCCCGCCACCACGCCCTGCTAATTTTTTGTATTTTTAGTAGAGACGGGGTTTCACCATGTTAGCCAGGATGGTCTCGATCTCCTGACCTCGTGATCTGCCTGCCTCAGCCTCTCAAAGTGCTGGGATTACAGGCGTTAGCCACCACGCCCGGCCATCAATCCATTTCTATGTACCTGAAGCCCAATGGAGAAAAAACCAGCTCAGAATCCTGTTTATCTGTTGATACAACAGATGTTACATGTGCCATATATTCAGTAATTGCATGCAGTAAATATTTCTGAAGCCTCTCCTAAGAGTAAGGCACTGAGCAAGTTCTACAGTTACAGTTATTAAGAGAAACAGGGTCCAAGACCTGTGGCTATTGAAGAATCATCTTGGTCTTTCAGAATTCAGAAATTATATGTAAGTATATGGACCATTTCAAAATGTTTTAAAAACATATACACAGTAGTTTCCTCATGCATCCCATAACTAGTCACCAAACAAAAGTGACAGACGACAATAAGATGGATTAGGAAAAGCATATTTATTTGATCTTCATTGTTGGCACTTGTAAAGAGCAGATTTAATTAGGAACATGAAGAGTTCCAAGAAGGTCTGAGCAGGCTCTGGAGGGGATGCCGGGACACTGCAGAGCCCAGCAGGAGCTGGTGGTGCTGGCCCTTCTCTCTCCTTGACACGCACATCTTTAAAGACTGCTTTAAGCTTATTAGTCAAGATAGGGAAATGTTTGGGTCACAAATATAGTGAGTACCTGTTGCTGATACTGAGAAGGTTAACTAAGGTTTCTAAATTACCTTCAAAACCAATTTTCCCTTTATTTATTGAGTCTTCCTGTCTTTCACACATTGTTTTCCAGTTTGTCTCTAGTTCCCTTGGGTTGCTTTCTCTCATTCTAAAAACATCTCTGTCTTGAATACAAAATATGTTTTATCCCAGAGAGATTCCGGTTTAACACCATACCCTACACTTCACAGAACATGCACAGGCACTCAGCCCCCACGCACCTCACAGCTCCCATAGCCAGCAGGGCCCTATGCTGGGTAGACCTAGACCCAAAGTTCACAGTGAGACTTCAGGGCCAAGGCTTTACAAGGGCTCATGGAGGGAAAATGTACTAACCCTGCAGCTACACCTTTGCCAGGAGCTGGGAACTGCAGGCAGCTGATGCTTAGTTCCTGGCAAGGCAGTTGAAGGGGAGAGATTTCTCATTATTTGAGTAACACTTACAGGGCACTTACTCTACCTGGCCTGTTCTAAGTGCTTTACAAATATTAATAGACTGAACCCTCACTGCAAACCTGTGAGGTAGATACCATATTCCCATTGAAAGATGAAAAAGTGGAGGCCATAGAGGTCAAGTAACTTATCTAACATCACACAGCTAAAAGCAACGGAGTTGGGATTTGACCTAAGCAGTCTTGTCCCAGGGTCTGCGGCCTTAATTATGACTCAGACAACCTCCTTAAAGCCTGAGATAAGAAGCCTCCTCTCCAGCCTTCTAACCCCCAAAATAATTAGTAAGCTGTTTTTCCTATCAGAAGATGTGGAGAGTGTGGGTGGGAAAAGTGCTGGGGATAAACCCAGATGTTACCTTTCCAGTGAAGCAGAGGGGCTGAAGCTGGAACAGAGGAGTCAGGAAAGTCAGGTCCCCAGGAAGAGTGACTTCAGACAATCAAAATCAGGTACTTCCTGACCAGGACACAGATGGAGACAGATAAGGCTGGTGTCCAGAGAAGTAACGCCAGGTCCAGAGGCCACTCAAAAATAGGAAATAAGCCAGAAATGTAGGTTGCAGGCTGCCTGTACTGGTAAGAGCACACTCTGGTTACCTGTGGATATAGCACTTTGGAAAATGAAGCCAAATCGCGCTTGTCAGGGAAGCATATAAATAGCATTTACAGACCTTGGCTGCCTTTCCTTTCTCCTCAGTTACTGTTCACCAAAGACACGCTATGAGAAAAGAGTAGCATGCCACTGAGTGAAGTCAGGAAACGAGATGGACTTTTCTCATCCCTACAAAGCCATTCCATTTAACTTGGTTGTGGGCTTGGTACACTTGAGACGTTTGGTGGCGACCTCAGCACCAAGGGCCCCTTGAGGGCATCTGATGGCACAGTCTGCAAGACTGAAAGCAGCAGGGCCTCTCAGAGGCACCACCAGTTGGAGCATAAATAAATAAATGAGGAGAAAACAGAGGAGTTTAGCCAAGATAAAAGAAATCCACAGGAGGAAGGTCAGCCACTCTAAGAATAACTGTCCTGCAAAACAAAACCAGGCCAAATATAACATCTCCTACCTCAACCAAAATCATCCTCCTTTTGAAGTCAGTGTTATGTTCCAGTTTTTTTCTTCTTCTTCTTTATTCCCTATAGGCTCCTCTAAGGTAGGCCATACTCTGTGAGAGGATATATGTGAGC